>NC_085051.1:27170915-27494841 GCF_963662255.1 Cinclus cinclus | reverse complement strand
AAAAAAAGGCTTGTCACCACACAATTAAATAACCCATCTTTTCTGCTCCACTGTGTCTCAGGGGTAGGTCCAAGTCTTAGCCCCCACCCCTTAGGGCTGCAGGCCCAAAACACTTGACATTCATCATTAGAAACAAAACAGCTCCAAGGCAATGGCGAGGGAGAAGGGAAGAGTGTCTCCATGGGCAGGAGTTGAGAGGGAATGAAAATAATGGATCTGCAAAAAAGGTCACATGTAAGGAGGGTACAGAAGTCTTCTTCCAAGGACTATTACGTGTAGATGAATCCTCTTGGTGATGCTATTGAGCACAAAGGAAGCAGGTAAATGCCCTCTGTGGGGTGATCTCCTTTGTGGTGTGATCTCCTTTGTGGTTAGCTTGGGAACTGTAATTATTTGATGGCAGCACTGTTGGCTGTATCACTTGACCAGCAGAATGATGATCTCCTTTCTCTCCAAAGTGTCCCCTTTTCTCCCCAAAGAGAACCACAAGCCACATGCATGGAATGCTAAAAAATCTAATCATCTTCAGTGAGGGTTATGAAAGAAAAGCCCTTGAGATCTTCTTTGGAGTTTTTGTGTAATGTACACTCATCAGTTACACACTAAATTTTTCTCAGCATAAAGACTAGGAGACAGCACCATGTGACTCAATGAAATACAGGGCACTTCTTGCACAAAACAGAAAACAATCTCATGTATTACATAGCTCAGCTTGAGTTCCCTTAAAATATCACATCTGAGTTCTGAAGGAATCAGTAGCTTAATCAGAGCCTCCCTGCTCAACAAATAAGCAGGCTTAGCCATATTCAAAGAACTAGTGATTGTTCTTTACTCTGATGTAGTCAGAGAGAAGCACAAAGATGGAGGGATGGAAAGCAACTCTTCCCTGCAGCAGTCAGGAAGAAAACAGAATTGCAGAGCTGTACAAGCTGTACAGGTGTGACGACCTGACAGTGCACTGAAGCACCTGCTCACAGCTTATCATCAACACCAAACAATGACAGCAAAGCATCAACCACAGCACAGATCATATACCACACCCTGGTGATCATGTTGCTTCCCTCTCAGCCCATTCAAGAAGCAAACTTCTCAGGTTTCACTATCACTCATCTACACCATTGCCGATACACAGACTGCATATATTTATAAAGTAATCACTGCCACATGGATTCTTGGGCATAAGTCTGCCATGAATGACTTAGGATACTTTACTTAAGAGGAGCTATAGGAGCACACATATGGGTTTTGAATACAAAGAATGTGTGGTGTTCATTTGACATTTTATGTGTTGAGATACAACTCTTCCGAGTCATTGTTGTTGTGGGGGTAATGCAGAGCTGGGGGAATCTCATAACTTGATTTTCATGTGACTTCTTGCCAGAGAGAAGTTCAATTATAGGAAAATGATACACTTATATGAGTAATAAGCTCATGGTTCGCTTTTTTCTCTCCTCCTTTGGTCTAGCAAGCCAGAAGACTGAAGTAAAGAGGGCAAGTCCAAGTGCAGAGCACACTAAACTAAAATGAACTTTCAGTATGAAGCCAGCTGATAAACAGCTGGCATCTGCATCTTCAGCCAGTGGCATCTTAGATGAAATTATGTCTGTTCCTGCGAAGTACCTCCTATTCCATTTTACCCTTCATAAGTTTGTCCATCAGCTGATGAGGTTTCTCAGTTTTGTCTGGTGCATCCAAAAGTGGAGAAACAGCTGGAAACTGCTGCAGCATCTGGAAAGCATCTGTGGCAAAAATTCCTAGAGGATTTTGAGGCGATAACCAGTATGGCTATAAATTACTATAGGATGACATGGTTTTGAGATTGTTTTTAAGGTCCCAAATCTGACACTTTACAGAATCTTTATGCTGCATGCTTAGGTTTGTTTGATCTCTGTTTTCTGTTAATTCTGCCTACTTAAAGGAGATAATCTTGATAAAATATTGGAGAAGATCCCAGAATACCTGGATCTACAAAAAAAAAAAAAAAAAAAGGACTAAGTTCTAGCAATGTCCACTTCTAAGAGAGTTGTTAGTGCCCCAAAAGTGGCAGTAAAAATATAGCTGTCTCTGCAATTATCTGCTTTCTTCAGGGTTGAATGTTCTATATTCACCTGAGGAACATGTTTATATAATGTCCTAAAGGACCAAATGGCTACTGCAGTAATATCATTCCATGTGATTGCAACTGTCTGTACATTTGAATAGAGGAACAGTACAAAAAATTTTAAAAGGGTGGAAGCAGGAAAAAAACCTACTTGCTTTTGTAAAGCATTTAATATTGTAGCAACAGGTAAATTATGACAAATTACAATTCACTTTCAATCTGGGTTTAAGGCTTGAATCTGAACTTCAGGAACATAATTTCCCCATGCCATTGTACATTTGGTTGCCATTAAAGCTTGCAGTAGACTGAGAACTCAGTTTCAATTTCTCCTAGATTTACTAAGGTAAAAAGCTGCACAAGATGGAAGAAGAATGAGGCCAGAGCATTGGTATTGGTATTTGCCTATGTACTGAAGGATTTGTTCAAAGATTCTGAGGTTGAAAAGACAGGTATCAAATCAAATCAGTCCAGTGGGGAAACTTTTAATCATGGCTCCCACTGAACAAAACAGCAATACCATTGGGAATGACACATTTGAATAAGTAAGGAAAGATGGCAAGAAAAGACTGAAAAGGGAGCAGTAAATGGAACAGCACACAGCAGGGACTGTGTGTCTTTGAACAACAAAGGACTGGAAATTACAATCTGAAAAATGGAGCCCAGTCTCTACCAACCCCACAAAATAATGTAGAAGGCATTTAACACACAAAGTTCCATAAAAACAGGGTACAAATCCCAGTATTATAAAAACACTTAAGATCCACAGTAAAAAAAAAAAAAAAATTACCAGGACCCTCAAGTCCTGTAACCTGCACAAGAAAGACAAAACTGGCATTACCAGTGTTCTAGGACACACAAAATTCCAAGGGATTTGTGAGGGAAATGTGCTTAGATCATGTCAGGAGGTGATCCACATCCCATGCTAAAAAGAAAAGCAAAGAAGGAAACCAAGAAGACAGTAGATGACAAAGTATCTCTAGGACTGTGGACTCTTATCCATGCTTCTTTTCATATCACAGTACATACAAGGGATGATCAGACTCCAAAAATATATATGAAGGCCCATTCCAAATGATAAAGCTGAACCATCTTGGTAGAGGGAAGTAGGAAAAGTCAGGTCAGATACTACTCCACATCTGGCCAGATTTGGAAGCTTTACAATGTAGTATTTGATTGGATCTTTACCAGTAGGTTCCATCTTAAACTTGAGATTCAGGCACATCTGTTTTAACTGGAAAAGTAGGCAGGAAATGGACTAAGTCCAAGTTCAAGAAGCTTAGCCCTTAACCTATGGGAAATAAGCCTTCTTTATCCTGATATTCCCATCTTTCTTCCTGTATTCCAGCTACAACCCACACCTGGCATTTAACAGAATCACAGAATGATTTCTGTTGGAAAGGACCTTAAAGATAATCTAGTGCCAATGCCTTGCCATGGGCAGGGACACCTTCCACTAAACCAGGTTATTTTCATATTTTGATCTTTCACAGCAGTGAAGTATTTACAATATTTCCAAATCAAACCACTAAAAAATCATGAGTTGGGTCCTGTTTCTGAATTGGTAGATTATTTTAGTTGTAAATATTTCTACAGTTGGCAGAGACAGAAATTTTAGCAATAAAACTGGAAATTTCATGTAGCCCCCCAGTTTCTAGGAGCTGGATTTGCTAAGAAAGCAATATATTTTGAAAGCATTGACAAAATTGCTGTCAAATGCCTAGATAAGAAAACCAGAATAATACTAGTATGTTAGAGACAAGCACACATCTTAGCAAAAACTGAAAATTTGAGTTGAAGGAAACCTCTTTCTCTACCAGGAAGGTCTCCCTCAAATAAACCAACTCTAACTACAGTCCATTTTCCTCTTATGGAGAAAATGCTCTTCTAGAAGAGGACTGAAACAGTTTCAGTGTACTTCAGAGTACTCTTGACTTACATCAGTGCAAAAGGAGAATCAGGACACTTTGTACTATTCTTCCTATGGCTCTGTAACAACAGAGGACATTTTAGAGGGACTGACAAGACTTTTAAAAGGGTGTATTGAAGGAGACAGTTTAGGCCACTAAAATTAAAGTAATTAATCAATCCAAAGGTAATCCTCATCATGTACCTTAAGCCTTCACAGACTGTGAAACTAAAGTTCGCAATCTATTGTGATTCCCGGAGCTTGATTTTGTGTTGAACAAACCAGAAAAATAAACCATGGGCAGAGCTTGAAGCAGCATCAGGGACTCTTCCTGTATTTTATTCTTCCCACTTTTTTCAGCTATCATGCCCCAAAACTTGCTGACAAAGTTGAAGTGTCAGGACACAGCAGAAATCCCATCCCACTACACCCTCCAATGGCTTCCCCACAGCCACCAAGTCAAGACTGGATATAAAAATGGCTGCTCTTTTCTGAACAAAAATGGCCTCTCAATTTAGATCACAAACATACCTTTAATTTCCCTTCTTCATTTGAAATCTCCCAGGTAAAGCGTCCTGAAAACATGAGTCATTCCAAATAGTAAATCTAATTGTTCCCAATTCTTCCCCACATAAAATCAATTGATTATCACAGGACTAAACAGGGGTGGACTTTGTCCTACCTTTCTGCTACAGATAGCATTTTACTGTCACTGAGGAAATAAAATAATCAGAAGAGAGTAATGGTAGCATGTGTTGTGCTAGCTGCTTGCTGTTCTTCACGTGGGGCAATCACCGGCAATTCTCAGATTTAATC
Source organism: Cinclus cinclus (assembly GCF_963662255.1). Lineage (NCBI taxonomy): Eukaryota > Metazoa > Chordata > Aves > Passeriformes > Cinclidae > Cinclus > Cinclus cinclus. Next base: position 27,490,018 of record NC_085051.1, on the reverse strand, counting down.
TCTCCCCTTCCCCAGCCATGCAGTTGATTACCGCTCTCATTCCCAGTTAAAAATCCTTGATCAGCGTAATGCACATAAAGGAGTCTCTGACCCCAGCTAAGGGAACCACAAGAGATGACATTTGGTTCTTTGAGAGAGGAATAGATAAAAAGGAAAAATGACAGCTGGAGTCAGGAGGAGCTAGTTAGTGGATTGCAGGCCCAGGAGGGTGCAGGGTGGGGGCCACGAAAGAGAAACAATAAGAGACTGCAGCCAGACTGTTTCCTCTCCTTCCCTAAATCTCCTTTGAGTCTGTAAAAATGACTGCAGCAGATGTCAGGACCCATGGGGATCACTCCTTTCGCTTTCTTATCTCTTAAAAAAAAAAAAAGTAACCTAGAAAATAGAAGAAATATCGGAGAAAAAAGAGAAATTAACTAATATCTCTACTTTGACATGTGGGAATGAATACAAAGGTGAGCACCACCTTGTAATGACCTGTGGTATGTAAATACACTGAAGCCAGCAGGAGGAATTTTTCTGGGTCTGGTCCAACAGGGACAAACATTTACGGGATCTGACTGGGATTAACCTGTGGTTTCCACTTCAGTATACAAAGGGGAACTACAATAAGCAAGCACAAGGCAAACAGCAGTTGTGAGGAACATCCTTGTGTTTCTCCAATACACACAACCCAGCCAGAGCTGGCTTGCAATCACACCTGGCAAGCGCCTTGGTTCTGGGAACATCCCCAGAAAGCACTCAATATGTGTGTGTGGATGCATGATGCATGTGTGCTCATACCAGGGGGTGTTTCTCACCATGCAGCACTGAACACACAAGAGTTCATCCATTTCTAAAACATCAAATCTGATTTGGCATTACTCAGGACACCAGACAGAAACCAACAAATATTAGTCAAAGCCACTTGAGGCCAGATTCACTGCCACTAGTGTAATTCCCTTGAAGTCCATGGAATTAACACCAGAGAGAAAGATGCTGGCTGCTTAACATCTGTGGCTTGCCAAATTGTACATCTGTGTTGGTTCTTTTGTTTTGGAGACAAAATTCTACAACTTATCGTTATGAAAGAGGTTAATTTTTCTTGTAGAAAGATCACACTCTCAAGAAGTCCACTTCCATCCACTAAGTCTGTTTTACTCCATTCCACAAACCCACAGAGGGACACCATGCTTTTTCATACTTGCAAATATGTGAAGGTGTACGGACACTGATGATTTTAAACACTTCACAGTAGAAGTCACTCCTTGTCACAGAAGAACTTAGCAATGGCAAAGTTGGATGAGCCTTCAGTTCTTTCCAAGATTCATGTAAGGCATTTTAAAAGAAACATTCAAGATGAAACCAAGTGTTTTGGGTTTGTGCATCAGGAGCAAGAGGAAGCCCAGGAACTGCAGAGGAGGAGACCAAGTTTTGACCACAGAACACATTTGTGTCCATTTACAGAAGGGAAGCTGCATGTACTCAAGGCACACTCACTGTCAGAAGAGAGGTTCTAATCCAGATTTTTCCAAAATCTGTAATCCCCTCCTTTATAACAATATGTTTCAAAAACACAGTCATTTGGAGGTTTCCCATTTCATCATTCTAGTGAACCTACTCAAAGAGAAAGAAGTTGTGTGAAGTCCTGAAAAGTAAAAAACCAACCCACTACTATGGGTTATACTTTGATGGGCTAATCAGGAACCCTCCATCCAGACCATTTAGTTGGCTCAAAGGTAAAAAGTGGTTACAGCAAAATACACAGTATCTAATCAAGATGAACCTACGGGTTAAAATATCTCACCAGCTCTGAATATTATTTATTTGGAGGTGGCAACAATAGAAAGCAAGCAATTGATGACACAGCTTCTCCACCAGTTAGGACCAATGTTCATCTCCAGGGTGCAGCAACCAAGATGAACTGGGCTCTTCAGACTCTCCTTGTTATTTCTCAAGCACCCAATAATGTCTTCAGCACCTTGTCTAGCAAACACAATGGAAAACCCAGCACCAAAACCACTGTACAACACTCAACAGCACTCTCCCACACTGCACCTGGAGGGCAAAAATGAATCCTGTTAGAGAATAATGTGTGAGTGCTCCAGTCAGGGACCATGTTAGTACATGTTTATACAGTGCCTTGTGCAGCAGGACCCAAATGCAGAGTGGAGCCCTTGGGCACAGGCTAGGTTTCTTCTTCTCTCTGTATTTAGGAAAAATAATAACAAGATCACAAAAGAGATCCAACAAATATGGTTTAGGAAAGAATAATTTATCTGCTTTCTCTGTAAACACCAGTAACTCATTACTTAGTTTTCATGTTATTTTCATCTGAAAGGCAAACCTGCTATGATGGGAAGGAACTCAGCCAAAACAAAAAAAAAAAAAAAAACAGGGCACCAGTGTAACTGGGAAAACAGACCAACAGTCTGAGGAGGGGAAGTATTCAGCCTGTACCATGGGAAGGAAAAAAAACTAAAATATAAAAGGCAAGGAAGAACACTAATTAAAGACACAATGTGGATGCAGGAGAACATACAAAGATCCCCCCCACCTCACCCCTGCCATCCATATGACAGTGCTGCTTTGTGGAACAGAACAATAGGTACATTATACTAACCTATAATTATCCCAAGAAGAATGATAGCAAAGTCAAGGCATTACATGAACATTGGAATATTGGATACAATCCCATAAGAAGCAAGAGGGTGGAGGAGGAGCTTTACAAAGAGATTGAAACCTTCCCAGCACAGAACATCAAAGACAAAATTTCATGTTCTCTTCACATTTATTTGGGTTTTTCTTTTATTTGATGTGATGATTTAAACACAGTTCCCTTTTTCATGTATTTCTTGGCTTCTTTATGCTGAAATTGGTTCCAGGACTATAACATCCTCCTTCAACAGCATGGTGGATTTGGCATGAGCAGGAGCTCAGCCCAGTGCATGACTGCACCATGTGTATAAGCAGCAGGAGGTGAGGACGGTGGATGGAGTTGAACACCAGCTCTGGACAAAAGAAAAGCAAAGGGGCTGACAATTCAGTGAATGCATAATCCAGCGTTACCAAGGCTCAAGGCACACAGGCATGCAATACCTGTGCTCCCATTCCAATCAGATAGCAGGGTTTGAAATACAGGAAGCAGTGAGGCACAACTCTACACCTGTTTAAAACTTGCCACTTGCATTCGTAGAGTTATGCAATAATGGGGAAATACTGAAATAAAGACTTGGAGTTATGTGGGTCTTTTGCTTCTTATGTCTGTTTGTTTTTAAGAGACAGTATGTTGCATTAGACACATCCTTGACCCAAAAAGAGTGGAATAACCTATCAATTCTGCAAAATCTGAATGTTCCTTCTTGATCTTTTTTTAATACAATAGTAACTATGACAACCTGGTGTAAACAACTGTATCACTTGGTCCATGGACAATGAAGGGGTATGCAAAAAAAGCAGACAAACATAAGCACTTTTCCTTTGGTCATTCCAGGTGAACCCTGCTCCTCACCATAGATACTAGCGATTGAGCCCATGATTCCACCAGAGAGAATGTCCAATCACTCCAGTACACTGGAGTGTATTCAAATAATGAGCAAAGATTTTTTTTTTTTTAAATCCTGAAAACACTGAAGATCAACCCTTGTAGGATGTTGCCACATGACTTGTACTCAGCTGCACTTAAGCCTGTGTGCTCCTGGTGAAGGCCTCCTGACTGCAACATGGTCAGACAATGCCCATGAGCTACAGGGTGGTTCTGCACTGTAGCAAGGAAATACCAAAGCAAACAGTTATTAAAGGTATTTACTGCCCTGTAGTGACAGGCTATGTTGCAGGGCAGTGCTCAAGCACTGCTCCCTAATGGATTCAGGCCTCATTATCGTGCAATGTTGGAAAGGAAATACAGCACCACCTTCTCGACACAAAGCAGGACACCTCTGACGAGCCAGTTGATAGTGTTTAACCCCTGTGGGAACAGCTTGGAGCTGTTGCTGAGTCCACCTAGGCCCAGACTGGGGCAAGGACCAAACTTAGCAGAAACCATGTGGACCTGCAGCAGTGCAGGAAACTATCAGCAGTATCTCACCTTTGTGAGAGAAGCTCCTGTGGAGCTAAAAAGGAAAAAGGGAACTGGAGGGACTGTTTTGCATTGTTCTATTTGCCCTGTTCAATGGAGAAGTTCCTAGGCTGGAAGTAACCTGGGACTGGGTTATTGGCTCTAACGAAGTGAGGTCCTGTCCTTGAGCTGTGTGACTATTAGCCCTCTGTCTTTGTAATTGGGGGTCAGCTCCTGAGCCAGCCTACTGCAAGGGGACGTGAGAGTGGGGCTGAGCCTGAAATTGGCAGGCAGAACCTGAAAGCAGCTTTTGCACACCAAAAGCCTGCTGTGTTGTAATTTTGGGAAAAGAAAGTAGGTGCATTCTCTCTGTATATATCACACTTGCAGTCCTGCCTGCAGCCACCACCTAAAAGTCAGATCCCATGCTCAAGAAAAGAGGAGCTTGTTAAGCATTCTCCCATTCACTTTTCTAATGGGTCCCTAATCCACTCTCATTTTTTGCTGCCCCAAACCAGCAGGGAGAAGAATGGAAAAGATATTATATATTCCTGTGCTCCATTATGCCTCCTCATGCCAAGTAGACAAAAAGATAGTAACATCTGCAAGAAAGATAAGCCACTCTCTGTCTCCATTCAGCAGAGCAGGGGCCTCTCTGTTCTTGTTAACAGGCGTTAATAGAGAAGGGACCAAGAAGTGCTCTCAGTTGCACCACATTAATAAGAAAAAAAATAGCATCACTCCATTAACATGGGAAGAATAGTTCCTGATGTCATACTCCTGAAGATGTGAGCAGAGTCTGGCATACAAGCAATTACAGAAGTAATTTAGAGAATTACAGGAGTCATTCAAGGTGGCCAAAACAAGTGGGCAAAAATACAGCTTATTTAAAGAAAATGCTGGATAGGGCAATGCTGACCTTTTTTTTTTCACTCTAGAACAGATAACCTCAATAAATACAACCATTTTTATTTGGACACTATGTAATGGAAAACTTACCCTTGCCATTCACACTTCTCTCACTACAGACACCAAGCTGATCTCATAGCCCTCCTCCCTCTGCCACCTCCACGCATACACAACTTGCTTCTCTGGGCAGAGCAGCAACTCATATTTCATCTGTACCACGGGCTTCATTTGTAACTCTGCCCATCGAGTGTTGTCAAAAAGCTGGAAAGGATACCGGAATGAAATCTATGCAGCTCTTTGGCTTTCTGAATGATTACAACCACGAAACTTAAACCCGCTAATGTGCTAAGCATTTTCTGGCAAAGCTGGTGGGTTACTACTGTATTTTGGGAGGGGGCAGGTGCTTGAAAAGATGTCTTCCTTGGGGAGGAGAAGAAGGAAGGAGACAAAAATGTAGCAAAGTGCTGAGCAAATGTAGCTCAGCAGTCTGATACTCAGCAAACTCCTCAAACTTGCAGTATCAAGGGTTAGGTTTCAAAGATCCAGAAACAGCTTCCCAGGACAAAAATAAACTCGTGCTCCTGCCAGGTGGATACACAGCACTGCCTTTTGATGAATGCCTTTTGATTTTCTAGAGGTAGCAATTCCCTTCCTCTTGCCCTGTTCTGACTTTAGTCAAAGCAATGTCTTGTAGGTTTATTCTCATACTTTCCATTTTTTCAGCAGAAATCACTCTATCTTTACACCCTTTTTTGACTTAAATTAGACGACAGCCCAAGAGGAAGCCAACCCAGAAGCACCACAGGCTTTGTAACGTGGAAAACCTCCTGGTCTGAAAGTGCTGACCAGCTGCTTGGCATTCCTACTAAAGCAGGGAGCCAGGCATGTGTTGCTGAGAAGCCTGGCAAGGCATGGGGAGCCTGTCAGAGCCCCAGACAGGCACCTTATGGATGCCCCCAAAACTCATATCTCCCCTTGTAAAAACTTGTGTATGTTTCCTTCTCACCCACTGTTCCCATATGTTCTTATAAGAACCAGAATATTAAAGAAAAAGTCCTAAATTGTAATGATAAGGAACAGCCAGAAACAAAAGCACACCAAATACTACAGTATTTGACATCCATTCCACTCACACATGCGTAATGCTGGAAGAAGGGAACATCTCTGGAACAAAAGAGGTGCAGCCAGAAAGCCAGGGCTCATCAAATTACACTACTGAGCAGGACAGTTTTACAAAGTAACAAAATTTCATGCTTAAAATTTTCTTATGGCCAGTCTATTTGACCAAGGGAGACGATAAAAGTTCATTTGTTACATATCCAGTAGGCAAAAAGAGAAAAAAAAAAAGAACATGTCTTCCTTTCGGGAGCTAGTTTATGGTGTGGATTTCTTTACCCAATTAACAAGGAGCAGGAAGAGAGGAAATGCTTCAAGTTGGACCAGGACAGGTCTAGGCTGGATATTTGGAAAAATTTTTCACTAAAAGGGTTATCAAGGACTGGAACAGACTGCCCAGAAAAGTGGTTGAGTCACCATCCTTGGAGGTATTTAAAAGACATTTAGAAGTGGAACTCAGGTGCTGGGTTAGTAGTTGGACTCAGTGGCTTTTTCCAACCTATATGATTGTATGACAGTCAACATTATGTGCAAGAGTAATTTTTGACCTGTGAATATGTTAAAATAGTAAAACAGCACATAACTGATTGTAGCACTGGAAATACACAGAAACAAACTGAAGAGTCAGTCCTATTGTAAAACCATTTTTCTTCTTTAAACCTAGCACATTCTAGAGGACATAATGGTCTCTCTTTGCCCTCTTTAACAGAAACAGATCTAAACAAAATCATTGCACATGGGAACTTCTAGTGGGGAAAACCAGGAGTAAGCAGAAATGTCTGCCTAGCAGAGCTACAAGGAAGCAAGAGAGGAGCAAGAAGGCCCCTTCTCCAGACCCCTGTGCATTTTCATTAACGTTACAATAGTCCCCACTTGAAATAAAATTAAACACCACCTCTTCATACCCCTCAACATAAACAATAAATTTTTCCTGCTGTCACTGTGGTTTGTTCTTCCCCTTCTGGAGGGTCTGGAAACTACACAGGGCCTAGGGGTATATACCAAAAAGAAGCAAACAGTAGACAATTTCACTACTGAGACATTTCAGACAACATCCTGCCCTTGTTCTTTCAGCTGAGGGCTGCTAGATCAATTGCTTTGTGTTCGTCTCCCTATCCTGCAGGTGCTACCTGATATAACCTACTTAAGGGTTGAGTCTCAGTGAAAGTCAACACTCCGTCACACACATAAGGACAAATATGCAACAGTGAAGGCTGCTGAGCCCTATTTTTCATCACTGAAGGCTGCAGACCAAAATGCGCAGCACAAACTCAGCGTTACAAAGTGGCAGTCCCAATTCCTGAAGAAAGATCTGCTCCAGGCCAGAGAAACTTGCTCTCTTCCAGCCAAGTGTAAATGCTGCACACTTTCTTGGTCAACACAGGCACCTGGTTTCAATCTACAAACACTGCCTGTCTCCATAAACCTCTCCTCCTGAGGGCTTTACTGAATTATACCTCACAGGAGCCCCTTGAGAGATTTATCTGCTCTTCTGCTGATAGAGGAGCTAAAGGCATGGGGTCGACGTGAACCATCTCCAAGCACAGGACCTGCTACATTACCTTCAACACCTGCACTATTTTAATCAACCAGACATGCTTTATCTGCTTCCTTGCCTACTACATGGCCCTTTTGTGCCACAGCCCCACAATCAGTTAAAGACAGCAGTAGCTTGCACTGACCTTAAAATAGATGTCCTCTACCCTTCTCCTCCTGCTGTTGCCATCACGTCTGTCTCCCCTCCCTATGCCATACAAGCTCTCATACAATCACTAACTGTAAAAGAATGATGTAAAAACAAAGCAAAATGTTTTAAGTGCAATGGACTCTCTTGCCTTAACCACTTCACATCTGGTAGAAGGAAAGGTAGTGTCAGGTTGGGACATATGGCCAGGAACTGCTGACAGACAAGACTGCAGCACTGGCTAAAACCAGTTACAGACCTACACCATCAGTCAGCAAGTCCTATACATCCTGCTCTGATCCAGTTGTTTGTTTGTTTGTTTTTCATACTTTAAAAGAGATAGAAGCAAGGAGGTTTTAAGAGTTGTCTCTGTTGCTTCAATGTATCTCAAGGATCCTCACCCTCACTCTCACAAGTCATTATCTTGTTAACTCAGCCTCATTTTACTCTGTTAGCCCCTTCAAAGTTTCTGCCATCCATGCTGCAAAATATGTGGGATCATACAGACACTCTGAAGAGGACAAGACAATTTCCCCAGGAACATCAGTCAGTGTTACTGTGCCCACTGCCTTGGGCCTTCCAAGAGGCCACAAAGTTCAACTTTCCTGCTATTTTTTCTTGCAGCGCTGTTCCTCTACCCCCACTTCTCTCATCCTGCACTACCAACCATACATCCTTCTACCTATCCACTCTGTCCAGTTTATCTCTTGCAAGCAAGACATTAATGTTCTTCCAAGGGCAAATAGAACAAAAAACATGGCTGGATCTCTCATTAAGAGACTACCCCTGACAGAAGCCCAGACGTGGTTCCCTATCCACCAAGATGATATTGTGAAGGTGCACTAATAGAGCCTCCAAAGAAGAAAAGAGGCAGTGTTTAGTGGGAGCATCACCTGAGAGACAAAGCAGAAATTCCTTCAAAACGGATAGTCTGCACAGCTCTGTCAACAGGAAGAACAATTACTCTTGTCAACGTATCAGCAAAAAAGTGTCTCTCTTTCAAAAAGACCCATTCAAAAGAAACAGGCATAACCCCTGTGATATTGCTCACACTGGATGCACCATAGCAGAATATGATGGAGCTCGTTGCTGCATGTGAAGTGACTTTTTACGCCTTCTCTTCACCTTTGCACAGTACAGAATCCCATTATACTAAATACCAGGGGTGATTCAGAAAGAAAAATAATTATGAACATTGTATTCCATTTAAATTAATATTTCTGCCAGTGGAAGCTACGTAAGCAAAACAAGGATTGTATTAAAAACTATGAAAGGAAATTGCTTAGGGGTCACAGGTCCTCTAAGTGACACCACACCATATTACACAGAGAGTCTGCCACTTCCTACTTCATCCCCAAGGCCTTCTCCAGTCGGTGCCACCCTTGCCACTAGCCAAAGGGCTTGTGCAAGCATTCCTTAACCATCAGTTGAGACAAACTCAAATAAAGAGACCTACTGCTTAAATTATTTGCTTATGCTAATCTGAATTATTTTAAAAAGAGGTATCTAAAAGGAGCTTAGGGGCCACACCAAGGGGATATTAACTTTCAGCAGAGAAGCAAAGGCAAGCTAAAGCAATAATTGCTTCAGCTGCACAACTGCAGCTCAGAATACATACATATATTGCCTTGGCCTACACCCATGCAGCGTGATGCAGATAACTACAGAGTCACATGCTCAGTTCAAGTGTAATGACTTCAGCTTTTCATCAAGCTATGATATGTAAACAGTGTGTCTATAAATAAATAAATATGCCTCTCCAAAGCTCTTGGTAGCCTCAACAATCTTCTGTTATGTGTTAAAACAAACAGACAGAAACTTTGCTGCTTCTGGATCAGATCACACTGCATCCAGTACAACCACTGAGTACTTGTACAACAAGTACTCGGTGGTGTCTCAAGTACATCACCAGCAGAAGTATTTCAGAACACCCCTAACTAGCAAAGCCCCATTGACTCAAGAAATAAATCAGAATCTCTTTGGATGCTCTGCAATTTATAAAAAGTCCCAGGCGGTACAGAGTGCACAGCTGGTATTTCATGAAGCAACATTCTGCTCTCAGTTCTGAGTCACTGTTGAATCAAAGCCCACACTTGATGTTAATGGAACACTGTGCAGATGCCCAAATCGCCTCTGAGGTGGAGGTCCTGACAGACCATCATTGCTTGAGATCCTGTAGAAATTATCATATAAGTAAAATGGACACCAGGACCAGACCATACTTCACTAAAACTCAGTGAATTTGACCTCATGAAAACAAAAGACAAACTTATTTCTATAGGAAGAAGGAAGAGGAGCTGTATGGTGATTTTTTTTTTTTTTAATACTCATGGTAGGCTGTGAGCTCTCCTGGGAAAAACACTCACCTTCTGTTCCAGCCACAAGAAAAACTTCTTTACAGTGGGGTTGGAAGAGTGGAAATCTCTTGTAACAAACCTTCCAGTAATAGGAGTACAACCAAAATCAAAGTTCACATTCCTATAAAAATGTTTTTAACCTTCTGTTAACAGAAGTCATACTGAAGGTCACTGTACATAAGACACTAAAGAAAAGCTAATGCACCTCTGTTTGCTTACACTGCAGTTTTGATAATTTTTTGCTTAAATCTAGATGTTCCCATTTTTCACAATTTTCGTACAAAGAGATGAGGAAAAAATTTAAACTAGTAGAAGACAAATCTAATGCCTGAGCCTTCTGACTTTAAATTTCATGCTAGCAGTCCCTTTTAATGCCTCCAGTTCAGAGTATTTTTCCATCTTCTTTCTCCAAAACTTGTACAGCCAGAAACAGACAACATATTTCCATGTTGTAACTACCCTTATAAATATTTTATAATGTACCTACACTTATACTTGAATGAACCCTATATAGGAAATTCACAACTAAATTTTTAGTCTATAGACAACTCTGTGAACTAAAATGAACTGCTTCCTCCCAAAACCCAGCAATTTGGGACAGGCACACAAAGCTGGCTAATTTTTTTCAGTCTAACTTACTTACTGTTTTGGAAGGTTTTATTACAGCTCTCTAGCCAGCCACCTTGGAATCTCACTAGCAAATCATTCTAGTTGTGATTTGGACACAAACTGCCTGGTCTGGCACTGCCTACTTTGAGCTGAGATTCCACTTGAGCACAGCCCTCCTCTGGGAGGGCAGAAATGTCTGCCTTTCCTGCAGGCTTACTATCCCACAAGAGCATTTTCACTCTATTTTAGCTATTCTACTCCTTTTTGCAAGCAGGAATGTAAAAGCAATAGACGGAGCAGTTTTTACTTTTCAGAAATTTTTCATCCAAGATAGTTCAGTTCTAGTAACGATTCAATTTTCTTCTTCATTAAATCTGAACTTATTTTGCTATTCCTATTGTTGCTCAGGGTCCCTGATGTACAGTACAAAAATGAGAATTTGCACAACTGCCTCTGCCTAGTGTACCTAACTTTTGCTCTTTATACTGATGGGACAAGTGAGAAGTGAACCCAGAGCTGTACTTCATCTGTTAGATGCCAAAGTACCATCAACTGGTGCAGGTCAACAGACACCTTGACGATTATATTTTTCTCTATGTGGTTCATAGTTAACTGGGAAGATCCATTAACAAAAAAGGTACTGGCAAGTAATAGCATCCTTGTGAAGCATGAAAAGCCCCAATTCTGAGCCATTTAAACCTGTAGTGAAGACTAAAAAAACTCAAGTTTTTCAGCCATATTTTTAAATAAAGAAGATGAGGGGGAACCACAAAGAAATAAATTGAAATAATTTAATGAAGCTTGCATCCTCACACAGTGTCTTGGGAATCAAAATCCCATCAATAGTAGTCAGATTAGAATACCATCAGCACCTGTACTACAGTAAGCCTATTTCTTCAGGACCACACTTGCCAAAAACTGTTCTGAAGAGCAAATTACCTAAAGAGATTGTACCAACTTCTGCTGGGCATAAAAGTCCTCAAGTAGCATCAGCTGCAATGGTGATGGTACCACCATACCAGAGGTTACTGACCCAGTTTTGCTGTAGAAGGTTTCCAGCTTTCATCAAGCAAAAGAAACTGCGCTAGGTTGAATAGTTTAATCTGGTGGCTAGAACTAAAGCAATTGGTGCCACCTGAATTGAAAGCACACAAACTCCTCTGCTAGGAGGCTGTGGCAGCAGTAATTTCTGGAAGTAAGGAAGTTACAAGTATCTTATAATTGCAACATCACTCATCAAAAAGTGTCTTTTTCTGGACTTAGCTGCATTGGTTAAAACAGGTACATGTTTAACTCATTGTCTTTCTATGAGACTATTTTGCTTTATATAAGTAATATATTGTTTTACCTTAAATGAATTGCTTACCAATTTACTTTCAAGCTGAAATAATAATAAGAATCCAGTTATCCTACATATTCAAGGCCCAGTAATGGTACAGATTAGCAGACTAGCCTGTGGGAAAGCTTCTATTCCTGATGACAATACTAGACAAGCTCATCAGGAAGAAGATTTTACTCAACAGATCTGTAAATCCAGCAACAAGAACTAACTTCAGTCAAATCTATTTAAGTGTGAAAAGAAGTCTACATGGCTACAACAAGTGCCTGTAGTAAAGTGTGTTATCTCATTTGTGCTGAAGAAAGCCTTGCCTCTGATGTGCAAAGCATTTACAGGGTCACATAGTACAAGATACTCTAATGATGGATCTTTGATCCATTACCTGACTTCTAGAGACAAAATTTGTTTCTGATGTAGCTCCACTTAAGTAAGAGCTATGCCAAAGAAGAACTCCCTGGTTAAATATTGTTTGGAGAAAATACCATGTTACAGGAACAAAACAAAAAGAGATTTCACACCGTGTAACTGTTAAGTATCTTTTCTAGCAGGAAAAACAGTGTTTTGGAGAAATTAAAGTGGCAGCTGACCTTAGGAAGAAAGTCAAGGTACTTGTTAAGACTTCAGCACTTGCTATGCAGAATATCAGTTACACTTGTATTAGCTAAAAATACTAGGTGAGAGCACTCTAATTGAGCTATATACTTGAGAACTTGAACTCTTGCCTCTTGCAAAAAAACAACACCTGTTCATAAGAATTAAACGGATGGACCACTCATTGTTCAGAAGTGACTGAAACAATAACCAAGCCTGTGTTTCATGTTTGCTTTAATTCCCTCAATGGCCATTTTTATCCTTGGCTCAAACATGTTGTGGAACTTGTGACTGGCTCTCACTAAACTCTGGTCTCCCGCACGGCAGGAATTCCAGCCTGGTTGAAAATTTTTACTTCTTCCTGTGATACATTTTGTTCCACTGCAAATCCAAGGGACAGTGAGTGAAGTTGTTTCTCAGGTGACCATGAGCCAATCACGTGGAGAAAGAAATTCTCAATCAGTCACTGAGAGCTTTCACCAGTGTCCTTCAGGACAGCCTAAATGAAACAAGGTCTTCCAGCTGCAGATTCCTGACTTCCCTTCCCCACTATTCTCATGAGTACTTTTGTGTTTACAAGAGATGTACTGAGATTCCTGCTGGAAACTGCTTCCCAACATTCCATCTTAGATTACGCAAGATGCTCACTCAAGGGCTGATGTGTAAATGTGAAGTAATTTGTTTAAATACATATTTCTTTGGCCAGCCTTGTGCTGTGCCCTGTCATTCAGTAAAGCCACATTAGATCCCTGTCTCAGGCTTTTTTTGTTGAGCTTTTTCTTTCCTCTCTGGAGTGACAGGCTAATTAAGGAGTGACAGAGACTGTCTCAGAAGAGTCCTGTTCAAATATCAAAGCAACAGATGCAGCAAGACAGACAAACCTTCACTGCTAGCTGAAGCAGCTCTATCCCAGTGCACCATGCCACCACTGGCTTGTCACATAACATGAAAGAGACTCTGGTTTTCTTTTATCACCTCTCTAAACCAAGAGAATTGTGCAAGTTGTAGGAATTGAACCAGTGAAATCCAGGAACAACAGAAGAATCAAGTCTTTGGTGTTTTAAAATCAACCTTAAGCAGACAAAGAAAAAGAAGGGGGGGAAGTAATCTCACTTGTATCAGAGAGGAATGTTGTCTTTGTTTAGCCCGTGACTTCAGCAAGAAAGAAATTAGCTTGTGATGGCTGCAAAATAAAGTTGAATCCATTTTGCCATTGCTATCAGGCAGTATCAGAGTTTGATGTAACTGAAATACATTGCTCTGTAACCCACAAAGGGCATAGGGCACTTACTAATGAACAAGGGGGTGAACAGCAGAGTCATGCAGCTCCCCAGAAACATCCTGCTCTACTCCCCCACCTCCACTCTGAGCTCTGGCTGCACAGAGCAATTCTTGCCTTTTTCATTTCAGCCATAACTACAACTCAGCACATCATTAGGACTGCCTGAGCCAAACCCACTGCTCTCCACAAAACCACAGCTACTCTAAAGCATTATGTCACTGGGATGGCTCAGGCCTTTGAGGATTCACCTGAGACAGGATATAGGAAACTGCATAGTACTGTAGAAAAAGCACATTGTTTGTCCTCTCAAATAACACAGAACCACAGTGAACACTTGCTAAAGGCCACACTGAGGTTAGTCCTGTGTGCATATTTTCAAATGAAAACTATATCTGCCCGTACAAAGAATTTTAAGGATTTGTGTCCCTCAGCCTGGCACTGACACAAAGGTGACGAACAAAATGTTCCTTCACAGGCTTCTGTTCTGTACCTTACTGTGGTCATTACACCATCACACAGTGAAGCTAGACTTTCCACTGAGATCCTGACCACTGCCCAGAGATTTCCTGTTTGGTACTATGAAAAGGTGATTTATTTATGATTGGTTTTTAAAAATTGCTTAAACTGGGTAAAATTTTCAGAAGACTACATCTTCTCCTTGAGTTACTACATTTGCACAATTCCATAGGTGGGCATGCCACATTAAGGACAAATGAAACAGAAAGAGTCTAACGTAAGGAATTTACAATTAAATTAAGCATAGCACAGCAAAGGTGACAAAAAACCAGCAGCATGGGAGGACACATGCCTCAACAGCAAGAGCTTACAGGATCTGTTCAGCAGGCGTAATGAACTTAATGATTCTTTTTCTTTTCTCTCATTTCACTCCCCACTTCCCCCCATTCATAATATTTAAATCTGCAGACAGTGAACTCAGTCTTCATATCAGTGAAGCAACATTTCAAATTACTTTGGTAGCATCAGAATTTGGCTTCATATGTGGCATAAAAGCCTGGAGTGCAGAACAGCAAAGGAAGGCTAGCCAAAAAGGAGTGGATTTTGTGAATGGTTTGGAGGAAAGTTGAGCAGCACAACGCACAGGGTCAAAGAGGCAACATTATATGACACACAAAAATGCATAGAGACATTTATGGCAGGAGAATGCTGGAGCAACTCAGCAAGCTGAATTAGGAGAAAAGCTGGCACAATAAATAAAGCATCCAGATACAGGAGGTGAAATTCTATTTCTGATTTCACCTATATAAAGCCACTGACTGTCACTGCAAAGAGAAAAAGATATAGTTGAAAAGAATCAGAAAGGTCAGGAGAGAGCAATGCAGTGTATTGCAGACAGGGATGTAGTGCTAGAATTAGAAGAGTCCAAAAAACATCACAGGGGGTCTGCCAGGTGTGGGCAGGAGACACTGGCGGCCCAGGGGAGAGAAAGATGTGTTTGAACAATCATCCTGTTGTTCTTGTATAATACAAGAGAGGGGGAGGCCCAAAGGATGAGAAAAGGGGCACTAAAGAATGGGCTAATTAAAAATGGCAATTAGTCGCACTTCAGCCTCTTAATTGAAACAGAAAGCAATATAATGACCTTTGTTATACATAAAGAGTCAGCATTTCTGCTTGAAAAAATATGTAAGTACAATCAACATGAGAGAATGTTTACAAAGGTAAACATGCAGTGGTTGGGTGGGTGGGTAGATGTCTGTAGGAATGCAAAATAATGTAACTTATAAAAGTATTGAAAAGTAATATTCCCCAGGTTGCAGGTAATTTCAGACCACAGATCTTTGGTTGGAAGGGGAAGTGAAAGAGCACAGCAAAAATAAATATAATCCTAATAGGATTTTTAAAACTGTAAACAAAAAATAATAATCAACCGTGTGTTCTCTTCTCCAAAAATACCACAGGGAGTTTCCATGGTACAGTACAGGCATCAGGGAAGAGACTTCAGCTGTATCAGGAGCCACCATGGGAATTAGCACCATCTGCTCCACAAACCAGAGAATAGGAGAAAGGGGAAGGGATGGGCAACACAAGCTGAAACTTGGTAACAAACTGCATCTCTACCCTGCAGACCTGCTTATAGAACATCAGCAGCACCACTCAGGAAAAAACGGACAAGCAAATATGTTGTAGAAACACAGAATGGTTTGGGTTGGAAGGCACCTTAAGGATTACTTAGTTCCAACTTCCCTGCCATGGACAGGAAGCATCAGCCACACATAAATACTAAAAGTAAAATAAAATAAACATGGTGGTGTTCCTGATAGGGAATAAAGAAAGAGAATGATCCCATTGATTTCCTTGTGTACCCTGGAACACTCCCAGCAAAGTCCATAAGGCAACCAAGATTTACAACACTTGTAAGGATCTGGTCCAATGAGTTCATTTTCTTGCACTACTGCATTATGAATTTAACAGAGTAAGTTCCAGGGAAGGGTCCTGTCACTATTACTTTATTTGGAATCAGCAGCACGAGTACAGAGGTTCCCCAGTTGTAGACATTTTGTTTACACCAGAAAAGGAGAACCTGTAGAGGTCACATTTTGTTTAATGGAAAGAACACAACTCTCCACACACACACCCAAATGTTATTTGTCTCACTTAGCTGAGCAGTTCCAGGATTGCCGATGAGAGCAAGGCACCCCAAAATACTGAATGTGCCTATCTGAATAGTCTCACTGACTTCATCCTCACTCCAGATCATCTACAGATAGCAAATGACTGGTATTAATGATAAATGTGCCCAATACTGGGCTCCCAGCTGCTGCATGGGAGCTGCAGCATTCTGTGCTATTGGACACTGCACTGCCAAGGATTTGTGTGTGCTATTTAAATGGCTGTAGTGCATTAGGATGGCTAGCATCCCCTGATACACCAAGGAAAAGAAGCATGAAGAAGTTATAAGCCTGTAGCAGGAGCTGCTTATCACATTTGTCCTATGAAAATCTTCTGTAAGTATCTAGTTAAAATAGATGTCCTCTCCATTTCTCTTGGGAAGAACAAAAGTCTGCATATACCAAAGTCTGAGTCATCTTAACATAGATTATGTAAAAGGCCTAGAAAGCATCAAATGTCAGAAAGAACTTTGTTTTCAAAATATATGATGGACCAGGATAAAGCCCCAGCCTAGTCTTTCTTCAAACTTGAGAGCAACAAAATATTAATTGTAACCAGATCTCATCTTCAAGAGGAGGCCTATATTCACTAAAGATGACTGCAACAGCACAGGTAAGCATCTGAGTGTGCACACAAACTGTTCTGGAGCCCAGACTGGGATTTTCCAGCAGTGGAGCATTATTAAGCCATTTTTTTTATTTTAATCCTTGATAGTTATTCAACTGAAGTTGTAGTCTTCCTCCTTATTTCATAGAATTATAGAATGGTTTGGATTGGAAAGATCATCTCACTACAATCCCCCTGCATGAGCAGAGACACGTTCCACTAGACCAAGTTGCTCAGAGCTCCATCCAGCTTGGCTCCAAACACTTCAAGGAATGGGGCATCGACAACTCCTCTGGGTAACCTGTTCCAGTGCCTCACCACCCACACAGTAAAGATTTTTTCCTTAATTCATCCAATCTAATTCTACTCTCTTTCAGTTTATAGCCATTTCCCCTTGACCTTTCACTATATGCTCTTGTAAAAATCCCCTCTCCAGCCCTCTTGTAAGTCCTCTATAGGTACTGGAAGGAGCTGTAAGGTCTCCTTGTAGCCTTCTCTTCTCAACAGTGAACAAGTCCTACTCTCTTAGACTGTCTTCACAGGAGAGATGTTATATTTTCTTCATTAGGAAAACTCTAGCCCAAGTCCAAGTTCTATACAAAGCATTTACACTACTAACACATGTTATCAGATAACATGGTTATCTGGTTATTAACAAAGTAAACTCTAAGTTTCAGCCAATGGATCTAGATAACGGTTCACATGCCAAAAAAGCCCTAATCCTAGAAACAGAGTTAATAAGGGAAGGCCCCCAGGCAGAGTCAGGAAATTGAACAATACCAACTGCTTTTCTTCATCCGCTTCATATCTCACACAAAACAAAGGATCACAAGAAAGAGAGAAAGATGACACTGGTCATTTGAGTGACCAGAAACTGAAACTCTGCAGCTCCTCCTGTTTGGGTTACTCTGAAACACTTCAAAAGCAGTTATGAAATCATGCTAAACCTAAAGAAATGCCAGAAAGAAAACTTAGTCTCACCCCAGTTTTTGAGGCTGGTCCCAAGGGGGGAGAGCCTGAGCACTTCTAAAGTAGCAGGGTACTAGTACTACAATTCAAGGCTATCTTTAGCTCCAGCAAACTGAGAACTATTTGCTGGTTATCCAAATAATGCATGCATAAATGAGAGAAACAGGATGTGGCAAAACGACCAGAATCATTTAAATTTTATTCTGAATCAAGTCTCTGCCAGTCTCAATGCCATATATGGAACATTTCCCCTGCAGGTGCAAGAGGTTTCTGTAGGATTTGCTCTTGCATGTAGTATCCCACAGACTAATATTTTCATAGATACAACCGTTGAGTAGTTGATTTTTTTTTTTCCAGTGTGGGGGGGGCAGGGAAGAAAGAAGGAAGAGGAGGTGGAGAAAGAAGTACGAAGATTGCAGGTTTGGGAAGGTTATTTCCCTTTCAGAGGCCCAGCTATACAAACCACATGTAGCAATATAACAAACTACCTGGTCAAACCATAAATAAGTTAAATAAGAGTTTGAGGGTGGAAGACAGAAGGCATTTCACAAGGGAATGGTCTATCTCACATGGGGATGGGAGAATTGATTTTCATGCCAGGAGATAAAGCAGGGCAGATAAAACTGGATACTTTTTGATCTGCCCAACAGAAAACAGTAGCTGAAATGGTGACCTACCTGAAGGAGCTGGGAGAGCCGCAGCCAGGCAAGTACCTTGCCAACAGCACACTGTAAAAGTACCAAGGCAGGAGATCCAAATTGCCCTTCCAAAAGGCACAGGAGTATTATTCACTCTACATCAACAGCAGTTCCCCATCCCAGCCTCCACAGTGAGCCTAATCTTTAACAGCCACTCCAAAAACTAAGTTGCACACAAGGAAGTATATGTTTTTAAGAGAACCTTGGCAGCAGGAATAGTACATTAATCTTTTGTCTTTAAATACAACTATAGAAGAGGAGAAAAGCTGTCTGCAGAGTGTCCCCAGGGCCCCCCTCTGTCCTGCCAAGAATATCAAAAGGCTTTACTTTCCTGACTGAGAAGCTTCAGTGAGTCCAGATCCTGTGATAGAGATGTAGCATCATTTGTTGATTCATGAAAGATTTAGCAGAAGACAGTTGCTCTCTGCCCAGTCATGGTCTCCCTATGACCAACTCTCCGTCCCTCATACAATCTCCAATCCAGTTTTACCTCATTTGTTCATTTGAGTTTGGAAGTCGGCCCAGCACAATACCAGGAAATGTCCCATGAATTGACATGTCCATTCTGGTGCCTTTTGTACAAAATATTGAATCTAAGCAAGAAATATCTGACTGTGAGAGGGACTGATTTGCATTTAAGGAATGAGGAAAGCGGAAAAAGAAGGTAAGTACTGATGGTCCTCATTTACCTGGCCATGAGTCAGACTGGCCTACAGTGCAAAAGGCAACTGAGCAGATAGTTCAGTGTGTGACCTTGTATCAGCTACCCATCTTCCCTGCATTTTTGTTTATTGATTTTGAAGTGGGGCAGGCACCTT
This sequence comes from Cinclus cinclus, assembly GCF_963662255.1. Classification (NCBI taxonomy): domain Eukaryota; kingdom Metazoa; phylum Chordata; class Aves; order Passeriformes; family Cinclidae; genus Cinclus; species Cinclus cinclus. The sequence goes on along the minus strand of NC_085051.1, from coordinate 27,470,373 downwards.
TCCTGAAAAAAACAAACAAGATAGGTTCCAAACCAGGTGAATAAGTCAAGGAAGGCTAAATATATTCTGGCAAGCATCAAAGAGCCTCACTTTGTTTCAGTTTGAGATAGGTTGTCATCATACACAAAAAAAGGCCAGTCAATAAAATCTGCATGAATCATGTTCTCTTTCTAACTCCAGGCAACTTTACTAGGAAGAATTCATTTTCACATGACTTCTGTGTAGTCAGTCAGTCAATAAACAGGAATGGTCAAGTGCCTACCTTGATTCTCAGAAGCCATCAACAGTTCCCAACTCATTTTCAGTATCAATAAAGCATAAAGCAAGTCTTACCAGTTCCCATGGATTGATTTCATGTTTCATGTTTCCATTGATTGTTTCATGCAATATAGTGTTCTTTCTCTTCTACTCCAAGAGTCTTATGATTAACACAGCTGTAGCTTTCATAGGTACGAAAGGGTTTCTAACTCTTGGGTTTGCAGTGAATACCTTGGACTTATAACCTAAAGGCTCAAAATCCAATATGTAAAAATAAGCATTCAAAAAGGCACCATTTAAAAAAATTGCTTTTTAACCTTCCTGAAGAGAAAGATCAGCCTGTGTCTCAACTTTCATATGAGCAGTACTTCCACCCTACACAATGGATCTGAACATGACCTAGTAGTGTGCCCAGGTGGCCAAGAAGGCCAATGGCATCCTGGCCTGTATCAGCAATAGTGTGGCCAGCAGGACAAGGGGAGTGATTGTCCCCCTGTACTCAGCACTGCTGAGGCTGCATCTTGAATCCTGTGTTCAGTTTTGAGCCCCTCACTACAAGAAAGAAATTGGGGTGCTGGAGCGTGTCCAATGGAGCTAGCATAGGATCTAGAATGTAAGTCCTATGAGGAGCAGCTGAGGGAGCTGGGGTTGTTTATCCTGAAGGAAAGGAGTCCCAGGTGTAGCTTTATCAGTCTCTACAACTCCCTGAAAGGAGATCGTAGCCAGGTGGGCATTGGCCTCTTCTCCCAACCAGTGACAGAAAAGAGAGAAAATGGCCTCAAGCTGCACCACAGGAAGTTCAGGTTGGACATCAGGAAGAATTTCTTCATAGAAGGGGTTATAAAGTATTGGAACAGACTTACCAGGGTAGTGGTGGAGTCATCCTCCCTAGAGGTGATAAGAAATTACTGGATATGGTCCTTAATGCTATGGTCTAGTTAGACAAGGTGGTGTGATTGGCCAAAGGTTGAATTCTGTGACCTTACAGGGCTTTTCCAACCTCAGTGATTCTGTAAGTAGCAGTAGTCCTGGTTATAATACAAGCTTCTGCTTTGTTCAACATGGCACAGACAGTCAGAGAACTATGATTAGAACTTCTCAACTTAACAGCTCTCTTTACTAAATCTATTTGCAAAATTATTTTCTCACATCTGGAGATTCGTTGCCCTCTCCCATAACAGTACAAGAATCTGTAAGTCTTAGAAAAGGACATAAATTGACACATTAAAAAAAGTCTTTAAGTCAATTACAATGCTTTGCTTTGATTTTAACCTCTGGGGCCTAGTGAATTATTAAGTAATTTCCACTTTAAAAGAAATAAATCAGAAAATATCAAAATTGAATGTTCTTATATTTCCTAAAACTTTTCTGAAAAACAACTTCAACCATTTGAATTAGGAAATTTATTCAAAAATCAACTGTGTTCTGCAAAATGGATTGGTTTTGATGAATTGGCATAGTCCACTCCAAATCACTCAGTGAAAACAGCCTCCAGTCTTCTCTAGTTTCCAGATAATTACCCCAGAAACTCCCTGCTCCCTCTATATACCTCACAAATTGAACACATGGCATTCTGTTCTTGGTCAAACCCTAAAGAGGTTTCAGGTAACTCTTCAATAAGAAGGTCCAGGCCTGCATTTATATGTGTCTTAGACATTCTCTGATTATAGACATGTGAAGATTAGAATTTTCAGTTATAGAATAAATCAGTGCTTCTTTGAGGCCTTCCATTTCTTTTCAAGGTATTAGAAGCAAGAAAGTTAAAAATATATATGAAATCCAAAGAGGAGGAAAACTGCCCTAACAGAAGACTCCATCTTCAACCACACCTTTAATTTCTTTGTACTACTTCTCCAAGATCAGTAATATCACCGAACTGAAACAAAGTCCACACCTTTCTATTAAACATCAGTTGTAGAACTTGAGTTACCAAAATTCATCTTTGCTTTTTCCACACAGCTTCTTATGACAGTGACCTACTCTTGAATGTATGGTATGCATAGCATAGAATTTGTAAACTGGAGGGGGAGATACTTCAATTTAGTTTCCTGTGGACAAGTAGGCACATCACTAGAAACACCATTAGAGCTACCTCCCTTGGAGGGAAGCCATAGGCTTAAAAGGGTTCTGGAGCATAAAGTATCTTCTCATTCCTTTGAATGAAGGAGCCTTTGATCTTTTAAGGCAAGTGAGGGAGTCTAGTATGATCTTGCCTGTAAATATGCTGTAGATAAAGGAAAGAACCTGCAACCACCAAAATACAAGGAGGATTACTTATTTTCCTCCTTCATCACCCCCTCCTTTTCCTAAAGTCAATACCTCAGTAAATGTCAACTCCCACTGAAGCAAGTAATTTAACATTAGCAGAAGGCTTTACCTGCAAATCTCAGAATTCCTTTTTGAATCTGCTCCTGGGCAGGTGCCCTCAGCAGACTGTGTACCTGAACCAGCTAGGTGCATACATCTACACATACATCATGAATCTCAGCTAATCATGAGGAGCAGTCTCAGGTAATCATGATGCGCACAATAATTACAGGTTGTCTCTCAATAGGCCCTTTTAAGGCTTTTTACAAGTATGCATCAACTAACCCTTAAACACTCCTTTAGTGCGTATGAGGTTTATTGTTTTCCTTATATAGGAAATGAAACTGAATCCCTAAGCAGTTAAGTAACCTGTCCAAGGACACTAAGGATGCAAGAAACACAAATTGGTTGTTCTGACTCATGATGCCTGAAATCCAACTGCTAGGCGTGCTTCTCATTCTAGTTTCTCCAGGCAGGTTACAGAGTTCATTCACATTTTCAGGAAACACAGAATGTGAATTGTCCAACTTGACAGAGAAAAGGAAGGAGGCGTATCTTTTATATACTTATATCTCAGCCTTAATTTTCCTATCCAAATAGTATTATCTGTGCTCAAGGGAAAAGAGAGACAGGTTTCTAAGCTTTTTGGAACCTCAGCCTAGCAAAGGAGATGTGTCCTCTTACAGCTTCAGGTGTTCAGTGGCAAGTGAAGAGTCTCATGCTATATAACTTCAGCAGGTGTCACATGAGAGGGTCAGAGGTTCTGTTCCTGTTTAAAAGCTTTGCTTTCACAGAAAAATGGGAACAGCTAAGCAACATGTTCAAAAAGTAACACCAACTGGGGCAGAGCAGGGTAAAGAGAAGCATGGTAAGGATTTCATAAAGTTCTTTTCAAATTAGGAGCTGCAGGCAGAAACCATTATCATTGCATTGCTACCTCCAGTGTATCCAACTCAACTGTTATTACTCTGTAGCTGTACCCTTTATTTCCAGCATTATATTTTTCTTAGATTATGACTTTTTTTCTGTACAGTGCAGTTTTTCCAAGAATAACTGTTTCAAATTCATATTGCCACTTCAGAATACATGATCGAAAATGACAAATACAACATCCTACCCCATGCAAAACCTACTGCTTCCAGCACTCACTGAAAGTATCTCTATTGGCACCTGTGAAAAGGGTTTCAGAGAGGGTATGATGAAATGATGCAGTCAAGTGAACCTCTATGGGGAGCCCCTCAGTGCGGCTCTTAACAAGCTGTCTCCAAGATGAGTGATGGTCATGAGGAATTGTAATATACATATGCATATAAGATTAATATCCAGAGAAAGGCATGTTTTGTCATGCTTAACACAAGTGTAGGGACCAGCAACTCCTAAATGCTATGTAAATCTTTCTCAAGTCCCAGGCCTCTGAATTCAGTTCACCCTTCCTTCTCTCTCTCTTTCAATTCCCCAGTTTTAAAAATGGGAATACCATTACGTGGCCCCATCACAGGAATTTTCATATTATAACTGATGTTGTACTTTGAAGATGTGAACTGCTACTCTGAGCATTTTAATTCAAGGCATGAAGAGCAGACAATGAGAGGCATCATCGTAACACACTTTTTGACTGTTTCTGCACTACACATAGAGTCACAGAGCAGTGATTAAAACATGCAAAATCCTGTACAGCATGGACTGGATTCAGCATAAAGCCTAGTAAGTCTGTTCACTGGCTGCACAAAATACATCAGCACAGTTCTTGAAAATGGAGTTGCTTTCTTGAAGTTAGTCTCCCATCCATAGCTCCAGTGGATGTAATGAAAGGCATAGTAGTATTTAAGCAGTGACTGTAAGGTGTGGATCCTTACCACCAAGTCTGTAATGAAGAGGAGCAAATATAGGGCAGATTGTGTCTCCTTTCTTAAGGAGGTGTGTTAGGATAGTGGCAGCAGAGGAAGGAGTCTCTGAGGCACATTGCACAGGATACAGAGGTTTCCTGCTCAGAGCTGCCCTGTCACCAGCACAATATCCACTGCCAGTTTTGAAGCCCTGTCCTGGACAGGGGACAGAACTAAGCAGGGAAGTAAAGTCATCCACCAAATTTCTACAAGAAAATTGTGTGGCAAACTGGAACATTGTATAGCAACTTAAACAACTTTTTTTTTTTCCATGTAATAGATGAGCATCACTCCAAACCATAGCTGGAAGACAATGTCCTTGGGACCACTGCAACACTACAAATATTTCCTAGAAAACCTTTCCTGACATAAAACAGCTTTATTCTTCCCCCTTAAAGATGAACAGCACAATGCCTACATTCAACTTTTATGCACCTGTGACTCATGGCTTTTCCATCCTTTTGTCTTACATGTATGGCGTGAAAGACAAGAATATGTTTTCCTTGTGTGTGCTAATCATTACTGCAAAAATGGGAGTGCAAGGGTGAAACAGTCATTTAGGTCCACATGAAAGTTGATTCTAAAGCAAGTATTTCATATACCAACAGAACCTGAGTCCCATCTAACCCTCCTTGTGCTGTTGTTAACACCTGGTCAGAATGTCACAGGTTTCAAAATGAAGTATCTTACAGGCTGTATTGGTGAACAAACCACCATGTCAAAAAAGTGAATGAACCACCACTATCAGGAAAACAATGGAGACTGAAGCCCACCTACCAGATTCTAATTTATATGATCAGTTTGGAACAAAAAGCACAAAGTAGGGAACAACTCAAATTACTCTAGCAGAAATGGATGGTAAGGGTGGGAGACTGCCTTTGTTGTGTCTGATGATGGAGTATGTTGAGAGCTGTTTAGGACTAAATGCATCCAGGTGACACAAAGCCTGCAAGATCTTTATGAGAAAGTCTGTCTGAGAGAAGTGGGGAGGGAGAAGAGCTGGTCAGGTCAGTTTAGCTGTTCACAGGCAGGCAGACCCCAAAGGAATTACTCTCAGGTTTCCCCTCAAGATTTCCTTGTCAAACTCAGTGGGCACAGAACCTGTAAGTCAATGAGTAAAATAAATGGGATTACATTTCTCAGTCCCTACCAGTTCCTGAGAGAAGGAAGTGGGAATGGGAATTGCACCGGAGAGGGAATCTGTTGGAGCAAACAGCACCTCTGAAGAAGCATGCACTGTCTGTTTAGCCTAAATAATTGGGCTCTCATGATAAAGCTTTGACTTAAGACCCCCTAGTAAACATTTAAAATCCAGCTTCAAAAATATTGCCAGAATCAGACTCTGGATGAAGCAGACAACAGGTCTGACTCGGCATGGCAAATACTGCTTAGCAGCCCAAGTGTTAAGTCTACGAGCCAGAGAAGCAGGCTCTTTGCTTCTGCTTCCTCCCAAAGCAGTAACCCACACAGCTTCAATGGGACAGTAGAGCAGTTCATGTCCAAGCTGCAATACCCTGGTGCAGAGGTATCCCTAGCACTCTCTTGCCCTTTCCTGCCTCCACTCTTCATTGAGAGGAGTAGGAGGAAAAGAGATTTCTTTCCATTACCAGTGGGCGGAAAAGCAAGCAGAGTCCCCGAGTTGTGGTACCCATTTAGTCTATAAGACCCTGAATGCAGAGAAGGGCTTCTGCCTCACACCTCCTGTCAGGAACAAGAATACAATAATCACCAGCTTTGGCACCTGCTGCTGAAGATGTGTTTTACTCTCTTTTGCCATGAGAATCCTCCCACTGTTCCCACTGCACCCCTTCCCAAACTCTCACTTTCTACTTTGTCACAATGGGTCTGGGAAAGGAGTCTTATTGTTTTTCCAGATATGAGTCTTCTCATCCAAAATCCCAAACCTTATGCCCAAGGATATCACACCAGACCCCACAAGCCATCCTCTCCAGGGAACACTGTGGATAGTTAATTGCTCTAGTGTTCTTCATTTGCTAAGGTATGCCCATCCCAGCAGTTCTCAGGGACCACAAACAGCGGTAGCTGCCAGCTGGAAGTTCTTTGGGTCAGAAACTGCTCAATTAGTACAAGGAAATCACAGCCTAGTGGGAGCTACTTACAATACTCCTACAATACAATACAATACAATACAATACAATTTCTAGTTAATAGTAATTTTTGAAGGAATTTATTAAAGGAAATATCTTTAATTTGCATTACAATCTGTCTTTCTGTGTCTTCATTCCCTTCTGGCCTACAAAACCTCTTTTCATACCTTACCATGTCTCTCCCATGCTTCTTATTCATTCCCCAATGTCCTGTTGCCAGTCACTTCCCCAAACAGGGCCCTGCCAGCCCTTCTTCAATAAAGCACTTCTGCTTTAGAATCCAGGCAACCATCTTCTCCAAGTTTTCCTGCATCACCATTCCTTGTAGCCAGCCCTTAGATTTGTTTTCACACCCTCCAAAGGATTTGAGAGTTTGCCCCCACTAGCACTGTCTTACTCTTCATTAGCATATAAGAACACTGCCACATGAACTTACACTTTAGAAGAGTCCCTACTGCAATTACAGGAAAGCCAAGAGAATAGTGAAAAAAATAGAAAAAAACCTGCATACATGCCCCTATCCCATTACAATACCAGTTTTTTCAAATCAAGAAGCTGAAAACCCTTTAAAGAATTGGATTACTTCTTACCTGCATTTCTCACCTTTCTACCTTACTTTATTTTCTTTGACTTATTCTCAAAGCTAAGCAGGACACACATGTATGCACACACATTTCCTTTCCAAGCCTTCCCTCAGTCCTGACCTTTTGCCCTGCTTCAAAAGTGGTAACTCTTCGCTTCACTTTGTCACAGGTTTGTATATCTTTCTCCACTTCATTTTGGCCTTTCCAGGGATTAAAGAAATAGAATATTCTAATACCTAGAAATATTTCTATTTTCTTCCACTAAAAACAATATCAGGTGAGGAAAAACTGGGATTAAGCTTGGAAGATTAGCAAGGAGACTGTTCTTAGACCTCTTAAAAAGAAAGGCTAAACCGCAGGTTGGGGACTCAACACTTTCACAGTGTTATCTGCCTTAAAACTTCTAGACAATGGTTTTCAGAGAATCAAAAGATAGAGAAAATCTTTAACTAGAACTGGGATTGCACATGGATAAAGGAAAGTGACACTAAGGCACAATACTCACATAAACTGAAATATTAACACTAAATTAGTGTTTGTGTTTCTATTTTAGCTTAGCATATTTTGCTTCATTTTCATGGGCACTTCAGATGTTCCATATACCCTACAGTACTTCACTCAAAAAGTGGCATATCTTCAACTAGAATGTTTGTTTTTTTGGGGGGCTGGGTGTGGTATGTGCTGGTTTTTGGTTGTGATTGTTTTGGGTTTTTATAATCTATGGTTCTGCTTCATAACTGGATGCCTTTGGTCACTGGGCAGAGTGAAGCAGTGAAACACACACAGAGAATCAGAAGTCACATTAACAAGGAAGCCTGGGACAAGACCACCCTCTGAGCACACTCCCTGGCAGTGTAGGCAGGGTGGATGCCCTTTGCACAGAGCTACTGTTTGCATAGCATAAGAATATCTGTTTGCTAGGCCAGGTTTAGGTGCCTCTCTACACTTATGCAAAGAGTAAGAGGGCATGGTGGCCTTCATGCAGAATTTACACATGGGCAAGAGGAAACTACATAAAATTGGGAGCAAGATGTCATTCGAATAACCTTTTTTTTCCAAGTCAAAAAGTAGCTGTAACTGGCACACAAGCAACTTAGAGTGTAAGTGGAAACAAATTCCAGGGTGTCATGGTTTCATCCCAGCTGGCAACTAAGTACCACACAGCCACTCACTCACTCCACACATACTCTGCAGTGGGCAATAGAATCAGAAAAAAAAATAGTAAGTTCAGATTTTTTAAAAAATCAGGGGTTCAGATAAGAACAGTTAAATAATTGGCACAAAATAGAATGTATTAATACCAACACTAATTATTTTACTGCCAGCCTCTCCTCACAATCTACATGTCTTCCTAGCAGCCATCTGCAGTAGCCATGTGAAGCCATCAGCAAGCACTGGAAACATGCAATAATATCAAGAAGCAATTAAACGTCTTTTGCCTTGTGGTAAGGTTCTCCAAGGAACCTCAGAGTCCCAGCTATTTCGTTTGAAAAGTGTTTAGAAGTTTATTAGTCAGACGTAGAGGAGGTTTGCACAAGCACCTGGGTCCTCTCCCACACTTCCTGACCTGCAGCAGCTTTGAGGCAGAGCACTGATGCAATCCCAGCACTTCAATCCCAGTAGCAAAGGCGATCAGGTAGGTCTTCTTGGTCATGCTGCCAAAGTTTGTGTTTCATCTCAAAAGATTTCTCAAAACTGTGATATCTAAGAGCTCAAATACTGATACATAAAAGGAGCACATCAGAGCTTCCTCCCGACTGTAGAAAGCTGTATGAATACCTAGCTAGCACACTGAAAAAGATGGATTTTGTTATGTTTTTTTACCCAATGTGTACAGTGTCCTGGAACCATCTACAGATATCTGACCAAGTGTCTAATATGCAATTATTAATCATTCCATTGAATACCTTTAATTTTGAACAAGAGAATCTCTGTCTTCTCATCAGAATTCAGGCATGCTACTGCACAGCATGAAGAAAGGACAACCACCTTACATTCAAGTGCCATCAGTTGCCTTTCATTATAAATATTAACTTATAAGACATGTCTGCAAATGGCCACAGGAGCAGAAAGAGGGACACATGGAAGAGCAAAGGTCACCTATGATTGTGAATCTGAGACATGACTGGAAAATTCATTCCACAAACAGTGACCTAGTGAGAGCAGGGGGGAAAAGAAGCAAAATGAAACCGCAATAGGACAGAAAAGACAATAAAAATAATGCTTCCTCTAGTCAGATCAGACCACTGCAGATTTCCCAGGGCTTCACCCTGACAGCTTTGACACACACCAAACAAATGAGTGACTAATAAGTATAGAAACAACTAATTAAGATTTTTTTCCTCTAGAATGAATCTGAATATAGGTTTTACTTCATACTCAGTCTGAATGAGAGGCCTTTGAACAGACATTAAAGACACTAAATATCTTAAATGTAATGCACATTAAAAAAATCAGCATCCAACACTTCGCATTCACTTACAAGTTTTAGCACTTATTTAGCACTTTACTACTATGTATCTCAAACTTCTCTTTAGGAAGACACATAAAGGATTTTATGTATTCTTTCCATAGGGAAACACTACAGCACAGGACTTGTCTGAAAATATACAGAAAGTCAGTGGTGTAGGCAGAAACTAAATACAAGTCTCTGCATTACCAGTCTGTAATGCCATTTCCTCTGTACAGAAGCCAAAGTGTATGTTTAATAAACAGGTTGTCTCAGGTTGTTGCAAGACCTGGGTGAACTGGCACACCGACTTTCCCCTAGGGTTGACATGCAGGAGCAAACATTGCAAAGAACAAAATCAAGCTCTGGTTATTCAGACAGCAATCATAATTCCTTCTTGCATTTCTCAGTCTCTTATTTTGAAACTTCTCAAGGCCTTTCTTGCAACACTGCTAAGTACTATGTGACTGCCAGAGACATTGAAACAAAAATGGCCATACCAGGTCAGACCAAAGGTCCATCTAACGTGGTCTTAAACTTAAGTCAGTATGGAATCCCTAAGAATGCATACAAAATATGGATATAGTGATATTCTGCAAGAAATATACTTGTATCTCATCTCAGCCTCTGACAAATTCAGATATCAAGGAATTTAATAGCCATTGAAGGATCTACCTTCTGCAAAGCTGATGTTTTTTGAGCCCAGCTAAACTTCAATATCCCATACATCCCACTGTAAAGAGTTTCACAGGTTTATTTAACATTTAGCAAAAATGTATCTTCTTAGTTCCTTTTGAACCAGCCTCTTGATAATCTCATTTGATGTCCTAACTTTTGACTTCAAGAGGGAGAATGAACATCCATCCATCCCCTATTTGCCCCTTCCATGATGCTCCTGATCTCAGGAACCTCTCTCATAGAGAGAGACTTAGAAATCTTTTTACAGACTGGAAAATCCAAACCAATTTAGTAATTCTTCATACAGAAGTTACACCTTTTGATCCTCCTTGTTTCTTTCTCACTACATCTTTCGGTTTATTGTATCCTTTTCTACACAGGTAGACCAAACTGCTCACAGTATTCAAGCATGCTTCAAACCTTGGACTTATATAGAATTACAGAAACATAGAATCATTTAGGGTGGAAAAGATCAGTCATGTGTCAAATATTTTCTCATAGTGATGATGCTTGTTTTCTTTCCTTCGATACTAACTCCTAATATTCAGCCTACGTCCCTTCCTCTCTCCCTTTCTTTTAATTACTACCTTATTATCTTTACCTACTACTGAGCACAAATATCGTATTTTGGTAGATCTATTATAACTCCAAAACGTTTCTCCTCAGTGTCAGTAACCAATTCTGCCCCCATTCCTGTATACATTAATTTGGGATATTTTTCCCTATGTGTCTTAATTTACATTTATTTAAACTGAACATAACCACTCATTATAATGACCCAAATAATTCCATTTCATGGGGATTTTCTTCAACGTTTTGCAGCAACTTTGTGTTCTTCCTACATGGAGCATCCATAGTATTATCAGCTTAGTTTGCCACCTCCTCTTCACATTCTTTCCCAGATCATTTGCAAATACCAGGCAGCACAGGCCCAATTACTGATCCCACAGAGCCTCCATGGGTGACCTGACCAGTTGCTCCTAGCCCACATCTCGAAGGTTTTAACCAAGTGTGCCTTGGGAGAACTTCTCAAGGCAGCTTAGGTTCTTTAAAAGCTTCAAGAGAACATTGTCAAAGTCATTTGCAAACCAGGCTGAGCATGCTGGTGGCTGCCAAGTGGGAGTGGCTGCCACTGGAGGAAAGCTCCCAGCCACATGTGCCATTCCCATTTTCCCTATCCTCCTGGCTGGAAAAAGAGAAGCAGGAGTCATCCTCCCCTTGTTCTTAATTTCTGCTCTTCCTACTTCTTTCTTCTCCATTACCAGAGTAACACTGGCCTTGACCCCTTACCTTGGAGAGACAAAATGGAGCTTTGCCTGCACTGCCAGGAAGCCCCAGATTCCCTCAGAGCACAGGCACCTGCAGTCCCAGGGAGCACCAGTGCCACTGGATTAGGTGATACCATACATAAGCATGATGATGAGTGATTTTGTAAGAGTTACTGCTATAGAGGTGTGTGACCAACTTAAAGAAGAAAAAAAGCTTCACACAAGCACTGTCCCCTACTGTGTAGATACAGTTTTATAATAGCATAACTTTCATCACCATTCAAACAATCTCCATCTAAGCAAAGGTTTACCAGTTCCAGAACTCCTTAGTAATATCTTGGAACAAATAAGGATTGGGTCCAATATCAGTCAGTACACTTAAGCTCACCATCACATTTTATGTTTATACATATGTAAAAGGTAACACTGAGTAAAACTCTGAGCAGGCTTGTCAGGAAACAAAACCACCCCATTTAACCCTTAAGTAAGAGATATTTGCTAGGGACCAACAGCACTTTTAGCTCCTCTCCTATCTCTCTAAATCTCTCCCCCTCTGATGCCCTTCCTAGTGTGAAACCCCATGGATTCCCCTCTCTGGGTTTGGGTTCTAGTCTGCACTCAAACTCTTGCATAATGATTCTTTCCCATTTAAAGTTTCACACATGCGAAACTGTTAAGAAGTAAAGAAAACAAAAAATCCTTCCTAAAATAAAGTGCAGTTTAAATGTAACAGTAGGAACAAAGAAGAATTCAAAAGATTTCAAATTTTAATTTACTTGTGCCTTCTCTGTCTGAATTCTAACCTCCCATGAAGATGCAGCAGCAGGTTTAGCTGCATGTCAGCCTGTTCCCAGCTACAAACTGCCCAAAGAAGCACCATTTCACCTCGGGAAATTTTTTACTTCTTTAATCCAAAACTAGTTTTAAGTGTGATCCAGTGGAGACTTCCAATGCCAGCTGTCCCCTGGTACTAGGTACTATTATCTGTAGTATACATTTAATCATGCTCTTGGTCTTGGTTTTGTCCTCTTGATTTATTTTTTTTTTAGTCTTTTACTGACAGAAAATAATCTGAGGATATACGTCATCCAAAACATCACAGAGTAGTCCAAATCTCACACTAGAAAGACAAAAATTTCTGAATAGTCCCACCATGAAATGGCTTAGAGAAGCAAAGTGCCTGCAACAGCTTCTATGCAGGAATGTACTGGGAAACTTAGAGGCAGTGGTTACTCTTTGTCATCTCAATGTAGGGAAGCACTCAGGATGAGCACAGCTCATCTGACAGAAGTGGTTTTGCAGGTAGCTCAAACTAGAAAGTAACTACTAAGGCACAAGAGAATAATTTGAAAGCAGAGAGAATTAATTGTACAGTTGGTATTAACATATGGATGAAACGTTGCTTTAAAAGTTCAAACAGCAACAGTCAGCTGAACAAAGTTGGCAGAAGAGTAACAAATGAGTTTTGCAATTGTGCTATTTTTACTATGTAATACCAATACTGGATAAAAGAACAAATGTTGTGTATAAGTTCAATGCCAAACCTAAACCATTGCTAACAATGTTGTTATGATGCAATTAAAATGTCACCATCATTATTTGCTGAAAAGGATTTTATTCCCCTCCCCAAGCAAGTGTTTTCATTACTGGAGTTCTACTAGGCATGTTTGTGAGAAAGAAAGGTGAAGGAATAACCCAACTCAAATATTTAAAAACATTTAACCATTCTGGCTCATTGACAACTGTATGCTCTCCCTCTGATTTTTTAAGAGCTGCTGACGCCTCATGGAAAAAACTTTGAAAAACATATTACTGAAAAACAATTTCACCAATGTGTCATATTTTCTGTCTTATCCCTTCTCCTACTTTGCACTGGTAGAAGGATCCACATGAAAATAGAGCCTTTCTTTAGGTAGACAGAATTTGGATCTGAGCTCTGCCAAAGCATGTGGGTGTTTGGATCCTGTCCATTACAGACATTTAACTTCAGATCCAGGTTCAATCTTCAAAGCTCACAAGAAGTGCTGAGATCCAGGATTTTGTTCTGACCCACCCCTGTTACTAAGAAGCTACCTGTTGTCTGTCCTGTCTGTTAAGCTATAGGCTTCTGCTAAAGATCTCCTACGTGGCTACTGCTGTCAAAATTTGCTGCCAAATTATAAGCATCAGGCACTACTGAATATCTGAGAAGGACACACAGTCTGAAAAATTAAGCGCAGGAGGAGGGTGAGTGGAATAGAAGGAATTTTCTCTGGTGGTACCGTTGTCTTGAAATAACATAGACTTGGTTTGTGTCTCACACTGGCATAACTTTTGGACTTCAGTAAAATCACACTGAATGAGTACAAACAAAAACCACAGACTATGAAGCTGAAGGTTTTTTTTTTCACATTCAGTGTGTTGAAACAACACATTTCAGCCCAGCCATAGAAGCTCCTGCTGCCTTGTAACCACAGAAAACAGAGATTCCACCCCAAATCTCTCACTCTGCAAATTACTGTGAGTGGAAAAGAAGAGAAAGCCAAACTTTCTCAGCTCAAAAAGATGCCAAACTGGACATAATTTCAAAATAGAATCAAATTTCAGTACAGCCTTGGCACTTTTCCTAATTTAGCTATGCAGGGCAGAACAATGGAAATGCTGGGCAGATACCTTCCTTGGGAATGTGGAAGAGGGCATGCTTTTTGTGTGACCTTGCCCCTCTTTTTATCAAAACTCTTCTTACTTTCACTGATATTTACTCCAAGGACACTGAAGCAAAGCAAGAGAGGAAAACTAGCATGCACACTACCTGCCAAGAAAAGCTTTTCATCAGTGAATTTACCAACAACTGGGATATCTGAGGATGACTGACAACTGCAAGTGCCCAAGGTTTTTATTTTATTATTGCCAAGTCATGAGACAAAACCCACAAATATAGGGGAAGACTGCAAAACTAGAATTTTGTGAGGGGCAAGCTGACACCTACCATATGCATTGAGAGAAAGAAGAAAACAGCAAGAGCACGTAAAGCAGCCTCCAGATTCCTCAAGTGCCATCCATCTGCTGTCCTCTTGTATTGTGTAGTATCACAGTATTAAGACAACTTGTCACATAGGCTTTAAAGGGCTACTTGATTTAACTAGAGAGAGGTGAATTTGTTCACTAGAACTTCAGAGTTCTTCCACTCTGAAGAACTAGTGACTAGCAGCAAATTGATAGATGAAATAGAAAAAAAATACCAACCCTACTTCTAGTTCTCCACTGTCTTGCACTTTATGTGGTTGCTTACATCTGGGCAAAGTGAATGTGCAACTCTTCCAAACCACAGAACAAGTAATTTAAACTCACTTCCACTGCATTAGGCAAAAGACTGAAGAATCAGGCCCTCTCTTACAAGCAAACTGTCCCTGACAATGAATGATGAGTAAAATACAGGCTGTGTGATTCCACTTGTTTTGGAAAGCAGTCAATTTAGAAAGGTTACCATAAGACAGCAGCAAAAATCTGCCCCTGAACTCCCAACATCTCAAGCCATAGCCTTGTCAATAGTACACAGGGTGCAAATGATTATGGCCAGCTCAGACCATTAGTTTCCTTTCTGGGCAGAAATCCCAGCATAACAGATACTTATGCATATTCTGTCCTCATTTTATCTAATTACAAATATCTCTCTAGGGATGGGGAGGGAAGAAGAGGTTTGATCACACAATTTTAGATCACTATGCAAGGTCTTGCTGGGATATGCATTGATCCAAAGACTGCTATATTTTAAAAGTTCCCAGAGTCCTATAGTAAGAAAAAAATAAGAATATATTAATATTTTTTCCTGTTTCTATAAGTTTGTGAAACTGGCCAGTAGAAAATACTTGAGTCATGTACTACTATAAATCAGTAAGGAGCATATGGAAATGTTTAAAATGCAAGGACATTGATTAACAAACAACACCATGTCTTCCTAAACACCATGTGTAAATACATTTTTTCTTTCCTATAGTATACCTAATATATGTATATTTGTGTGCATGTACTACACACAGTTTTCTCTGAATAAGATCAATAACACTGGAGAAAAATGGAATAAAGTACTTTTAAAAATCAACTTTATGTTGCACATTTGGATTTTTACTTAATGGTTGCAACTCCAGTGAAAGATTCAACATTGTTTCACACTAAAGAGGTCTTAAAAGCCACATTTAGGCATCATCCAATTAAGTAAAAAAAATTAGCATTAAACAGAATCACCCCTGCTTTCCCTATATCAACATGGCCTAAGTCTTCTGCAGTCCAAGAATAGGTACAAAATTGTACAGTACTCATCACCATCACAAAGTACTTCAAGCCTGTTACTTAAGTTTGGGAGGAACAGAATACAGAACTTTGGGAATTTCTTTTAGAGAAAAAAGCAAGAATTGTTTGAAGCTCATAAGGAAAGACTGGAGAAGTTATTGGCTGAATAATTGCCTTGGAAAAGGACATCAGAATTAAACAGACACCCTTCAGGAGCAGAAAACAGTAGTAACAGAATTTTTAAAAATGGATCTTAAAGGTCAGGAAGTATAGGGAGAATTGCCAAAGTCAAGAGTTGCAACTTGCAAAAGCTATTAAAAACCAGCAATATTCTTCAGGCATCAAAATAAAAGCAATCAAAGAAAGTTCAGCTGTTTTGCAGTCAGAATGGTACATAGATTAAATACAATATAGGTACAAGCATAGAAACTAAAGGAATGCTGTGCTTCACTGGAATGACTGAGCTGGAAGCCACAATGACATTTGTGCAGTCATGGCATAAATTCTGAATCATCTCTGCCCAAGAACTGCGCCAAGATACCATACATCTACTAGCAAGTTCTTTAAACAGATACTGCAAATCATGGTTGCTACTTTATTACCAGAGTATAACAAGCAAAATAAGATACTCATTGTTAACTCTTACAAAACACAAGCCTTGGGAATTATTTCAGTAAGGCAAACTGATCTGGAGTTTGCCAACAGGCAGTTTTTTAAGTGCAAAACAATCAAGAACAGTCTAGAACAAGAAAACTACAAAGATGCAAGATTGATACCTTGTGGCAGAGTGACTTGACATCTTGCTTCCATAAAATACTTCTTAGCTATTTGGACTTCCAGAAAATGTTTCATACAGTAGTATATGAGAAATTGGTGAAAATGAAGATCAGGATTATTAAAAGAATGGTGAGAAGACTGAAAAACTACCAAAAGAGGGTTGAACACAGAGGCAATAATTGGTTGATGGGAAGTTACTTCTGGAGTTCTGGAAAGGATCGGTCTGGGAGCTGAAATCAGTATTTCCATTAATGACCTTGTCACAAAAAGTGTGTGTGTTGAGAAAAGCTAACCACTTACATAAGCTGAAGGGACACCAAGGAAATTAAAAGCATCAGACAAGAATAATTAGATGGAGTGAATTCAGTATAAACTTCACTTGGAAACTTGCAGATCATATCAACGACAGCTGAAAGGACAGAAGAAGAAACATAACAGTATTAGTCTACCACAGGATAACTATCAACCAGTAGCACTATACAACTACAAACAAATGCAAAAGCAAGGTTTTCCCAGAAGTGGTAAGAAAGAAAGGTATTGCAGAGGGCAAAACATCACCTGAACAAAGTACAACTCTGTCTACTCACACCCAAGAAAGCTGAATGCAAGTAATCCAAGCTGGAGTAGAGATGACAAAGACAATAAATACTTCAGTGACCAAAGGAAAGGAAAAGATAGCACAGACAGTTTAATATATCAAAACAAAGACTGACAGGGCTTATTATAGTGTTGCACAAATGTACAAGTCATAGTGGAGAGGAAGACATTGGGGAAGCAATAGTATTTAAACTAACAGTTCCATGCTGGCACCCGAACAAATGGGAATAAACTGGTCACAAGTAGGGCTAGGCTAGGGATTAAAATTCTATTTCCAGCCACCAGAGCAGTGGGTTCTGGAACTCTCCCAAGAGGAGTAATGGGAACAAACAGTCCAAGTGGGGGATTTAAGACAAGGATTTTTCAGTTTATGAAAGAGATTATCTGACATGGTACCAGAGGACTGGACATAAGACCCAGGAGCCCTCTTTTACACCTACATTTCCATTAACTGAGCCACTGTGGTGAATATGGTCTTTGTCTTCTTATCTGGAAGTGCCCACACAAGACCCAATTAGTAGCAACTAGGATGGTAGCCTTTATGATATAGGTACCTATAGAAACAGAACCAGGCCTACCCATATGCTCAAGACAAAAAGCATAGACTCTTGCTTTAATAGGCACTCTAGCCCAACCTGACCTTTGATCATAGCACAACATGCAAGGAAATCATGTTCAAGCCACTCATGGCCCCTTAGGTGCTTTGCCAAGGGACCACTAGTGCCAGCATCCAAAACATTCTTCCAGAGGCGGGTGCAGAACTCCCTTCAAAGGTAGCCTTCACATCAAACCCCAGGGCTGAACATCTCCCAGACACTCCAGCCTCTAAGAACTCACTACTCTTTCATGAAATCCTGCTAGCCAAGTACTCAGAGGAGAACTCTGCTCTGCAGGTGCTGCCTGGAACAACTACATGAACTACTGGCCAGCTTAACGAGGCCTTTTGGACAATCAAAATTAAAACCCAAGGGAGGCAAAATGACAGAAAGCAAAAGAAATATCCAGGTTTAGCAGAATCTCCTCACGCTAAGACTGAAATTTTCATGCAGCTTTGTGCCCTATTGTAAAAAGTAGTACTTATAAAGACAAAAGCAATAGGTCAAACTCCTACAGCTCTGAAAATAGATGCATTGGAGGGAAAAAACCTGACAGGCCCTGATTGATAACCATGCTTGAGGGAAGCTGCTCGAGGAAAACTGCTGCAGCAAAGGCTGCAGGGAGTTATTGCTTCAAAACCCTGCTGCGGCAGAAAAGGCACATGTGGCTGTTAGAGCAGGAGATGGACATGGTTAATTGACTGGGAAAGTTTAGCAGAGATGAAATTAATGCAAAGAGCTCAGAGCCCAGGCGTGCAATTCTGTTACCAAGGGAAGGAACCATTCGGCTGGAATTGCAATCCATTTTCAGGTCAGAGCCTTTCCCAAAGGCAGAGTGCTTACCCCTCATCCGTTCCTCTTCTGTTCTGAGGGGTGCATGGAGGAGAAAGTAGCCAGAAACAGCAGCCTGGGAAATACATTGTCCTTCGAGGGCCAGCCAGGTTTCAACTTTGCATGGTTGATTGTGTTTTGCAGTGAGAAATTCAGAAGATGTGTCAGGAGACAGTCTCTTCTAACTCTAGAACTTTGTGGATGTTAGTTGTGGAAACAAAACTAAAAAGTTAGTAACAGGGAAGAAGAGAATTTACTTTCAGATCTACTTAGCAAAATGAGTACCTGAACCAGATATGTTTGCAGCCTGGTCAGATAAGAACGCCAGGAATAGTTACTGTGGAATCACAGCAACAACATATGAAAAATATAAATTCCAACAATTATTTTTTAAAGTAAAGCTGACTGCAGGAGAAGATAGGAAAGATACAAACACAAACCACAGACCAGATGACACAAATGATCTTACGCAGTGATGTGCTGCCAACATTTTGATAACTAGCACCCATGACTGTATTCCTTTCAGCTGGTGTCTCTTTTTCCTCAGTAAGAGAGGACTAGATCTGGTAACTTATTAATTTCCTCTGCCATTTTAACAAAGGGGCTTTAAATACGCTTTAAATACACATATTTACAAGCAGCCATATAAAACCATTCTCACAATGATGGCTTTGAAATTGTACTGAACAAACTGGAGCACAGCATTTATGTTTTGAAATGCAAAAGTAGTTGCCACTTGGTTCATTTCCATTGTAGTCTTCACATCCCAAAAGTGCCTTTCTCAGCTCTGGGCATAAATCACTGCCATTAAGGATGATATAACAAGAATTTTTTGTGAACTCCTTCCATCAGAACCAGGCAGACAGTCTTAACTCACTTTTCCACTCCTCAGTTTGGTCATCAAAGTGCTAACAAGGAAGGATTCCCACTCACCTTCAACAAATGACTCTTATAGTCAACACCAAAAGCAAAGCAGTGTTGAGTCAATGCATTGATGGTGTGACTAGTGTGACCATCACCAAGTCAGACAGTGCATGCCATTCTACCCAAGGAAGAATGGAGGAAATTACACCACAAAAAGACTATGATGCTTAATTAAAGCAGGATTATAAAGCATTTTTCTGACACAAAAGTGATGCATACTTCACATTACAAATAACATAATTTTTCTAATTCTTTTATGCTGGAATCTCCTGAAATCCTTATTGTAGGACATGTAAAGAGGAAATTTCATATGGGAGAAATTTTATATAGCTGCTTTCTGCTCAGTTTGAAGACATTTGACATGGTAGAGCTACTCACAGAAGACCAAGCTAGGATTTTGCAGGTAAAGAGAGACTCTCCTTTAGACCTGTATTTATACAGAAGTAGTTAACTACATTTTACCAACATTCAGGCTAGTCAGGCTAAGAAGAGAAGTCACTAGAGTTTAACCTGACTGTGACAGTGAGTTCATGACTTATCTATGTCATACAACAACTCAGGAGGCAGATTTAATTTAGTAGGCACTCATCTGCCATGCTGCAACCACAAAACAAAGCTGCCTCTCCCTGTGCATAGAGGCAAGTCACTGAAATGAATCTTGATCCAAGACAGCCCCAAAATGCATCACCTCATAATCCCATCTACCTCCAAAACACTCAGGTAGATCATAGAGTCCATCCTTCCAGTCCAGAAGCCATTAAAGCCTCTTTTCCTCATCCTGTATGAGGGACGTGAAACAAACCTTTCATTTTGGGAAATGACTCAGGAAGAGCATGTGAGGAAGCAGAGCAACAAACAACACATAAGGTGGATATAAATCCAGATAAAGTATTATAATCATTAAAGGGTTGCTGCTCCCTGAAGGTTGGCAAAATGAAGAGAGTTAATTAAAAGAAATCTCCACACAGTGCTGAGCCAGCCTGCCCTGATAAATCAGCAGCCAGGACTGTGCTCATAGAGGTCAATGGGGGAAAGAGGTTGGGAGGCAGGGGAAAGCAAGGAGAAGATAAAACATTCAGCTGAGACTACTGACAAAAACAAATCAGGTCTGGTGACAGAAAATGGAGAAGAGTTTTCAATGTATTTCCCCTACCAACAGTAATTTGTTAGATTTCAACCTCAGAAATGCCTGTTTGCCACCAACATAACACCAGTAACCTGACTGAGTTCCCATTCATTTGTATCTGCACAGGAGGAGAGAGAAACAAGAAGCCTTTGGGGCCCCATCCTGCCTGTGGAGGTATGAACATCACTTTCATCCACATGCCATTAGATCACTGAAGGGTAACATCACCAACATTAACAGAAACATAATTTTTTGAGAAGCACATCCTAAAAATTAAAGGATCAGTCAGATATAACGAAGCAGTAGAAGTTCCCATCACCAACCCTCACTCATCACATCTCACATCCTCTTAATTTGTACTACCCCAGCTATAAAAGGTACTAATCTCTGAATTAAAATTGTGATCCTGATTTAATCCACATTTCACAACAAAAGGTATATGTTAATGAACTAGAAACTTTGAGAATAAACAATCCATAGAAAACACAAAAACCTACAGTCTTCAAAGCAGCTTTGAATAGTTCAGAAAGAAATAGCAAAAAGCAATCAGGGTACATTTGTAGATACAAGTGGGTTCATGATATAATTTCTGGTATTGGACACTGGGTAGTGATTTTTCTGAACACTCATGAGAGCAGCCTCACACACAATGCCCACCAAAGGAATTTAGCAGTAAAATAGCTTTATGAACCACTACTTCCATTATCCCTTATTCAAACTGCACAGGTTTTAAAGTAATCATAAACACAAAATTTATCTATCCCCATCATTGACTAAACACAGTCTTTCAGGAAACAATATTGAGACCAAAACACTTGAACAGTCACAAATCCATGGATTACTGTCTTCAAAACTGAAATGGAAGTGGAAGGAAAATATGACATGAATTTTCCCTCAAAGAAATAATACTTTGTGTCTCCACAATAAGTTGCTTTTCACAGTGTTCACTGGATAGTAAATTATTTGGGCTGTAACTCCAGCCATTTTGATTCTTCTCCCAACTCCTTGACTAGTCACAATAGGTTGTAGATCCAGAGGAATACTAGAAGCTCCAAAGTTCCTAGAAACAGACCAAAAACTTCACAGCCCTGTGACACAAAGCACTGAACTGGTGTTCACTTACTCTTCCAAAACATGAAAAGCACCCGAAACATTTTCATGAGGGCATTTGTTCCAACAGCCATAATCTATCTTCCTGTGGCTCTCACGAAGCCAACTCAAAGCATAAAAGCAGCATAAGCACTGTACTTTGCATTTTTGGCAGAAGTAGCATGCCCGCATCTGATCAGATCAAATCAGCCCTGCCAGATGATGCAGTAGGGCAGGCTGGAATTAACCAACTCAGGGCATGGTCTTATTTCACTTCTCTGCGCCTGATTTTCTTCACACTGTCCAACCTACCTAGATTCTTGAGAACTAAAAGGCAGGAAGCATTAAACCATGTGTTGGCAGAAAATCTATCACAGTGTCTTAACAAAGGCTTTGTATCTTGTACCACAAGCAGGAATCTGAGCAAAAACAAGGGTGAGAAACTATAAGTTACATAGAGTTCCTTTATTTTGCATACTAAAATTTCACATGTGTTGCAGTTGGAATTTTATATTCATTTATGAAAATTATCAGAAAGCAATTAGAAAGTTATAAGACTAATAGAACTCATGGTTTTGTATGAATGGAGAGATGATCCTCAGGTTGGATCTGTTGCGTCACAACAGACTGTGACATTAAATATCACTTCCAGCCTTTCTCACCAGAAGAACACTGATGTAGTCAGGGTCCCCATCAACATCTGAGCAGAAGACTCTCTCCCAGCTACAGCTCAGCAGAACATGAAATTAATGCATCAGGATTTGGCAAGCACACGCTGCTGATCACAGCCACCTAGCGCACACTCATCAGTACCCATCCCTCCCCTGCTCTTGCTGCTCCACTGGCTCTCTGTGAAGCCTCCCCTCAGACAAGGCTGGAGTTCCAGTAAAACCTTCCATGCGGCTGGAATCGTAACTCTCTGACTGCACCCAGCTCAAGCAGGTAACCTGAAAACTGAGACACGTACTGACATACTCCTGGCTATTCCCATCCTGGAGTGCATGGTGGTGTGAAAAGGGTATTTGCCAGCAGTCGCTGAGACACTGCATTATTCTTCTCTGAGACATCTGCTAGGAATCTGTGGTTAAAATATGCTCTGCTGGGAAATAAACCATATATAACAAATTTTCTTAAAGTATCATGCTTTGAATAATTTAGGCTATTAAAGATAAATAAGGATTTAAAATTTTTGGTATTCAAGCATTCACTTGAGATATTTGTGTTACATGTCACTCAGTTTGGACAGTAAAAACACACTGTGCAGCTCTCTCCTTTCTTTTGAAATAAGAAAGAAGAAAAACACTTTCTGCTTCTCAAGTCCTCATCCAGCATATATGGGTTTGTTCCATAAACTGTAGAGATTTTTTTTAAAAAAGAAGCACTTCCAACTGAAAATTTTTGTTTTTAAAAAAGAAATGTATTCTTAAAGTATGATTCCTTTTAGATTGTGTTTATGAGATAATATTCCTTTTAAGAAACAAACCAGTGCAAAAACTGAGACCTGCACTAAGGAAGTGATTAACACTCCTCAGTCTCTGCATCCTGGGCAAAATTGCCAGGCAAAGCCAGAAGAGCAGCACAGTCCTAATGAAGCCCTCAGAACAGGCCTCCAGCAACATTGCCTTGGTGCTGCTTGTGTGCACATGGAAGTATGTCAACCCAGACAGGGAAACCTCAGATCAGAGGTTGGTCTCTCCAAGGGAAAAAAAATTCAACTCCCGGAACAGATTCATTCCACTCCTACAAGTCCTCGGGGATAAACAATACAGGAATGGTTCTTCCTCAAGGCAACATCACATACAGACAACACAGCGATGAGCCCAGAATAAATACCAAGATTTTAAAATTGATCTACTGAGCAAAGAAATTCAGCTCTGACATGAAAGACAAACCAGAGTGAGAAAATTCCAGATTTGGCAAATTACAATGCTAAAAGAAGGTTTATTCACAGCCAGTGAGGATTTTGGAATGCCTCCTTTCAGGACAGAAGAGGTACAGCCAACTGTCATAAGCTGCAGAAGACAGACGTACAAGATGGACAAAGTCTGCTCTTAAGAGCAATCTTCAAATACCACACTTCCAGTTCTAAGAAAGCAGAGGAGGAAATCAATTTTCATTAGGCTCCACAAAGGATGAGCCATACGACCTTCCTCATGACTCAGGCTGACACAGATCCCCACTTTGTTTTGTGTACCTGACTTCTGTGTAAAATACTCCCACCAGGACACTGTGAATCCCATCTAATGGGTATCATGCATCCAGCCAATTGGACATGTGCTTACCTTGAAATTATAGCACTCTCCAAAAAATCATACCATCATATGCGTCTGTAGCACAACACAGATAGTTCAACATTGCTTTCACACACCAGAAATATGTTTTCAAAACTTTTTCTTCAGTGGCAATTTTGAGATACACCCTCCATCCATCCATCCATCCACACAACTAGAGAGACTAGAAAGGTCAACAAAACAAAATTTAAAAAGCACTGCAACAACTAATCATGCATAAGTGACTGGTGGAATCAGAAATAACACTGTAACAAGCAACATGCCATTTACCAGAGTCTCTCATATTCAAAACCAGTGTAACCTCAGGTCTTCTTAACTTGCCTTTTCTGCCTTCCAATGACTTTGGTTTTATGCTTGTATTTCCCTGTGTAAATACAGTATCATTCATCCCGCTTTCTCTGAAAGCTGCTGCTGAGATATTAGAAAATACGTTTTCCATCTAGACAACAGTTTTGATTTGAAGTGTGTCACATTAGGGCTCATTTATGTTTTTAAGTAACATCAGAGCCACACTGGAATTGCTGTAGAGATTTTGGTGCATGGTTTCATATGCTCAACAAGCCCTGTTCTGTCAAGTAGAAGAAAATTCCGTTTTGCAAGGGCACATTAAAATCACCTCCACATCACTTGTAAACACTGAACTGGCAACCTAACTCTCTGTCTATTTTATTGCCTCCACCTGCTGAAAGCAGCACTGCACATTATACTTCCACTTTAATATTAAATATCAGCAACCAGATGCTTATGCAACAACATCCACCAAAAAATAAAATAATAAAATCAGTCTTCATCAGCACTTAATCAGGACATAGGGCTGTTTCAGGGATGTGTAATGGGATACAAGACCTTCCAGTTAAGACTCCCCAGTCTGAGTTCAAGCCAGATTAATAACTAATGAAATACTTCTGCCATACAAGACCCCAAGTCCAACACCGGTCTCTTGCCAATGTGAAACAGGGATGCAAACACAGACCACTTCTTCACAGGTGTCTCATGACACGGAATTCATCATCACAAGGAAGGTCATTTGACAGCCCAAAGGTCAGAGTTGACTGCCAAGGCAATTTTATCTCAGATGGTACAGCAATTGAAAACCCAACTGCTGCTGTGTGTTTGCAGTGGGAATGCAGAGACAGAAGAGGCTTGATAGATCAGCTCTAGCACTGTACACACAAATCTGTGATGATCTGCTCCCCAAACACCTGGCAGAGAATAAGCACATCAAAGTTATCCAACAATGCAGTCAGCATGGAAGTGAGCTAGCTTAGCAGTTGAGCCTGAGTTAGCTTCTTTTGTCCCAGAGGCTGTCCTGAGCAAAAGGGAGAGTACTGGCACTGCTAAACTACTGGGAGGCAACAGCCCTCTGTTGAGTGTCCCAGCAGAGTGCTATAGGGCATGGGGGATCTCACATGATGAAATGGCAACAACCTAACCTATGTTCCACTTAGTGTGTTTAATTGACAACCTGAAATAAAAGTTATTCGTGGGAGTAAAGACAGAGAAGGGGTGGGAGGAAACCAGCTCTGCTTCTAGACAAGACTGTGTAAATTACAAGGTCTTAATTACATTAAGTGCATTATGGTACCATATGCACATCACTAATAAGGCAGATATGGAGGAAATGGGACTAAATGCTAAAACTGGAAGTTGAACGCCTGCATTCTAGACTTTATCTTTTAGAGAGATTCTGAACTACTTTGTCCTAGTTTAGCCATCCATAAAACAAAGGCAATAGTCCTTTCTTCACAGGGGCGTTGAGAGGTTTGATTAATTAATGTTTACAAAGTCCATTGAGATTTCTGACTGACATTTGAAGTAATTCAGAATACTTTTTAAATGCATTTGTTTCTACTATTGCACCACTCAAACGTCTTCATATTAAAATATCCAAAGGAGAAGAAGATGGAAACAAAAAAATACAGAGATACATAAACAAACTAGTGGGGGAAAAACAAATTCAGCACTTCAAATCCACTTCTGTCCCATCAAAGCTGTCAGAATACTGCCATTTCCACAGAAGAAGAAGCATGTGCTTGTCCAAACATCTGCCACCTTTGCCTTGCAGATCTGTTAAACTTAGATATTTTTGTCTGTAGCACCATGTTGGTAAACAACAAGCTAACAAACGGCAGAAATAATAGGCAGTCATGTCAGGTTGACTGGTTCACCAGAGGAAATGAAGGGGAGAAGAGCAAAGGGATGAAAGCACCAAAGGAGAACCAGAAAGTGATAAGAGAGTGCTGGACAGAGAAAGAGGCAAGTTGAGTAGGGAGAAACCAATCATGAATAAGGGACTCCACACACGAAACACATTCCCACAGATGCTCAGGTACTGGAATACATTATTCAGTGGGACTAGTCTAGCATGAACAAGGCCACATGTGTGTCCAAGTGCCAGAGAAACTGAATATTAGACACTCCTAAACGCACAAGCACACACAGGGAGCTGCTTGATACCTGAGTCCGGATTTCTCAGTCCCTACATTGTCCCTCATTTCGGAGCAAAACCTTTGTGTGGCCGGTTTCTGTAGGGGGCGTTTGTGGGTTCTGAGATACAATCAAAACGCAGACAGAGGAAATGCAAATGCCATTCAGCTCCCGTTCATTGTCAGGAAGGACACATGAGGATAAAACACTGTGCACTACATCCCTCCCCTATTATGTGTCCTACTGCTTTTGTCCTAATTTATCCTATGCATAATTTATTTACATGTGTATTGTTTCCCGATCAGCAACTTTAAAGAATAAGTGAAAATTATAAAATGTTTTATTAAACAAGTTGTCAACAAAATTACAGATGGTGTCAGACAGCCAGTACCAATTCTGCTTCCTCAACATAGCCTCAGTACTTTAAAAGACACACAGAGAAAAGCGAACCCGGCACTTGATGTCTATTGTTTCCTCCTCTCACACCCCCCAGGGGCGAGGGGAGGAGAAGGGAGCTAATTATAAATGGCCTCATCCTGTCCTCGCCGACTTTAGCAGCAGCGGGATCGGGTCCCGATTAATTTCGACACAAGCAGCCCTTCGGCAGGATCCGCCGCGACTGCCGGGATCCCTACGGTGCCACGAAGTGCGAGGCGAGGCGGCGAGGTCCCGTCCGCAGGCGGGGCGGGGGCCGGGGCCGCCAGCCGCGCTCCCGTGGCCGCTCCCGGGAGCTCCCCGCCTCCCACCCGCCGTCCCCAGGGGCCACCGAGCCGGGGCTTCCCCGCTACAGCCGCGGCGCTCCGTGCCCAGGTGCGGAGCGGCCCCGGGGTGCGCTGTGCCGGCGGCCCCGCGCGGCCGGGAGGGGCACCGGGAGAAATCGCTGTCGCCTGTACGAGCGTCAAACCTGCCGTCGAACGGGGGAGGGGGGCACGCTGCCTCTGCCGCGCGGTTTTCAGAGCGCGTTCAGTCCCTCGCCACCCACCCATGAGGACACTCGGACTTCTTTGATTAACCCCCTGTGACTGCGCTCCCCTCTCCCCGCGGATTTTTATATCCGAGAGGGCGAGTAAACGAAAGCAAAGGTTTTTCTGCCAGGACGGAGCAGGAGAGCCGATAAACATGTCAGCGCCCCTTCCCAGCTCGAGGCTTTCCTTTCCCTCCGGATCGCAGAAAGACAGCAGCAGAAATCCCTGGAAAAACCTTCAAGTGCTTTTCCAACTCCAGTCGGAGAGACTCGAGTAGGAGAAAAAAAAATAGAAAAAAAGAAACCTCGCAGCCCTAATTTCATCTCACAAAACTCAAAGGTATAAAAACACCCACTCAGCGCAGCCAGAAAGTGCAAGCGAAGCGTCACCGCCAGGTACTCTGCTTCCCTGCTTTACTGGCAAGAGCGCTGCCCCCGTTAGCAGGGAAGTCTTTAGAAAAAGGTTAAGACAGCTCCGCTCCCCACATACGGTGCCAAATCCCACTCTCCCTTAATGCCTTCGGGGATTAGCGGCGTGCGCTGCAGACCACAAGGAAAATAAAGGACGCGATCCAGAAGACGACAACCGGCTCCCGCGGTTGCCCTCAGAAATCATCCTTATTTCCAGACCGGGAAACCCGGAATACCTCCACAGCAGAAGTACCTGCCCCCTCCCTCTCTCAAGCTGAGGTCAGACCCCGTCCGTGCAGCCCTCGGCGGCTTGTGCCCGCTCTCAAGATGGAAACACAATCAACTCTCTTTGCCACTCTGAAAAGCGAAAGCTTGTCATATGCAAAACAGCTCTCCGGACTTCCTGCCCAAAATCAGCGACCGGCAGTCCCGAGTCATTCATTTCACCCAAGTCTGCTTCCCTGCCTCTCCTCTCCGCTCCCTCTCCTGCACGAGCGCCGAGGCGCACCGGCAGAGCCCCCGCCGCCCCGCTTTCCGACCGCCCAGCCGAGAAGCGAAGGGGGTTGCTTCGTCAAGACACCGCAACTCCCCAAAGATCTGCGGAGGCAACTCCGAGCCGCGGTGGGAGCGCGGAGGCACCGCGCCCCGAGCGCCCCCGCGGGCCGGTCCGTGCCCCGCCGAGCGCGGTGGCGGGGCCGGCCCGCCGGGGCAGCGGAGGCAGGACGCTGTCAAGTGCGCGCACCCCCGCGGGACGCGGCCGCCGCCGACCCCGCGCTGAGCCCCGGGAGCGCCGAGCGGGCTCCCGCCGCCGCCCCCGGCCCGCCGCCCCCCGCCCCGCGCCCGGGCGCCAATTAACCCAACAATTTTTTCCTCGTTAATTTCGGCGCGAGCCGCGGGGATGTGTTGCACAAAAAACGAGCGAGTCGTTGGGGCAGAAAGGAGGGCGGGAGGAGGGACCCGCCGGGAGGCTGCCGGCACCCGGCTCCGGCTGGCAGCCGGCGCCGGAAAGGCGCCTTTTTTCATATTTAAACCACGCGGAATATGTACATTTTTGATTCCTACTTACGCTTTCAGGGGGTTGTGAATGACAGTCGCCATTTTGCTACAATGTAACAGAATATTGTGTCTCGGAGTTCTAAAGGTTCGCTCAGGGGAAGCGGCCAGCCAATGGCAGCGCGGCATACCGGCCCGCCAGCCAATGGCGCGGCAGGGGCGGGGTCGGGGCGCTGCTAGTTATTAGGGGAGCTGTCAAAGCCCAGAGGTCACTCCCTCTCCCTGGAACTGGCGGCGAGCAGGTCTTAAAGGGGCAGCACCGCCGCCGGGGCCGGGCCGCGCCGCGGGACACCTCGGGCTCCGGGGCGGCTCTTCCCCGCCGCGCTCCGGCCTCAGCTCGAACGCGCCGCGCCGGGAGAGGGGAAGCCGGGCTCACTCCTCGTCCCCTCGCACCGCCGCCG
This sequence comes from Cinclus cinclus, assembly GCF_963662255.1. Lineage (NCBI taxonomy): Eukaryota > Metazoa > Chordata > Aves > Passeriformes > Cinclidae > Cinclus > Cinclus cinclus. Next base: position 27,441,079 of record NC_085051.1, on the reverse strand, counting down.
CTACGCCCGTTTCCCAGGCGGTGTGCCCTGCCGGGGGAACGAGCCGCCGCCGCCCGCTCGCTCCGCACGCTGCCCGGCAGCGTTCCTCCCGCGCTGCTTCCCTTTCTGCATAGCCGCGCTCCCCGCCAGGTCTCCGCGAGCCGCCGGTTCCGGCAGCGGCTTCAGGGCAGCGCCGCTCCCGCTCCCCCCTCCCCCAGGAATTTCCCTCTCCCTGTCAGTCATCCCGGCCCGCAGCCCCTGCGCCCTTACATAACGCGCGGCGGCCAGACCGCCCGGCCGGCCCCGCACTGCCCCGCTCCTCTCTCCCACAGAGCAACTTCTGGCACGCCGGGAGCCGGGCCCCCGTCTCCGTCCGGTTCAGGGAGCCGCGGGGGTTGAGCCCTGCCCCGCGTTTCACCGGACATGCAGCCCTGCGCTGAGACAGGAGCCGGAGGCTGGACCCCGGAGCGCTGGAGGGAGCAAGCGGAGCCCATTCCTGGGGAGGCGGAGAACTCCAGGAAGCCTGGGTTTACCTACACCTAATTAAAGGAGCTTGCGAATGAATTATGGAGCATGACCCAAGTGATTTAAGAGGTGTCAGTCCTGATCTCACTTTCAGAAGTAAACTCACCGAAGTTCACGAAATTGCTCCAATGTAAATTAGGTGCCAACAGGAGCAGAATCAAACAAAGAAGTTTTCTCCTTGTCTGATAGCAGTATCAGCTTTATCACCTCATACTTTTCTTCCACTCTCAAAGGTCTCGTCTCCCTTCAGGCATCCTCTATCCCCCTGAAAAACACAAACAAGCACCACCAAAACCCTGCATCCCCCTTCTTTGCATCTACACATCCAGAAGAAACCCAAGAAAAGAATTAAAACACCCTACTGTCAAAGCAGCAGAAGTGGGGAAACTAGAAAAACTATTTCATTCAACATCTTAATAAAAGAATGGAAGTAGTGATGCTTGTGACATACTAACAGAAGTAGAAATAGCAATCTTCCTGGGCTGAACTTGAAAAAGCAAAGACAACCAAAATCTCCCTTGCTCAACTGTTTTACAAAATAAAACTTTCCAATACTGGGGCAAAAGAGAAAAGGAAGAGGAATGGAAAACAGAAAGAGTATAATTGTCACTCACACTGAGGACAGGTACACAAGTGTAATGCAGTGGTTTCCCATTCGTTAAGGATTCATCAGAAGTTTGCAAAAACTTAAAGATCCATCTAGGGTCCCTCTTTCTAAAATACTGCCTATTCCAGCTACTAGGTCAACTTAGGTACTGTGCCAGGCATATATCCCTGGAGGAAAGCATCTCTTCCATCAAAGCAATCTAAGCCATTTGGTTACAGGCACTGCTTAGAAGAAATAAGCTTTCCGTCAGCTGGAGAGTTGCCAGGATGCTGAGATCTATCCCAAAACAGTTCTGGGAAGTAATCTTTAAGAATGTTTCCATTATCATATTACACTATATTATTTAATATCATAGCGGTCCAGGTGACATTGAATGTGACTTCAGACCCTCCTGCTCAGTACTCTCACTGCTCACAGGAAAAGCTAACCACAAACTGCCGACTTGTCATAAGCACACAGTTGATGTGTGTGCTGCAAAGAAACAAACGGCATAGCATGCACCTGAACTGGCAGCCACACTAGCAACCTACACCCCATCCTGCTGCTATGAGGATTTCTGGTTCAACTTTTCTTGTTGTTGTGATGGCAAACACTTGAGTACTTACTGTAGGATGGGCAATATTTGCTTGTGGGATAATAATGATTTCGCTTCACGTGTAAGTAAAAAAATAGCCTAGGACTGTATCACATTGCAGAACAGGGAGAGATTTGTGTTACTGAAAGAAGGTACCAAAATCCAGCCAAGCTCAAGAAAGACCCGAGATTTCCTAATGCAAACTGGTGACATTTTCAGATAATTAAGAAACCCCATTTGAGGTCAGTTTTAGGAGTTTAATGAGTCCCTCTGGTCCTGTTTTGTTGGATATATAGGCGCATTCCTGCTCTGCAGGCAAAGAGCTCTTGGTGCAGCTTGGCAAGGAGCGTATTGCAAAAATGGGAAGAAGCCACACATGCTTCCCTGGCTGCTCCTGTTATTCAGACGTTGGGCCTTTATCAGCTACCAGCAAAAGCAACAAACAGTGAAAACAGGCACAGATGACCTTGGATTGTTGATGGCCCTTTTCCCAGGCAGACCCCACGTTCCTGGCTAGGAGAACCAGTCAACAGCACTGCCTTGCTCACAGGAATCTCCAGGACACCCAAGGACAGAGCAGCCATATCAGAGCAGTGGGAAGTCTCACCCATGGTAACAAAGACATCAGGCTTTGCTCACATCCGTATAATTTGCCCACAGTGTTTTTCATGTAGAACCCCACAACAGTAAGATTAGCATTTTAGCAGAAAGAAAAGGCACACAGCACTGACTGGCATTTTGTTTGTAATGAACTACACAACTTGTTTACATGTTCACTATTTGCAAGTAGGGGGAACGTCACAAACCTATATTAATAAAAATTTCACAACATACCATAATTGCCTCCATTTTCACATATACACCAGTCCATCATTGGTAGATCATTTATGACCTAAATTTTAGATTAATTTTTCTTCTGGCTTTAGTGTACTATAAGTCACTAATGAGTAATGTTACTATTGTTTTACATCCTGAAGGACCAACAGAGCTGAAACACACTCAGTTACATATACACTAAATCACAACTTCAGGATTTTTACATTTGTACTTAGTTACTGTTAGTTTTATTCACACTCACCGGAAGCATAGCAAGGAGGCTGCAAGAAAATATAAATAATTTAAAAGTATATGGCATAAAAAAAACCCTAGGTGGGCACATTCTTAACAAGAGCTTGCCAAATGTTCGGACAGCCAACACAGAATTTTGAAAAAGCATGGTAAGTTTTGACATAAACATATTGCAGTAACATCTACAGCATTAACACAAGGCCTAAGCATGCTGCACCTATAGGGCGAGAGTGAGCAAGGCTTTAGGAGAAACGCCACCATGTCACCTCCAGCCCTTCATACAGAACTGCAGCTTGTCTCTACCCAAGTAGAAGAAACACAGTGTCATATCTTCTCAGTGTATTGGGAAGTGTCATGTCCCATGAATCGCAATGCTGCTCTCCTGATCCACCTCTGTTTCAAACATTTTTACTATTTACATAGCACAAGCACATTGATACTTTTTGTGAGGTCTCAGCAATATTCCTATATACCCTGAAAAGCCTTATTTTAGCTTAAAAACTGTGAAATAATTTTTACCTTGTATTTATTATCTTCTGCTTTCCTTTTTATCGTGTTAACTTTCAACATAGAGTTGCTGTTTCCTGAAGGGAGGGAAAGTTAGGTTCTTATTATACATTCCTCAACTCTTGTGAATTGGAAAGTGAAACAAACTAGACACAGACATTAGAAGCCACAAATCTAATTTTGGTGTGGAGGGAAACATAAAAAACAGCTGAAAAAGAAGTGGCTTCTGGTAGATTAACAACTGTTTAATATTCTCAGATATTTCCAGTAATTTACAATTTTCTTTTATTCATCAATATTAATATTTGAAGTATCAGATTCATATAGGTCTAAATAAGACAGTGTGCTGTAATGTAGCCTGTTACAGCAAAACAGGGCCCCACATGCACAGATACCCTGCAAGAGATTTGAAGCCTTAACCCCTTTTTATTTATTAAAGCTGTGCAGGCATCTCTCATACGCTGTTTCTTGTCAGCCCTCCTCCTCCCTTTCTTTGATCTTTACCAATAGTTGCTTAGCTGAAAGAGGAGGAAAAGATATCACAGCGTCAGTGTTACAGACTCAACACCAGCCTTCTACAGACACATCACCAAAAAAATTTATGTAGTCAGCATAACAAAGATAACTATGGAGCTACACAGTGTAAAAATTGGCGCCAACAATTCTTTATTCACAACTTTAGGAACTGTATCCATAAAAGAGACATCAAATTTTAGATTTTTTTCGTTTGTTTTTAAGCAAATTTCCTCCTCCCCCCCCCCCCCCCCCCCATAACTATAGCAACAATTCTTGGATGTCTTTATTCTATCTTGATTTCTGGCCTGAGTCCATTATTCAGTTTTCTTCATTGTATGCACTATTCCATTTTCTATCAAGTACACCTGAATTACTTGTATGCTAATGTCTGGACTCAAGCCCTTTATTTTTTAATGGGATGTTCCAATAAAATAAATACATTTAACACTAAAGAGGAGTCTCTACTAGCAAGGAGTACATGGAGGCCTCAATCTGAAGCTGTTAAATACTTGGGGAGACAGAAGTTGCGTAAAGTTCCCAGAATCTGGCTCAGGTCTCTCCCCAGTATAACAAACTGCTGAAAATATATTTAATGTGACTGCCAGAACACTCTTTGTCATGCATTGTTTTTAAATTTCCCGAACCATAGAAAATGCTTGTAATGGTTTAGTTTGTTTGTTTTCTGGCCAATGCCCAGCTGCCTCCCCCCAGGCCGTGAGGGTGGTAGGGCAGGGCCCCCCGAGCCACGGCCACACCGGGAAAAGGCGAGAATCCAGCAATGGGCTCTGCTCCCCTCGGCCACTGGGACCCCCGGTTAAAGACGGGGCCCAGCAGCCTCCGGAGCCCGCTCCAGCCTGGCCCGCATTGGAAAGGAACCCGGGCCAGGTCGGTGTTACCTTGTGAAAGGTCGGAAATGCAAGAGAGCTTTTCCCGGAGTTTACTTGCTTCAAATGTGCTTCACGGAGCGAATCGACTTTTCCAATTGGTTTCTCAGGCTGTCAACAACTAAACCAGCCCCCAATTGGTCCCATCAATCCACAGAGGAAGTTTTCATGGAGAAAACCTTCCTAGTGTGCCCTCCTCCCAGGGTAAAACCAGCACAACGTTACAAACAAGCTGCTTCAAAAGGAGAGTACTAGTCTTGCTGGTAGCCACTGCAAAACCACAGTAATAGTAGAAAAGGAAGCTAATAAAAGAGACACATCCTCTGAAGAGCACACATTCAGTAACTATGGTTGCCCTCTCCTTGAGGGAAGTCATTGGTAAAATTTAAATGGGAAAAACTGAGTTCCCATCAAGAAGCATGATAGAAAGCACCTAAGAACAACTTGTCAAAGTTTATTATGAAATTCCAGAGACACAGGTCTGCCTGCCTTATTTCTTGAGTAACTAGCTGGGGAAAAAGGAAAAATAAAAGGAGAAAATAGTAACAGAAAATAAAAGAATAAAGACATAAAAGGATAAATTAAAAATTAAAGAATAAAGAAAAGATGAACCCTTGGGGAGTCCTTTTCACTCTGCTGCATTAAAGGTAGGAAAAAATATTTTTACATTACATCCTTCAGTGGGATACAGAGGTGGTACCACGATTCATCTGAAATAATGCTGTCTCCATCCTCTTATTTCTAGTGCAAGGATCAAAGTGAGTATTGAAGGTGACTTAAACCTTGGAGAGAGCAGGTGGTGTAGTTTAGGGAACAACCAGTAGATGATCGGATCCTCCTAGAAAAGTTCTCATTGCTACTCTGAACAGAGTCCAGGGATACTATCTACCTATAATTTTCACCATCTTTAAACAAAAACTTCAAATGTGGTCCCAAAGGTGATCCAACATGACTTCTTCTTGCCCAGGATGAGAAGACAGACTGTTATACCTTACTAATCAAACTTAGCTCTTATAAGCCCAGAGCACACCATATAATTATGATTCTAAGACAGGTTTAACATTTGCATTGAGTATAATAAATAGCAGCCTACCTGAGAAAATTAACAGCTGAGAAAAACAAACTACCACACTGATCCAAAGAAAGTGCCAACTTTCAATCTGCTGTTAATTTGAACTGCTCCACCTTTCCTTCCTTACTGATGACACTACCTCAAATGAATGAGTATTTTGCTGTGCCTATCTGCTTACTCTACTATGGCAATTTTTTAATAGAGTAGGCAGAAGTGAGCTGCCCGGACACAGCTTAAATGAAATGACTGCAATTGCTTTCTTTCAGTATTCAAGCTTTCTTGTTTACAGAGTGAATTTTGGTCTTTGGAACAAACACTCTAAGTAGGCTGCTTTTGTAGCTTGTGCGGGAGTTATACAGCTAACAACAAAACCAGTCTTTTTAACTACATGGAAGATTAGATTCAGCATGAAAATATCTCACCTACTAATTTTTTTTTTTTTGGTTCAATACTCTTTGTGAAATGCTTTTAATTTCAAGAGATTTAAAAATAATTTTAATAACACCTTCAGTGGTTTCACCTCCTCTTTCATATAAATAAAAAAGAATTATAGTATTGCATTTTTTTTCCTTTCCTTGTGCTTTGTTCCATTATTTTCAAAACAATCTGTAACTTAAAATATTTTCCACTTTGTAAAAATTTAAAGTAAGAAAAATAAAATCTGATGGGGTGGTTGCACTGGAAACAAAAATACCCACATAAACAGCAGTTTAGAATTGGTGAGGGGATAAGAAGGTACTACCTCATTTTATTGCATCAATTGGCCAAAAACCAGAGGAAAATGGTAGTAAGGGGGTAATAAGACTATTTTATCTATGTCTTAAATCCTGCTAAACAGAAACAGCTTCAAAAGTGCCACAGAACTGTTCTTCCATTTCCCATCCAGCTTTATCTTGGTAGAGGGTAGAACAACAGAAAGCTGTGAATCGACCTGTCTAAAATACCAGCTTAGGTCAACTTTAAAAGTTGGCAACTGCAAATTTCAGTGAACAAATGCAGTATTGGTATAACAAAGTGATCCCGGGAACTCATCAGAGTCAGTTATTGCAGTCTCCTATCTCCCCAACTTGAAGCTGCAGAAATAGTCTGAAATAAACTTCCCCAAACCAAACAAGACCTCAGGTCAGAATTCAGAACAACTTTGCTGATACCTTTTAACAGAGATAACCAAATTAGTAACATCCTTTACATAAAACCAGCATTGCCACGGGGCAGTGTGTTATCTTGTTTTTTAAGCAAAGGTGGATCAGGACAGTCAGGGCACCTCCTTCAAATGCAGTAGCCACATCTCAAAACAGGAAGCTCTGCCACACAACTCTTGCACCAGCCACTCTCCTCACGCATCTAAGCCCTTGTGTCAAGTCTTCCACTTGCTCAGGCCTTTGCTAGAGTTGACAGGCCTTTGCTGACGCTGGGGCTCTCTGCTGCCTCAGCAGAAAGCACCTAAGAACTTGTCAAAGTTTATTATGAAATCCCAAGTGATGTAAAAGGCCAATAGAATACTGCTTGACGCAAGGCCTAGACTTCTGCTTGCACTGATGATGCTTATTAGGCTATTTCTAAGACTATCCTGTGGAATCCTTGTGCCATTCCAAGAAAGACTCCTAGTACAGGATTTACCAGGTATATATATAGACATAGGCACAGATTCTCATCTTCCACACGTGTTACTGATATGGGCCAGTTTCCAGTGAGCCTAAACAGGCTATAGAGGCTCCAACTTCCTAACCAGTATGCCCATCAACTACACACTTTCCCTCACAGTGCTACAAGTACCTATACAGATACATACTTAACCCATCTTCAGATCCCAGGCTTACAGGACCAAAAGGATTCCTACAAGAGCTGAGAGTGGAATACAAATCTAAACACAACATCATCACATAAAACTCCATCAGGCAAATTGTGCCACATGCAGAAAACCCAAGTTCCCTGCTTTGCTACTCCTTCCAGTGCCTGTTTGTGATAGGGCTTTCCTTGTTTGTTTTAAAGGTCAACAGCCATCTAGGAGCATACCAGCCTGTACATTTGAGAAAGTAAGGTACAAGCATCTTCAGCACCAGAAAAGAATCCCAAAGAAACCTGTGAAAGGAAACCTTACAGCACTTAGAATATTTTGGCACCTGTCATGCTCAGAGATGATCAAGCACTACAGTTTTTAAACTGGGCAAAACTTTGTAAAGCTGCATGTAAGATCAGTCACCTACTAAGATATGTTGAATTCTGCTCTCACTTGCAAAACCCAAAGAGCTTGCTGATCCGACACATAGCAGAATGTTTCCTCTCTTCTGGTATCTATGGCTAAAGTCCTTATGAAATACTATTTAAAAGCACTGGAAGAAATCTGATAGAATAAAAACATCTACAAAGAATACTGCAGTAACACTCCAGCTTGCAGGAAGTAGAATAGCTTACCAAATTATTATCTTAGGGAGGATTCTCCCTTCTTGGCTCCTACAAGCATCAGCATCTCACTACAAAATGCAAGCAGCAGGAATCCAGCCTTCAGGAATCCTGTGCAACCAATGGCCACAAAATAAAGCCTTATGATTGATTACTCAGGTTATGACACCTCAGAAATGGTATAGCAAGCATAACTGACCTGCAATCTTTTCCACTCCTCCTTGGTGCTGCAACAGCTTCTTATTCTTTCCAAGCCATTGGCTAGTTCTTCTCCAAGTTCTTTTTATTAAAACCTTTTATCTCCCCACACAGTGACAATTTCTCCTAGTAATCATAACCATTCACTCTCATCACTCTTCTAGACAGAGGCATTAGCCAAATCCACTTTGGCAGAAGGGGAAGGATAGCACAAACAATCTGATTTGTACTTGCATTTGTTATGGAAGAGAGGTGCTTATTGATTAAGATCACTCACATAATCAGACAAGCAATGGTTTCCCTTACTCTATTTATATAATTGGAATAATTCACTAGCTAACACTCTTCCCAGCTAAATGCATGCCAAACTCCTGAAATTAATTCAAACTTCTGGAGCATAGAAGTTACACAACAAGGGTCAGTATGCAAAGCCTAGTGCCAGAGATATGCAGCTGTTTCCCTCACTCAAACTCCCTCCTTCTGATTATTGAACACGAGAATCCCAGTTGTATTCCAGATACAAATGAAAGCATGTTATATTCCAAAGCTGGGAGCTATTCCAAACTGGAGTGCTGGGGACATCCAAGTTTAGTCTACTTGTTAGCATAGCACCCAGAATGCTAGAACTATAGGCATTCATTTCAAAGTTGCTGTAAATTAATTTTCTTGCCTCCCACCCCACTATATACTCCAACCCACCAGCAAAGCTCTGTTTCTAGTCAAATTCTTACAAAAAATATCCTACATCATCTGCTCAAAGGCTTGTGGAAGCTCTACACCATTTTCAAAAATTGTATCAAGAAAAGTAGACCCTAGTTCAGCAAAACACCAAGACATTTGTGTACACACAATCATTGATACCATTCATTTGCTAGAGGTGAGCAATACTATCTAATACCTTGTGGAAACAAGCCTGGGAAGAGAAGTCACACTGGTATCAGACAGGACTGAAAAATAATTTAGGAAGCAATGGCTGCTGAGACTTGGATATTACAAAGAAATTATCTAGATTCAGAGGTATGACTAATGCCAAGTCACCGAGTCTAAGAGCCCATAACAATAGGATACCTTGGAAAAGCAGACTGGAGTATTTTCAAGTGCTGCAATATTGCTGTGTAAGCCTAAATTCCATATGGGTCCCTGTGTCTACTGCGTCCTATTAGGTAACTCTGGGAGTTATTGGCTTCAGGGGCCTAGCCTTAGTCTCCTTAAGACTGAACGGTTGGGCTACAGATTTTAAAAACAAACAGAAAAATAGCTGCAAGTCAGGTTCAGTTCCCATTTTTAATATGCAATTCTAACCTAAAGGCTCTGTTCTGCCAAAGTTGCCTTCAACAAGAAGAAGGGCTGTCCAACATTGTCACGATCAAATCCAGTTTATTCTGCCAGTAAGATTTATTCTGAATTTATAGTGGTGTAAACTAAAGCAAAACATCACCTATGCTTATATGGAGTCTTTAAAACACATAGGTTGCTGTTCAGATCTTCTGTGCAAATTTGCATATGCTGTTCTCAAAGTCAACCCAGTGGAGAAAGCGGTACTATCTAACATCAATGTCAAGAGTCATGACCTGAAAAGAATCAGCATTTCTTTAAACCCCTAAGTGCAGAAGTTGGCCTAGATACAGTATTTAATGATGAAAGAATGGGCCTTAATAAAAACAAAAAATAGTCTAAAAGAAACCTGCTAATAGCAATATGCATGCAATTCTGTCCTGCCACACAGGCATTGCTTAATTTATCTGTTAACTCCCCAAATACACAATACGATACTGCGGGTGTGCCTAAATTAAGACTCAATGTATAGGACATACGGTGAGTACCTCTGGGCGTGAGGCGCTTGAGGCCACGGGAAACTCTGCACGGCGTATTCCTGCCTCTTTGCCCTTCTTCCTCCTCCTCCTCCTCCTCCTCCTCCTCCTCCTCCTCCTCCCCGCGCACCTGGGCCCGGCGGGCCCGGCCCCGGGGCGCCCCCGCGTGGCACTGCCCGGGGGCGCGCGCTCAGAGAAGTTTCAGCGTTTGAACAGTTTCAGCGTTTCCAGCAGGGAGAGGGAAAGGGAACGAGGTACCTTAAATTTAGCAGTCATAAGGTCGAGTGACTCTATACCTCCATGGCCTCGAAGTTCTGACGTCTCGGTGAATTTGGTGCGAGGCATTTGGCTTTACAAGTTTTTTGCAGAAAACACCCGCAAACTGCCTGAGTCAGTAAAACCTAGCATCAGAAAGCTGCTGGGATGCAGCGACCAAACACTGCCACAGATCGCACCTGGATTTCTGCAGTGTTTGCTCCTCAGCCGGAAGTCATACTTGCAGCAGGTAGTAGAGGGGAAGACCAGCGCACTTCTGTTCTGTGTATTTTTTCTCTTAAACTATAAGTGCAGCAGGGCAGAGGGAGAAAGGATACAGTTTCCAGTTACTGGGATGAATTATAATGTAATCCATACAAAAGAGAGGAATTAAGGAAGTTCAGAAAAAAAATATGTAAGTTGTCAAAAAAGTTGTTTTTTCTTCTGGCAGGGACCGGGGCCTAGACTTTGACACCATAATATTACTTATATTTTCAAATATGTTGTATATATAATATCATATCTACATATAGCTGTGATGAAGTATTGTGTACCACTCTGCTTTTCCCCAGAACCCTAAATACATGTCCTAGCACTAAGACAAAGAGGTTACACCTCAAGACTTGTATTTGGACCATTCATTTTACATACACACATACACAATCCCTCTCCAGCATTTGGGCATGCACATACAAGCAAAGACTATCATTTAACCTTTGTTCCAAGGCTTCCAGCATGATTTCAATCTCAAAACTATATCTGAGAACAACATTTTTTAAAAATCAGTGCTATATACACAGCATTATTAGCTATTTTCACTTTGCTTTACTGGTACAGAGATCTCCTTGAAAGCAATTTTTTCAAGTGTTTTATCTGCTTTTTCTCTGTTCACTTGAAATCATAGTTCTGTTTGTAACACTTAAATTATTCATACAGCAGCCAACTCTGATTTTATAGAGATGATGATGATGCTTCAAGTGAAAAACAAAACAAAAGGATCAGAGGAACACCTACACATAAGGTAGTATTCTCGTGCCAAAATTTTTAGTCAGGAACAATCAGGTAAGAGAAGGACAAAAAACATACAAGACATCCCTATAAAGTTGAGTATTTTTTCAGCATACAGCGATCTTTAAAGAAAGATCAACAACCTATATTTGGGGTCACCCAGAATTTATAGTGCATGTCCCAAATAACATGTCACCTTAGTTAGAGCCTATAGAGCCAAAGAAGCCTACAAGACATTTGTTTAAGTCTTAAATCATAAGGAGGCCAGTTACAGTATTTAAACTGACTTTACACAAATGTGTCATTCTGTTCATAATACTATAAAACAGCCAAGACAAAATAGTATCATCCAGTGGAAACCCTTTACAAAACTAAACTTATGATTTTAAAATCAGATATTTCTTATTTAAAGAAATTTTAATTTCATATATTATATTACTGTTTTCAGTCAAAGTAGTTTCAAGCTTATTATGGAAAGATTATTTCCTTAAATCAGAAAAAAATAACACATCAGCATTTAATGCTTTTTTTCTTTTTTCCACCAGACTACAAAAAACCCACCCAAACTTTCTCCAAGAATAAAGATAGACCATTTACCCCAACCAATTGCCTGCAGGGGAAAAAAAAACTTCAGCCACCTGTCTCAAGCCCTCCCACTTAACCCAACTTCAGCTGAAGTGGACACAGCTTGAATGACAGCCCAATGGAAAGGATAGTGTGGTGAAATAATTTGTCACTGGCCTTGGAATTAACTCACCTGGTTCTGGTGAGTTAAATAAATATTCTCTAGCATTTGGGAAGCTGGGCAGGATACTTCTGCTGTCACACTAATACAGAACAAATCATTCTTTTCCACTCAACCCTCCCACCCTTCCCACCTCAGCCAGCCAGAGGTTGGTGACAGGGTAGGACAACATCTACCTGCCATCCAGACTGACAAGAACCCAGTGACAGTAACCAACCCAGGCCACTATCCCTGTGTCCAGGAAAAGGGATGTGCATGCAAAAAAGTCTCCTACTGGAAAGTAGGTGGTATAACAGGTTGAAACAAAATGCAGTAAAAAAGTCAAAATAAATGAAGACTTGTAATTTTTCCATTAACATCAGGAGTATTAAAGAATATTTTCAAGTTACTACACCCAAAAATAAGACAGTGCCTGATTCACCCCTCAGGTAAGTTTAGGTAGTCACATCACAAGTCCAACCCAGAATACTTATAAATTACCAAAAATTGTAACGTGTATATTATTTTGATACTTTAAGTCAGTAGGTTTGCTTTGGCTCAGCAAAATGAACTGAAGTGGTGTGTTTTGTGCCTCTCATGAGATTTGGTGTTCTTAGGTAAGAAATCTTTAAATGCTATTCCAGGATTTAGCACCTAATCCACATTCCATAAAAATAATTCTAGAGAATTAAATAGGCTTTGCATCAGATCTATCAGGGTGTGTCTTCCTCCTCCATGGCCAGCCTTGCCTACTTGCTACCTACACCATGACACACAGCAAAACTGGGGCTTGTTTGGCTGGCCAGAGGAGCGAGCTGGGCCAAGTTTCCCCAATAGACTCCATGAGCCAAGTGTCCCACTTCCTGTAACCTTCAGAGATGGACATAGCTGCACAAAACTCAGCACAAGAGAGGAGCAGCTGGGCATCAAACAGGATTTACTATCTCGGACACTGTTCCATGCAGGTGTAAGAGTGCCATTTACACAGCAAGAGGTTTATGCTGAGATACCCCCCCCACTGGTGCTGTCATGCTAAAGTTGCCATGCAAACACAACAAATACCAGGCACATCTCTGAACTCAGAAAATAGAAGTAAAACCAGCTGGTTTCAGAAGCCAGCACAGCTTGTTAATAATGTTTTAAGAAATACTTCAGAGGTGACTTTAGACTGGAACATTTATGAGTTCCTTCTTCCTAATGGGTAGGATAAATCTAAAGTGTTAAGACTAGTACATCTTAGATAAAAGAGTATGTGTATCCAATTGCTTATATCCTTAAATTATATCTACTGTAGCAGCATTAATACAATGTATTCATGGCACACATTCAGGGAGCAGTCAGAAAGCCGTGCATTTCTTCTACACCACACCTTGCATACTGCAGCTTACTACAAGCTGGCAGCACAGGAGACCACCAGATTCTGCAGCATTAGCTAAGCCTGAATAAATTATTTTTAACTGCAACTACCAAGCTCTTATCTTCTTTAGGGACAGCCACATTCTTTGTGTATGGGCTGCATAAAAAAATTTTAACAACATTTTCTAGTCCCTGCAGTACCGCTTGCCACTACCAGCAACAGGCAGAAAGAAATCAGGGCCACTTAGTAACCCCTTTCCAGTGAGATTTTTCTTTCCATCAAACTATTTTGCAGTAATTCAGAAGGCCTGTAACCACTTCCTTTTAATCACATTAAATTTCTAGTGTATTCCAAGTTATTTCATCAGCACTAGGATTGAGAACCTGGAAGTAATGGATTTTTCTCTAAGCGCCCCCTCTAAAGCAAGCTCCCCTCAATCCACCTACTGAAAGAGCATTGTAAGGTGGCAGAGGGTTTCAGTGATTACTTTCAATTAACCTGTAGAGAAGCTTTGGAACAGAACTTTATTCTTTCCCCATAACTGAACCCAGAAGGAGTAATCTTCCTCCTTTTATTTGTTTTGGAGATTTTCAGAAGATGAGGGGAAGAGGCAGAAGGAAATGAAAAACTGACTCACAAGACATTAAATGGCAGATAAAATGATGACAAATTGACAGACTTTTTAAAGTCCTAATGCTGCATGTACACCTTCAGCCTCTGAATTACTTATTGCCAGCCAAGAACAAGATCTTGGGATATAACCAAGAATTATTTGAGAGCAACTCACTATTGAACCACAAGTCAAAGATGACACACTCTGGGCATTGTGCCACAACACAGGAATCTATAATGTGTTTAATTTCTCAATATTTTGTACAGTTTGTTAGAACTAGAAAAGGCACAAAGAAGGATAACCAGAATGCTCAAAACACAGAATAATTTCTGTACAGTCAGCTTGTACAACCAAAAGTAAGAACAACTATCCAGCTGTTTGTCCAATATAAGCTTTTTTTTATTCTCCTATTACGGTGTATTTCTATATCAAGTATATTCAATCCCAGAACAAGTATATGCAACCATAACTACCAAGAATCATTGCTTTACTCACTGAATTACTTTAGTGAGCCTACCCCAGAGAATTCAACCCAACTAAATTATGTATGCAGGTCAAAAAGAATTCCAAAACAAAATACAGGTGACCATCCAACTATTTTTACTTACTTCTTTTATCTCCAGTTAATTTTTATTTTTCTTTGAGAAAAACACATCAAAATAGTCCTTGAAATTTCTTCTGAAATGATCCCCCCTCATTTCACAGGACTGATGACTGCATGAATGTATGCAACTGTCTGTAAGAAGGGTTACTGAATACCTGCATTACTTCCAAGAAATTTTTAGTGGATACTCTCCTCAAGGTAGAAGTACTTCTCTATTGGAAACAGTATATGTGAAGAACTAGCAACACTCTATAAAGGCATTAATCCGCTCTTCTAATTTTATCCAGAACACATGGGAACAATTTTATTTCACTGATTTATCACTGTACAAGATCCACCCTTTATGTTACTTCTTAGAAATTCTAAGACTTTGAGCTTACGCACAACTCAGTGATAATCTGTGTTTTCCTTCTCTTCCACACTTCGGACAGAACTTGTTTCAAAAGTGCTGTTTTCAGCTCTTCTGAAACATCATTCTAAGCAAAGATAAAAAATGTTTGAGTGCTCAAAGTGAGGTGCTCTACCAGCTGATGTAATCACATTTAGCCTTACGAAAGCAGCCATTTTTTATGAAGAAAATAAGTCAACACTATTAGTCAACTCACACTGAGTTTCTACCCAGGTAAAGAAAAAAAACAAAACAAGAAAACAACACAACAAACTAAAAACTACACACCACACACAATTAAATCTTGCTGGGTAATTAACACTGATCAAACCCTGTGGCCTGGTAGTCTCCTAATGGCCCAGGAAGCTCTTCACCATTTAATATAGAGTTCTGTCATCCTTTCTGATTTCCCACAAGGTTATAGTACAGAATTTATATGATCCTACAGACAGCTATTTACCTATTCTTCAGAGCTTTCCTGCTCCCTGTTAGAAAGTGCTTTCCTCAGGGAAACAATAGCTCAAACAAGCCCATAAACCATCTTCTATATCCTACCTCCTCTTTCAATTTCCATCCAATTAAGCTGAAATCTTAAGTTTTGTTAGTTGGTCTTGGTTTTCTTTTGGAACTGCAAACTGATATATTACATCTTGTACATGAAGCAATTATTGCTTTGGTTCTACAAAGCACATAAGCAGTTTCAGTTGTCTTCAGACTTTGAAGATCATCTTACAAAACAGTGCTAAGACTACCCCTATGTGCAGTGTTGCTTTAATTTAGTCATTTATCTAATATTTTTTCCCAGAAACAGTCTATTGTTTTCATTTAAGTGTTGTGTGTCTTGTCTAAACTGTTTTTAATTCATTACTTTCCACAGATACACAGAAATGACAGACCATAATCTGTGCAGAAAGTTAAGTTTGCACTAATGGGAATTCCTGCAGTGCTGCTCCCATGGGCAGATTTCTGCACTAGACACATGCTTCGAATGTACAGGCTGGTATCTATACTGGTAACCACATGCAACCACAGCTTACTATTCCTGCCTTCTATTCAGTGCCCAGAAGAGAAGTAGTTTGAAAACCAGGTCCTAGAAGGGCTCTATGATGCAGAGCATCTATGGAGCCAACAATGAAACAGGCATTCCAGTGGACTGGAAGGCAAGGTCACCATCCATCATAAATATCAGGGTACATATGCAATTGGAATGACCAAAGGCACAGCAGCTTAAGAATAAAATTGAAGACTGAGCCACAGTGATACTTGCCTTCAAACCCCTTCCCTGTCACCAAACAAATCAAAGAATTAACACATACCCTCTACAGAACACACATGTATGTGGAGACTGCTTTCCCATGGTAACCTTCCCTCCTCCCACCCTTCTTCCTTCAGGATATATTCCTGAAAGACCTCAAAAGAAACTTGCTCACCCCACTTCACACATCAGTAACAGGAAGCCTCTCTCATCAGTCTGCATACAATGAGCTGAGCTTCCTCCTCCTCCTCCTGCCATGTTCTCCCTGAGAGAATTCAGAAGAGAATGAGCGACAAATTCTTACCTCATAAAACTTTCATTCCCTTTCCTTAAAAAAAAAAATAAAATCAAAAAACAAAAAACCAAAACAACCAAAACAACCAAACAAAAACACCACTTGAAACAAGAAATCCCAGCACACATCTTCAAAGATGGGGGGTGAGGGGTGGGGAGAGGGGGGAAGAAGACTAAGCAAGTCACTCCTGTATCACTCAAACAGTACTTTCACCAAGGGAATATCTACAGCACAATGCACACAAGACTGTTCAGGAAGCTCACGATCTAAAACCGTGTTCATTTACTGTCCATTTCTGAGAACCACCCTCATATGATTATAATGCCTCCTTGCACACAAGCAAAATTAGTTGCTTTCCTTTGGATACAAGCAGAACATAGACTTTGAGAAATAAGGTGTTAGCAGCCCTGTAACACTATGTCTTTGGTTCCTAGGAACTTCAAAGATAAAGTTGTTTTCTGAAAGCAAAACACTGAATTCCAGATTGAAATTTCTGGAGAAGGGTTTTTCCCTGCAATATCATTGGTCTGTATATCTGTTCAAAGCCTCATGCATTTAATATAGAAGTCTACTAAGAAAGATGATTCCTACGGTCTGTGTCACAAATTTTTCTTCCAGTGGGAAATCAGCTCTCAGAGCCTTGACATCTGCTATTGAAGTGTCCAAGCAAAACAGTTCACCTCTCTCTGTATAAAAGTACAACCTTAATACCCAAAGTAGGCAAGGGAGACTATGAAGCAGCACAGAAGATTTTGACCCCAAAAGAGAATACTTCCTTGGAGATGCTGACTAGTTCTTTTCCTGGCAAGTTTTAAATGTTAAGACTAGAAATCAATCTTGTAACTATAAGCACTTTGTGTATTAAAGGCCCATAAGCTGAACAAATGAGTTTGAAGGAAAAATGAAAAAGCTGCCAGCTGCCACTACTCTAAAGACAGCATTATTTACACCAGGAACTTGACCTTCCAATGCAGATCTTGAGTTTTCCCCCTAAAAAGGGGCACAACAGCATTATTCAACAGGTTTCCTCACCATCAGGATATTCTACTCTACAATGGCTGTGCAAGGAATTCAAGTTCCAGTTCAGCATTCTGGCAGTGTAAGCCTTGTTAGGATTCCTATCTTCTTGATGGATCACTTCACCACCTGCAGACAGGATTTTAAAAAACAAACCAAACCAAACAACAACAACAACAAAAACCCAATAAAATTAACCAAGGAGGCAGTTTTTGTTTTGAACTGATATGTCAGACCTACAGCATCATAGGAAACATGGCAGAGTATAGACATCTCCATGGTCACCATCATTTTCAAATCTCATGCTGTCAAATTAGCGTTCTCTCCCCCGCACACTGTAATATATGGTAATGAAGTTCTGGTTTTGTAGACAGAGATAGGTTTTTCATATATGTCTATACACACACAACTTTCATAAGCCTACACCACCATCAGGACAGGTGAATATCATTACACATTTAATAGTCCTTAGACTGGGCCCATATGTAATAATGACAGAAGTCAAAAACCCACAGAAGACATTTCAGAGTGTTAAGTAATAGCTCATGCTTGCACACAAATAATATTTAAGATATTTAGCTAAAACATCAAAAATGTTCAAAAGGACTACCCATGTATCCAGCACTTTGCCATTCAAAAGGCAGCATGCTATTTTGAAAGAAAAATACAGTACAAAAATGAAACTGTTTCTGGAACAGACTAACAGAATCTACCTGGTGCACAGAAGCCTGTGCTACATCACAGCAGCAACAAGTCTGAAACAAAATGGCAAGGCAAACAATTCTTCCTACAGAAAAAAATAATTAAAGGATCTTTAACATCCCTCTCAAATCAGGGGCAATAAGAGCTCATTTAAGACATATACAGTTATCTGCATAAAATTTAGCATCAGAGTCTGGATTGCAGTTTGTCTTTCTAGGGAGAGAAATGTCAGAATATCCTGTGTTGGAAGGGATCCACAAGGATCATCAAAGTCCAACTTCTGGTGCTGCACAGGACCACCCCAAGACTCAACACCATGCACCTGGAGTCTGAGAGTTTCCCAAGATCATCTAAAAAAAGTCACCATGACAGGCCTTGCAATGACATCACCTAGCTCTTCAGAGTATTCTCAGTTTAACCCCACCAGACCCCATAGATCTATATGGATCCAGCTGGTACAGCAGAACCCACAGAAGTTCAGGGTCAGCTGGGAGTTTATCATTCACACAGCCATGGTCTTCCAGCTCAGTGCACTGGGACCTCCTGACTTGAAATGTGGATTACAAATTGAACCCAGGTATGCACAATGGAGGCGAGTTTTGTCACAATAGAGAGCCTTATCTTCTGAATTCCTAATCTCGTGCTGCTTTCACTCTAGAAAGCAACTCAGTAGACCTATCTCTTCAGTCATTTGGCTTTGACAAAGCAGATTAGAGCCAACCTGTTATCAGCAAGTATGGGTACATCTTCTCTGTATACCTAAGATCACGCCTGTAACTGCAGCTACTCACTTTATAGACAGGCATGGCAGCCTAGTAATAACACACCTTGAATTCCTGGGTTCTAATACTCATAGAAGCTACACCAGGAAACACTCACGTGTGATAAACACTTGCATTTCTCTACCAAACTGGCAACAGCAGCCACCAGGCTTGTTGCTGCTACATGGATCAGGACTCCTTCCAACTGTTCCCTTAATGTCTAATAAGATTCAGGTTTGGTTTTTTTTGTTTTGTTGTTGTTGTGTTTTGGGGATTTTAGTTGATTTGTTTCTTCTAGCCAGCTCCAAGTGGCTGCAGCAGCAAGACTGCTCTGCACTGGGCTGCTGCAGTCACAGGAAGCAACAGGCTGAGGTGGCAAACACAGCCCAGACATCTGTGCCTCCCATGGGAGAGGGCAGACCATGGCCAACAGAAAGTCTCAGACAGGCTTTTACCAGAGAACAACTCTCAGTATGTGCCAGCCTATCTGAAGAGACCTGTAACATCACAGCTCTGTTTCTACCAATACACAGAACCATGTACATTGTTGGCACCCACTCACACCTGCATGTTTGGCAGCTCACCTTCTGATTATAATCAGAAATCATAAAGCCCCTCCACCAGTGCCAGCAAAAGTATAGCCTAAATATTTTTATGACTGTATTTTTGTGACACTTTCCTAAGCACCTAAATAACTTTTAAATGCAACTTACTTCTGTTAAGTTTTACATACAAATTATTATTTTGGATCCACAGGAAAAAGATTAATTCATTACTTACCAGACTATCCGGTAAATTATGTCCAAGCACGTCTATTAAGAAAAGCATTTAAAAGAAGGCAAGGTTTGACCAGCATATGTCTCACTTCCAAGGATATTTGACTGAAAAAGACTTCAGATGTAGTATCAGAGCAAAATTTGAATTTATATCACTTACATATTTTATATTATATTAAAATACACACAGACATATATATATATATATTAAGAGCTGATACATATATCACAGGTGTGGTTTTTATGACTTCTAACCTGCAGGGTAGACAAAGCTGGTACCAGGAAAAAGAAGCTTCACCTTCTTACTTGGAGAGAAAGTCCAGGTAAAATATGCAACATCAGTGTCCTTGGACTTTAGGGCTATAAATAAAAAGAAACACACTTTTACAAAGGGATTCATCGGTGCATTCCTGCTTATAAAATCTATTTTCATAGGAATTCAATACTTGGTACAGAAGATCCTACAGAGCCGAGACACAAGACTCAGTGGTTTTGTGTAAGTGCACTGCTGCCCTCTCCTGGGTCAGCTCCAATTCGCTCCCGTCCTTAAAACAGCAGACCCTTAAGGGGAGCTGCACCTCCAAGACCATCAGGACTGCTTTGGAAGCTCGAGATTTAAACTAAACAGAGCAAGAAAGTGAAACGCACACACATACAGAATAAACGCAGGAAGTCACTGATCTTTATACAAACTGAATTGCAACAATTCATCACCTTATTTCCTTAGATTCTACAGCAGTTTGCTCCTTTGTTTAGATTGAAGAGATTTTTCCTAATATCCACCAAAAGTGTTGTCAAGCATTAGTACAAGCTGCCCAGAAAAGCAGTGGAGTCATCATTCCTGGAGATATTCAAAACATGTGTAGATATGGCACTTGGGGACATGGCTTAGTGGTAAACTTGGCAATGTTTGGTTAATGGTTGGATTCGACCATCTTAAAGGTCTTTTCCAATCCAATCGATATCATGAGCTAATGCCAGAGAATCTAAAAGTTATTTTCTGCATTAACAGCAGAGTCTGTGGGACAGCAAAGCATTCTGAAAACTAAGATAAAACAGAAAACAGCAACTTTCACAAGAGCTTTGATACTACTACTGCAGGAATGCTGCAGTTGATAATGCAGAGTAAGCACAAAGTTACACAGACTCTTAAATTGCTTTGATTTCAGCAGTATTAGAACAAACACAAATTTTACTATTAGATAAAATCCTACTTTTGATTACCCTGCATAAATCCTGGGTAATCCATGGGCCCAGGTACCCTTCCCACTTATCAAAGCTTAATGAGTTGTCTTACAGAAGCTGAGCTTTAAGAGGCAGAACACACGTTTAGCCCCCAGAAAACATGAGACAAAATACACAGCTTAAGCCTCAGAAAAACAAGAGCTTAGACAAACTAATTTTAATTTTGAGATGCAACTGCTAAGAATGAACATAGGCTCAGACCCCGCAGTTCACCTGAAAGGCAATTCATTAAACTGTAGTAATTCTAAACCTACATTCAAACCCTAAAGTCTAACATCATTGATAAAGTTTGGTCTTTACAGAATGTTTTAATGGAATTTACAAATACATTTCAATCAACCAAATAAGCATAATATGAACATACATATTTAACCAACTACAGGGGTATAAATCCAGTCCCTCAGGTCAAGGAAGTAGAAAAACAGCCAAGGAAGACACAGTGGCAGAGTGCATTCTGAGAGCAGGATGGCCTGGGCCAGTTCATGAACCAGCCTGGCCTGAGCTCATCAGAGATGAGCTGCATTCAGTCATTACCACCACAAGCACAGCCAATTCCACAAACCCAGAGTGGAAACAACTGGACACAAAGCAGTTCTCAAACTGCTGCCACCTCTGGCCATAAGCTTCATGGAAGCTGGCACTGCTGAACAGCTGTAGGACATCCTACAACTCCAACTTGAGTATAGCCTGCACTCAGAAGGCCTCAGCTGAGCAGTGGTATATCCAGTTTTTAGGAACACACTTCAAGGAAATAACTGTTCTTCACTAAAAAGGTCCAAAAAAGGAAGCAAGAATCATCAAAACTAAAAGTTGTGGTCTATAATATCCTAGGGGAATGGTATTCTTGAGGCAGTCTTCAATCCACAGAAAATTATTCAAAAGGGACAACTTTTTCATATTTCAAATATGGAATACAGCTGCAGAGAGCAAGGTAACAAATTGTTTTCTATATCCACAGAAGAAAGAAGGATAGCAGTAATGTTTTTAAACTGCAGCAATAAGGTAATGCATCAGGAAACCTTTCAGTGAGATATAATAATAAGTACTAAAATAAAATCTTTAGAATAAACCAAACTAAAAGGCCTTAAGAAAAGGTTAGACAAACTATTGCTAAGGAACAAGGTATGGGTGAATGAACATATTTTATTTATATATTTGTATGCTTTATTTCAATGCATACATGGAAAACCAATGATCTCTGAAATATCTTCCAGTCTATTTTAATTAACTTTCATAGTAAGTACCTGCAATACAAATGAGAAAACAGATCATTTAATACATGTCTTCCCCAAGGGTAACTATTTCAGTGACAGGAATCCCACAGCTTTTAAGTAGCATATATTGGTCACAGAACCTTGAATATTGCTCACTAGGCAGCAGAAATTAAACAGATGAAACAAAGCCAATGAACAAAGCAGATTATAACAGTACTTGCAAAACATTATACATTCTGGACTATTGCCAATACAGGAAATACCATTTAAAAAACCACAGCCTAGAACCCTGTGCATAGGTGTACCAGCACTAAATTTACATGCAGATCAAGTACCAACACCATATAAACCATGCGGTTTGGATGCAGTCAACACTAGTAACAGTTTTAGCAGCAGCTCACTATCTGTAGGCACTTTTCTCCTGCTACTATATTAAAATTCAAAATTATCTTGTGAAAGATAAAGATTGCTATCACTAAATCACTATGAGAAACAGACCTAACCAACAAAACATTTAGAACTGGACCATGCTGGTGCTCTGCCTTGTAAAGACAAAGAAACAGAACTCACAAACTGTGTATGCAAGCCACAGGTAATTTCTCCAGTTGTTTGCATGCTTAAGTGAATACTTTTCAAGGCTATTTTAACTTTAAGCATTTTGAACTGAAAACACGGATCATGTGAGTGTGAAGCAAAAAACACCATCTCGCAAAAATTACTCTCCTGCCAAGTAAGACAACAAAACTATGCAAAGTCAAAATATCGAAAGTGGCAAAACCCCACTGCCTATTTCCCCAGTACTGGGGAAATTTCTTATTTAAGTTGTTAAAGCAGTCAAAAAAATTCTCATCTTTTTGAAAACAAAAAGGCTAAACCCCTATTTTTCTACAGTTATTTTAAGTATAGATTTTGTTCATTTATTTTAACCCTAATCACTCATTAAATAAACCAACTTTTTTTACAATTCTGATTATGACTTCTTTCTAAAGTCATAGATGCTAAACAAGCAGGAAGGGGAATGCCATCTCACAAAAAAGGGCTTAAGGGCACCTTTAACAAACGATTAAGAAGAGAAGGGATTTATTGCTCTGACTGCAGTGAGGCAGCAGCCACCACCACACCTTTCTGGCGCTGGGAGCAACCGAGGAGCTGCTACTGATCGCTGCAGCCCGAGCTTTCCCGCCCACCCTGTGCCTCAATACCGCCCTCCAGCACAAGGCTCAAAATAAGAAAAAAATTAAGCACCAAGGGGCCTCAGCCAGGAGAGTCACTTTCAAGACAGTATCTCTTCTGAATTCTTGCTAAATCCAGAGCGGTTGTGATAGCCTCTACCTGCCCACAGCTAAAGAATGGCCGTGAGGAAACCAGCGACATAAGAGAAGGAAGCAGAGATACCATTTCGGTGTCCCCTCAGCGCACGCCACCTCCCAGCAAACCCCACACTACCTCTGCTCTACGTTGCTCCCCTACGTGCTCAACAACCCCTGCTGGCTCCCCTGCGGTCCCCTTTAGCCCACACCCTCCAAGCGCTCAGCGCCGCACTCGCGCCACCCGCCCGCCCTCAGCTCGGCCCCGGGCCCGGGCCCGCCCCCAGGCGGCTCACGCGCCGGCCCGACCTCCTGCGGTTGGGCGAGCGAACTGTCCGTCAGGCGGCGGCCGCGGCTGAGCGCCAGTGAGGGGCGGCCCCGGGGCCATGGGCGGGGCGCTGGAGGCGGCGCGGATGCGGCGGGGCCGGCGCGGTGAGGGACGGGCGGGCCCGCGGGGCCGCTCGGTCGTCGCTGCCCTTCTGCCTCCGGGGTTCGGGCTTCAGCGCTGCGGGGTCAGCCGCAGAGCTGGTCCGGGGCCAGCGGGGAAGTCGACAGGCGTAGGGAGAGCGGCTATGCTGCGGGCGGTCGGTGGGCCTGATCGTTAGAGGTTGAAACTGTTTGAAAAGAGGCCGCGTTGAGGGACTAGTCTTGCGTGCTGAGCCGTTCCAGGCAAGCAGGGGTGAGATATGCGTGTATGTTTGCTTTAAGAGTAGGAATGCGGAGAAACTACCGTCGAGGCAAGGAGAGGCGTGGATGGAGCAGTCACAGGCGCAGCCACCACCCCCACCGGCACAGAAGACCCAGTCACAACAACCGCGCCCAAAGGCAAGTACGGGCAGCGTGTACTTAGCGCGGGCTAAGCCGCTGGGTCTATGCTTAATTAAATGGGCAGAACGGTGACTTTCTAGAACTGAGAGGGTCACTACCTGAGGATGTACGAGACTGTACTTCTGGTGTATCTGTCATCCCTACTGGGAGTGGAATTGCACTGCTTTCTGGAAGTTTATTGTGTGTTCACAACGGTATATTGATTTTAGACTTGAGATGTGGTTCTATGAGCCGATCCTTTCAGCTGTGCGTTATCCATAAACCTTTCATCAACATGCAAAGACAGTTCAGGGAAGAAAAATACAATTACTTCATTCTACCTGCTTGTTTATTTTAAGCTTCTGAGTCTACTGGTGTAAAATCTGTCATTAAAGGATCTTCCTGAATGTTTGAAAGCGTGGTAAGTAATGTGGTAATAATACCAAGCAGATGAGGAAAACAAAACAAGGTCTCGAAATAACCCCCTCCCTTGAAAACTGATCCTTTCAGAAAACACGTTTTATATTTAAGAACTTACACTTGCTTATGTTTGAGCTGTTTGTATGGTTGCTTTTTCATTCCCCTGTTCTTTACTTAGTGCCTCTTGCAGGAGGCTAATGCTTTGCTTTAATAAACTAAAAGAGGCAAATGCTTGGCTTTAATGTGCTAAGTTTTTGGTGGTTTTTTTTTAAACTTATTTTTAGGAAAAGAGACGCATATTAGTTGCCATACTCGTACTTGTGTGAGAAAACTTAGAAATGCAAATGGTCACTACTTCAGTGACCAGAATCAAAAGGATTCTCTTATAGAGCTTTAAAATTAAGTGTCTGGGTTAGATGTGGGGTGTTTTTCCCATTGTATACCTGTTATGTCATTTGACTATTTTCAAAGTTGTATAATCAAGCCACAGTAGTGCTGGTATTAGAAGTAGAGTTTCTTTGTCATTTTCAATAAATTATGAGTCTTGCAAAACATCTTCACCTACTGCTTTTAAGATGATATATATATATAATAAGAACTGTCTTAAAAAGTGAGAATTGTACAGGTGATTCAAAAAACATCCCAGTAGAATTTTGCTCATCAGTTCTGAATGTGCTCATGTATATTAGTTCTAAAAGAGGAAAGCTGCAGTTACCCCTGTAATGTTTATTAGAAAAGCAGAGACTTTTCTTGGAATTTTCATTAAACTTATGTTTATTCTGCATGTTTCTAAACCTCATCAGTGGAATTCTTGTTATGAAGAGAATGGCAAAATATTTTTGACCTGACTTCAGTGTTTTACCCACAGCTTTTTGCTGTGAAGACTTCCATACCTTCAGGAGTGGGCTGTTTGTTTAACGTACAATTGCCCAAGTTAATCTTTTGCTAAAAAAAAAAGTTAGAGGCACTTGCAGAATCAACAGCCATCTCTAATGTATTAGCAAGTAATTTAAGCCTTTCAGGATGCTGGTATCACTAATGTTCTTGAGAAATTTTTAAGCTGAATATTTCTCACTATTTGGTTTTCATAGTGTAATTTATAGTGATATGCAGAGTGTGCTATCAGAGCACTGCAGAATAGTACTCCATTTATGTCAGTAACAATCTCCTTTCTAGATTCTTTGTGGGAAAGATGAATTGTGAGCCTATCTTGAAGGCAGTGCTATTTTTTTAGCCTGGAACAGGAAGAACCACAGACCCCAGTGAATGCAAGTCCCAGCAGCCATGAAGATCCTTCTTCGTCCAGTTCAACACAGAACTCTGTAGCACCAGGTGAGAGATGGTGTTGATAGATGAGAAGTCAGTTCCTATATGCTGATTGTATGAAAAAAGTAGTAGTAGCTGCATTAATGATCTGGTGTGACAGGGACAATACAAACTGCAAAATTTGGGGAGAAAAGTAAAATCAGGTGATACAAAAAGATGTAAGGATCTAGAGAACAGAGCCAAATGACTTTCAGGCCCACAAATGCTTCTCATGTTTGAAAACTTGTGTGTTTAACCAAGCTGATATAAATTGAAATAAAATGCAATTCTGTTTCTCCCTCCAGAAATGCTGCTTTAGGAAGAAAATTAACTACTAAGGAAGCAAATAAAATAAGAGAGCATATAAAAAAATTACAGCTGGTGTTCAGTTACTCAGCCTTTTGAAAGGCACAGCAATCTACCACTTTGTGGTGTGTCTCTTGTGCGATGTTGTCTCTCTTTATGCTTTCAGTGTACTTTGTAGCCTGTAATAAATACACTCTGGCTAAATACTTGCTCGTTTACAACAAACAATGAAGTACCAGTGCTGTTGAGAAAGATGTCTTGTTTACCTTCTGGTTTCCTGACTCCTTAAACAATGCTAGTCCTGAACCAACAGAGTTTAAAGAGATGGTTTTTGTATACATCACTGTTTTGTATTGTGAGCATGTTAGCAGATGTATCCTGCAAGACATTTATTCCTGTGTAATTAGATACTCTCTACTAAATGTAGTGTGCTTTTATAAACTTTACTGATTCATTGACTAACTTTTTATTTTCGCTAACCTGAATAAGTCTTGCTCACTTGTGGCTAAGCTGAAACCTAAAAGATGCAGACAAGGATCTGAATGGTAAGGAGCTGCAAAAAGAGGATACTTAAAATGAAATTTCTGGTAATAAATAAAGTTTTTATTTAAAACTCTTGAAATGTTAACAATTGCCTCTGAATAAATTTCTTTGTCTTGAGACAATCTGTCAAAGTATTTTAAATCTATCAGAGTATTTTACTTGTCTCCCTTTGCATTCGCACAGGCAGGGAAGCACTAAAATTGAGTGTTTCTTGTCCCAATGTATCTTTGGAAGGAGCCAAATATACTCTTGATTTTATCTAAATCTCTCCTATGTGCTGAAGAAAAAGTGTCTTGTTCTGGGAAGTGAATCACTTCATTTGGGTTTATTTGATACCTCATGGTCATATTTTTTTGCTGTCCAACCATGTCTTTTAACTAAGAATGTCCCCTTGAGATTTATTTATGAAGAAACAGCATTTTTGTTCAACAAAACCTTTTTGTGATTTTCTAATTGATCTGAATTTCCTCTTTGTCAGTGCTGACATCCCTTCAGTACCTGTGTAAGAGCAGTGCATTTGAACACTATAAATAACCTCTTTTTTTCGCCTGTAAGTGCTTTGTCTGTTCCGTGTGTGTGTGTTACGCTTGGGATCTGTTGGCAGTTAGAGCTTTGGGTCTCGCAACTCTGACATTCACATGAAGACATGGAATATCAAAGAGCAATAAACAAACTTAGTTACCAGTCTGAGTTTTCCACTTCTTCTCTCCCATGTCTCCCCACCCTGAAGAACTGCCAGGATTTTATTATGACCCAGAAAAGAACCGCTACTTTCGCCTACTGCCTGGACATAATAACCACAACCCACTCACCAAGGACAGCATTCAGCACAAGGTGATGGAGTGTAAAAGACTAAGACTATTAGAAGAGGAAGAAAAACAGAATCGGGTATGTTTTGAAAAAGATTGCAATTAGGCTTTATTGGTAAAGTGGGGTCTTGATTTAAAGTTTTTCACATTTTTAATAAATTTATCATATTCCTGGACCTTGAAGAAGCAATCTAATCACAGTTGGTGGAAACAGCTTTTTTTCGAGTAACTTTTTTGGACAGCTGAAATCAAGGCAGGTCTTCTGTTTATGTCTGGAAAGCCTGTGTGCTTTCCTTCATAAAATGTTACAGTGAAATTACTGCTGATGCTGCATGTTTGTAGTGTGGGTAAAATATCTAACAAGGATGCTTTTTAATTTTCTGAAAAATGTGTATTACAGCTTTACAAATAACAGCTCTAGAAATAGGCTGTCATTTGGAAGAAGTGAACAGTGTTCTTTTTCTTACACAGTGAAGTTCTCCAACCAGCTCTTCAGTGTAAAGAATGTTTTGACTCTCAAACACTTGCATGTCTGAGCATTATCAAAAAGATTTCTTACTCCATAGTTCTGCTAAATACTCTATCCCTTCATCTTCTCAGAAGGTGTTTGCATTAAATTGTAAAAAGTTTGTGAATCATGGAATGGAATCATAGAATGACGTTTGGAAAGGACCTTAAAGATCATCTAGTTCCAACCCATGGGCTGTGGGGAGAATGGAAATGGAATGGAAAAACAGTTTAGTACAACAGTAAGACTGCATGTTTAGTATTAGCCTCGTTGTGATAGATGATTTTGTTGTGTAAGAATTTGAGGTGTTGTAATGAAACCAGAAGATGACTTTATACCTCCAGATGGTATTGCTGATTATGTAGAGTGAAAACAATAGTTGTTGGGGTTTCATATTTTTACCCCAGCTTCTGTATTTGCAGACGCACTCCACATCTCACCTGGAGTATATTCTTGTCTACTTACTGTAGTAGGTCAGGGAGATGGTGCTGGAATATGTTTTATACATTCTGAAAATTTTTATGTGTGTAGGCTAGAGGAAGAAGTTAGCTAAACATCCCAAACATCAAAGACCCACAGCTGCATTTGAATATTAAACAAGTAAATAACTGAGTACAGTTCCATGTTACTCTCTTCCAGAAAACAACAAGGGCTGGACTGAACTCATCTGTGCTGTTACAGAGAAGGCAGCTGGGTTTGCTCAGCTCGACAAGTTATTGCAGGTATAATGATTTGATTTGTCTTCTGTTTGCAGTGCCAAGTTCTGCTGTTAGAGCAACTGTTTCTGTCAGGTTTTCTTGCATTTCTTACTGTTCCATTGGGATGAAGAGGAACATAATACATACAGTGAGAAAAAAGGTTCTATTCTGTAATAATCAGGTTACTGAAATTATGAGAATTCGAATGAGGAATGTTTCCCAATGAGGAATGTTTCCCAATTTTTCTTAAAACAAAGGTTCATTTTATGCATGTATATGGATATGCTGTTTTGCCACATTGTACTTTATGAGTATAGCATAGCTTTTTTAGGATAAGTGCCTTTCAACGGACATGACCATTCCATTGCCATCCATTAGAACAGCAGAAGGCAAGTTCAGTTAGTGACTTGTGTTGCTTTTCTGGCTACTAAAGATGTGCTGGGGTTCAAAATAGTGGGAGGAAACTCCATGAATGTGGAAGATGAACATGTTCATGGGTTATGCAAGGTAAATTTCAGCATGCTAGTTATTCAGGCATTTTTTCTTCGGTGATTGAGAAGCAGTTCTATATGGCCAGAATTCTTTTAATATGCATTAGATTTAGGCTTACCTGAATTCTCTCTCCAACCCCCTCACCCTCCTACCTGCTTTCACAGGCTAGTCCATGAACTAAAAGTGAACTGCATGCAGAGGAGGAAGATAGAAATTCACAGTCCAGATTCCTCAGTTGCTGGAACCAACAATTTTAAAATCATTGTGGTATGTTATGAGAAATTATAAGTCTTTAAGATAAAGGGAACCTGTTTTCAATGAAAATTCAGGCTCTTGTAATCAAATCACACAGGTCAAATGTAGCTTTTAAAGATGTGTTATTCCTGCTCTGTCAGTTCTTAAAATCTGTGTTTGGTAACTTCGAACAGGTAGGGAAATGCTGTTCCTTTTCTACAGAGGAAAATTATAAAAAAGGTTGGATACGAAAGCATTTTTGTTGGGTTACTTTTTGTTTTGTTTTGTTTTTTTAATCTGATCAACACAATCTTTTGGAAGTAAATAGGAGTTGAGTGGATCATTGTTGTGGGACTGGGAGGAGGAGTGGAGAGGATCAAGAGAAAGAAGAAAAAAATTAAAGAGAAGAATTTTGGGAGTGGCAGAGCCTGTGGTTCAGAGAATCTAAGTTAACATCAGTAATCACTTTACATTTCATAATCTTTCATAGACTGTATAGGAAGCTCTCCAAGACCAGCTCCTGGCCTTGTAAGCAGAGCACTGCATAGGTAGCTGAAGCCAGAAGGGACTCAGAAACAGTGTAAGTGTATAGAATTGTTAACATTGGAAAGATCATTTGCTGTTAGCCAAGGACTGAATCCTTTTCTTATCCCTGTTTTTTCTGTGCATGCATTTAAAAGGAGTTGGCCACTGATTTTAGAGGTGAATGGAAAGCAGGTGGTGTTAAAGGGATTAGAATTAATGTGTTGTTTCATTTTAGACCTAATGCAACTGCCTCAAGCTGTTTTTCCTGTAAGTTTCCAGTGTGACTGGTAAGCTTTTATTTTACAGGCAGATGTTGCTTGTGAACGAATATTCACTGTGAACGATGTAGAGCATGGAGGATGTAAATATGGTATCATCAATCTCAGCGGTTTGGGGAAGGAGTCTCTCACTGTGGAGATGTATGACAACCTCTACTTCACAAACCGCAAAGTACTATTTTCTGTTCCTCCTTCCTTTGGTAGTTGCATTCTCAGAACACTGTTCTTGGGAGGCTCAGGTGGAAGTGCAGTGAGGGTTGGGGAAGGGGCTAGGAAAAAAGTGGAAGAATCTAGAAATGTGAAGCTTGGGTAAACACAGAACCACAATGAACCTGTCCTGAAAGTGCTCAGTACTAGTGATAGTTGTCAGGAATGTTATATTACAATTGGAATGAAAGACTATGTAGAAGTACCAGCTTCTAAGGATAATGATTACTTTAGACTTGAACTGTAGCTGGCAAAACTGGTGTTTGGCTTCCAAAAATACCAACATTTGTGTGCTTCTTTCTTAAAAATAATTTGGGGGAACTGTGTTTACCTTTAAACGGTGTTTATCCTCCTTTAAATATGAGTCATATTTAGAACAGGTTTTCATGATCTCTTCGTGCTCAGGTTCTTTCATGGATGGTCTCTTGAATAATAGGATGTGCTTGGTGACTTAGCCTGTGTTTGGTCAGACTTCTCAATGCTGTTCTGTTGTTATGAGTGTGAAGCTGAAATGCTTGTGCCCCATTACTGAGTTATTTAGTGGGCTGAGGAGTTGTGCCCAGTGCCTAGTTTTATGTCATTTTTTGCATGGAAATAATCTCTCCTTAGTTGAATAACAGATCACAAAAATAATTATGTCTTTTCTCTGAAGGTGAACTCTGTGTGCTGGGCATCACTGACTCATCCAGATTCTCATGTTTTATATCCTTTAAAAAAAGACAAAATTGTCGTTCAGGTTTCACAAGTCTGCATCACGCTTCACAGAAAAACTAACTTTAAGGAATACCTGTCCTGTAGTTCCCCCAGAAGATAAGTTTTCTGAAAACAGCGGAAGTAATGAAAATCAAAATATGTTGAGTTACTGAGGCAGATGTATGGTTCTGTTACAGATATATGTAGAATTGTTTCTATGTTAATGGTAAATTAAAGACCATGTTTTCTGCCATGGAGAATTCCCACTTCATTAATTGTCTATATAAATGCCATATCCAAAATGATCTGATGTTTGGAAATTGGCTGAGACAAAAGAATAGGAGCAGAGGGTTAAGGCAACAACCTTTTTCTGAAGTGAACCTCTTTGAAAGTGGGATGGTTCATTTGTGTTTAAAACCATCCCCATATTGGTTGGGGTGAGAGGAGAATGGGAGCAATTCAGTAGTATCACCTGCAACTTTCAGAGCATGTTCTGCAGGTGTGACTCAAAGAAGGGGAAAGTTGATGGTATTGTAGAGGGAGCAGTAATGAACAGTGCAGAGCCCAGAAGAGTGGGGGAAAAATAATTGCATTTTGACATAGGAGATAGCAGACCACAGGTGTGCTATTAAAGTGCCAAAAGAAAGTACATAGAAGAGTACGGAATGGCCTGTGGGAAAAGCCAGGCAATTCCAGCCAGACCCATCAGGGCAGGAGCTCACCAGGTGTGTGCACAGCTGGGGACAGGTTCAGGATCGCTTGGTTTGGTGGGTTCGTGCTTTTCCCTTGTTGAGTTACAGATTTACCCCCACTGAACTTTTGAAATGCAGATTTCAAATTCTTTTTGTACCTGGTATAGTCATATAGTCTTATATAGTCTATAAAATATTTAAATGTAATCTAAAGTGAGTTTTCCTTGCCTCCCATTTTTACAATTTATCTCCAGGAAAAACAGATCTATATTAATGCAGTGTCATCAGCATGAAAAAGTGAGAAGAATGATCTATGTAGGCCATGCTTATTTTTTCTTTTTCCTATCACTAGTAAGATACAACAGAATTCTCTTCTCTTTCTGGTAGTGAAAATACGCAAGCAAGAATTTGAGTTCTTTCTAGCTCATTCCTATAAAAGAAATGAAGTGTCACAGCTTAGTTGTAAACTGTAAAGCACATCAAAGGTCTCAAGGAAAAGTGTTGTAAGCTGTAGCTGTGTCAGTACACCTTGCTTTTCCCATTTATAAATATTAGGCAGCCTATTCCATTCTAGAGAGAAATCAGTTTTCCTTAATTCACTTCAGCAAGCTGTGTCTCATGGGAATTGCAGAAACACCAGGCTGTGCCAGTCTGCTTCCAGCATCATTGTTCAGCAGCACTAACCCAGGTAGGGTGTTTTTGTTGGTTTTTTTCTCCAAGTTTTGGTAGCAATTAAGGTATGAAAAGAGCACAAATGAAAGATTATTTTAGCATTCCTTTTCAATAGTTGGTGAGACTGTTGTTTTTCTGTAAGACTAAAACAGCTTAAGAAGTGAAATGGTGATGAAAGAACTTGAGACTTAATTAACAAGCAGTATTGAAAGCCCTAGTTTATTTTTAGCTGCTGCAGTACTTGACTTTGGCAGGGGAACACCTCACTTGTAAAGTAAACACTTGAGATTTTTCATTAATAGCTTGGCCTGTAATTAATATTTGGAAGCTGCACACAGCCAGTACTCACATTTCCTTATAGACTGTCCAGAGTCACTGCAGAATCCCTTCTCATAGCAGCTGCTCAGGTACGTTCAGTGCATAAATCAGAGGTGGAAAGCTGGTAAATATCTCAGCCCATAGCTCCTTGTACAAGCTCCAGTTGTATGGAAACCTGACAGACTGGGAGAGTCTTGTCTAGCTGTAGCTCATCTTTTTTGTTGAAAGTTCTTGGGGGCAGGACTTAATTAATTTGACTTTCTTGATAGATGTTAGAACTATGCTTCTTCAAATCATAGAGTGTAGTGCTCTAATCTGGCTTCCATTCAGACATGATCAGTTAAATTTATACAGAGAAAATCTGTGATAAATGAGAGTAATGGACTAATTTTAAATTTTTAATGTCTTACTATATATGCAACCATTTTAAAAAATTTGCGTAGAATCAGCATGAACTTGAATGAAGAGACACTGTGGGTGGATGGCTACTAGGCCAGCATACCCAGTTGCTCTGTAAATGATTTTAAGTCCTTCACCATAATTAGCTGCTGTGAGTTCCACCACAGTCCTCTTGTCTAGTATGTCCTACTGACTGTTTAGGTATTTCCAAATTTTACTTCCTTCACTCACCTAAGTAGGTGATTTGTGGGAGCCATGCTGAGTAGATGCCAGCAGAAAAGTAGAACTTAGCCTGTCTAAAACTGTCATCCATCCATTCTTGTCCACGTCACCTCTGCTGCCTGACAGATAGCATGTATGATGTGTCATGAAGGAAGTGAAAACTGAGGACGTAGTCTCCTAATTGGCATAAATTCTGTGCAGGGGCTACATGAGTAAGGGTCAAATCTAGGGTTTTACTGCTTAATATTTTTCTTTCTTCCTTTCTTTCTTTTTTTTTTTATTTTTTTTTAATAAGCAGGCATAGAACTTACAGGTTAGGCTTTGGCTAATCTGTATTTTATAAAGTTGTTTTTTATTTCTAGCCCATTCATCTTTTAAAAATGGCTCACTTAGTGCTATGAGTATTTTTCCTGCCATGGTCAGCCCTCTGACTACTGGATAAATTTCAGAGTTTCTCAATCTATTTACATAGACTGTAGGTGTCCCACTTACAGTTATGAACTTCATTTCTGTTTCCTGTCTCTTGAGTAGCAAAAGGACACTAATTAACACTTTCTCTGCTTCAGATTGAAAGGCTGAAAGAAATGTGGCAATCAAAGAACTTTTCTGAGTTTTCATCCTGTCCTAACATTTTATGAACCCTTCATGTGTTGTTCCTGTCTTCTAGGAGATCGACCTGGAATGCTGTGCAGTTTCAAGATATCCACTGCCTGGTCCTGCGCTTGGTGCCTGAATCCCCAAGCAGATAACTGCTTTAGCACAGGTGATCTATCTGCAAGGCTAGCAATCCTCTCAGTCTCAGTGGGAAAGACTTCTTCCATTCATCTCCCAGCTGCTATGCAAATTACAGCTAAACAAACATCATCTGTCTTCCTTAGGCCTGACACGACGAGTTCTTGTGACCAATGTAGTGACAGGGCATCGGCAGACATTTGGAACCAGTAGTGATGTGCTGGCACAGCAGTTTGCCACGCAGGTAGGGAGAACCAGGCACCATTTTTTCAGAGCGCTGCCTCATTGGTGGGCCCTTTGTTCTGTTCAGGGCAGGACTCCTCATGCTGTACATAAGGTTGTGATGACAGCTGCTGTTGGATGGCTGTTCCACAGCAGAGTTGATGTGGTCTGATGCTTGCACATAATTGAACAGCAACAAAAAGATTATCTGATTTCAAACCGTGGCAACAGGGGCAATTTTTTAAGATTAGAGAGGTTAAAAGACAAGGAAGTACAAAGAGCACAGTAATAACATGTAAAATTGTTTTGGTTTTGGCAAATAATCTCATTCTAATAACGCTCAGTGTATTGTCCCCACCAAGAAGGCAAAAGTCCCTATAAAATACTTAGGACTAGTTCACAAAAAATAAGGATGGTGAAATAGGAATATGAAGATTCCAGTTTCTGTTTTGCTGTTATGTCAGAATGAGTTCCTGCTTACCGAGGCAGACTTTTACAGCTAAAGTAAATAGCTGAGGTTTGAATGGAACTAATGAATTGGCTGGAAAATGTTGCAGTGTGTAATTAAAATTCTGCTTCATAATGCATCTGTTAAAATAATTTGACAACTACACTGTAGAGCTCAAAAGCATGACGCAGACTGTCTGTGTAACTTGTAAGATCTCTGCAGATGTTACACAGTATGCTTCTTTCTCTGGGATTCTCCCAGACCCCAGTGCTGTACAATGGCTGCCGTTCGGGTGAGATTTTCAGCATTGACGTGCGCCAGCGTAACCGCAAGGGGCAGAGCTGGAAAGCAACTCGTCTCTTCCATGGCTCAGCAGTTACATCTCTTCACCTTATGGAGGCTGAACATTATCTGATGGCAGCAGATATGGCTGGAAAGGTATGGTTGTGTTGTGCTTAGGACATTCTGTTCCTTTCAGTATCTGGGCATTTACAGATACTTACCCCACTCCCAAGGGCAAGTGTCTGCTCTTAGTACATAGTATGGAATTGAGTGGTAGTTCCATTTATGGGTCTTCTTCCAGAGCCTGTTATTTATCATGGAATGGTTTGGGTTGGATGGAAACTTAAAGATCATCTGGTTCCAGCCCCCTGTCATAGGCAGGGACACCTTCCACTAGACCTACATCCAGCCTGGCCTTGAACACTTCAGGGATAAGGCATCCACAACTTCTCTGGGCAACCTGTTCTAGTCACTTGCCACCTTCACATTAAAGAGCTTCCTAATATTTCAAAAAAAATGTGAACCTACCCTTCTCAGTTTAAAGCCATTCCCTCTTGTCCTGTCACTACATACCCTTACCAGTTGACCCTCTTCAGCTCTCTTGTAGCCTCCTTTAGGAGGAGGCTGCTTTTGCAGGCTGAATTCTCTCAGCCTGTCTCCAAAGGAGAGGTCCTCCAGCCCTCTGATCATTTTCATGGCCCTCCTGTAGACGTTCTCCAGCACATCCAACCTTCAGGTGCTCTCTGCTTTAGTATATCCTCTCTCAAACAATTCCTTCAACTTGCAGATAAAACTGTGGGATCTGAGAACAACAAAGTGTGTGAAACAGTACAAAGGTCACCACAATGAATATGCTCTTCTCCCTTTGCATGTAAATGAGGAGGAAGGACTTCTTATAGCAGGTGGGTTGATGTTTTCCCCCTTCTATTTGTATAGTGTATGGTAGTGATTTTCTTATGCCTGAGGGGTCTTTCTTAGGTACAGCTGTTAGAAGCTGTAAAACTGTTAATTCTTTAAAATTCAGAAAAAAATAGCCTTAAACATACCGTAATATGCTATGAAAATTATGTTATGAATGCACACCTACTGTAAACAATCCTTTGAGGTGCTCAATGGCTTTATCTGCTGTGTCCTGCAAAAGTCCCATTATCCTTTCCATGATATGCCTCAAGAGTAGAGCAGAAAACACCTGATTTTAAAATTCAAGGAAACAACATGTAAACAGGAGACTTGGTGATAACTTTATATAGAGACTGTGTATATCTTTAGTTGGTGCTTAAGTAGAGAATGTCATGATGGACTGAAGTCAAGCATTGAGTTTACTGACTCCCTGTAAACTGTCTATACCACTCAGATGCATTTTGAATACTCCCAGTTGCACTCAGATTTTTGTATTATTATTATATTTGGGGGGGAAGGAAAAGTAGCAGTAGATGAAACAAAATCCTTACAGTGTACCCAAGCTTCATAAAGTCAGTGTAAAGACAGTGACCTCCTTTCCTTGGATTTGTCAGTAAGTGGTGGAATAATAAGAATTTTTAATTTGACTAAATTTTTCTCCCCTATTTTTGGCTTAGGAGCTTGATAAAGAGAAAAGCACTCTAAATACTGATTTACTGTACCTTTTTTTACCTAATAGGAAATGCACATTTTTCCTACTCTTGTAGTATTCAGTGTAAAATGTTTGTTTTGTAAAGTATGGATAAGCACTTTGCCTCTTGTGGGTATAAAAATATTCATTCCCCATAGAACTTCTGCTTCTGTGGTGATAATCTTGCAGAACCATGTAAAGTCCTTTTTGTGTAAGGTCAAATTTTGCTTTTCTTCCAGTTGGTCAGGATTGCTACACCAGAATTTGGAGTCTCCAAGATGCTCATCTGCTTAGAACCATCCCTTCTCCCCACCCATCATCCAAAGATGCCATTCCTAGTGTGGTGTTTTCTTCAAGACTTGGGGGTAGCCGAGGAGTTCCTGGCTTACTCATGGCTGTCAAACAGGATCTCTACCACTTCTCCTATAACTGACTTACTCTCTTCAGACTGGTCTACAATGCTGCCAATTTGTATGTGACTTCAGAATATTTACACCAGTCACCAAGCTGTTGAGTCATTATGTGCTGCTGTTGCATCTGCTTTGCTCATCTAATTGTGAACCTCCTTCAGCAGTTCAGCAAATCTTGCTGTATACATACATCTCAGACCTCTTGCAAATAAAAGCTGAATACAGATTAACTGTAGGCAAGATTCAGCCTCTGAAATCTAGCTGGAAGCCTGCCAAGCAGGTGACTTAACTTAAAGAGTCTCTGTTGTGCAAGCTGAATTTGCTATCAAAAGGCTGCACTGATTTGATCCTAACTTGGCTAACTTGGTCACCTAACCTTTATCTGTGGTCACATCTGCCTCAAGAAGTAGGCTGGCCCAGCGGAGTGAAGCAGCTGATGCTGAGCAGATGAACACTGTAAGTGTTCTGGGGCTTTGTTTGGAGTAGCTTTTGTTGTGGTTCCTGCAATTGCCACTGCTCCCTTAGAAGCAGTTGGTTGGAAGCAGCCATGCTCTGTGGTTGGAAACAGTTCAGGGAACAGTTGTTTTCCTCACCCCTGCTGTCAGTCCTTTTTGCTGGGTCATGCTAAACTTTGTACCCTTCAGATGATGGTAGTATGTGACTGCCCTGCCACCATCCACTGTAAAAAACAGGCATGGAGGAAAGCCCCTTTTCTGGTCCAGTAGCAAAGCTGAATGCCCCTGTTAATTTACCATAGTGTTTCCTAACCAAGTCCACACCCCTAACATGCAGTTTGGTCAGTGGTCTGGAAGGGCTGGCTTGCTCATGCACCTGTAGCAGAACACAAGCCCAGTTGTAGACCACATCTTTGGGATTTGGAATCACGTGTGCAAAGTCAGTGTAAAGGGTACAGCTGGGCTTTCAGCTGCAAAGCTGTAGTACTAGTGCACAGTAACTGGATAATACCATATCTGTATTTGAGAACAATTACTATCCAATGGAGCCTCTTCACTTCCTGCCTGGTAACCAGGCTGGGTAGGGCAAGACCATCCTGCTCTCAGCATCTATAGGAAGCATTGACCAGATCAGGAACCTGTGAGAGGGTAAAGGCGTATGAACTAGGATGGACATCACAGGAAAGACACAGTGCACTCAAGTTTTCCAGACTTCTTACTAAAGGAGTGCCAGAACCATCTTTTCATCCTGGGGTTTGCTTAGAGCATTCAGGTGTACAGTTGTGTCATCAGAAATGCTACTTCCCCTAGGAACCCGCCAGTTCAGCAGGTGAGTGTATAGATGGATTCTAATGATGGCCACGCTGCACAGCATGTTAAGAGGGCTCAGTGAGATGGCCTTGGCAGAGAGCAAGGCTGGGACTTTGCATTCCAAGTGCCTTCTGCCAGCAGGCACAGGCTGCACAAACACACAAGAGATGAGTGCTGCTGCTCTCTACAGGTGTGGCCTCTCACAGCAGTTCCTAGTGCAGCACTCTTACCTGGGTCTGTGTCTTCCCTGGAAAGGGCTGCAACAGTGCTGAGCATTCTAGGAAAGAAGGGGCTTTCAAGTCCCACACTAAAGCAATCCTCTTTCTGCCTTCAAAATAAGCTCTCACTAGCACCCTCTTGGGCAACTGAAAAGGTTTTCCAGCTATCTCATTTCTTAACAGATACTATTGCTCTTTTGCACCTAAAGCTTTTGGCCAGAGCAACCTACTTATGGAGGGATTGCACCCTGCCGCCTTTATCCTGATGGGCCATCAGCTTTGTTTAACCTCACACTGGTGCATGTGCAAGAAAGCTCTTCTTACTCCTCTAGAACAGGAGTATACGTAGTTTAAAAATTGGGTTAGTAAAACTGTTTAACCAGTCACAAAATGCTTTTCCCTGAGGAGAGCGTGAGCTGCAGCATGAGCACAGTGCTGTTGCCAGGGATAAGGCACTCAGGGTTGTGGCATGAACTCCACAAGAGTTCATTGAGGACTTGGTGATGCTCTTCAATGCAAGGCACTGTGCAGGGAAAAGCTGAGCAGAGCCTGCAGGCTGTTGTTTCTTTCCAATGTATTCTGCTCTCCTTCCATTTTTCAAGTAACTTTGGGTAAGAGGGAATTATTTCAATACAGGTACCAGAAAGGGTAGTTTCTAGTAAAAACCTTCTCTGACCTGCAGGGCTCGACATTCATTTCTCCTGTTCTCTCAAAACCCTCAGGCCTAATCAATGTGCTTGCTGTTCCATGAGACCATGTTCTCAGGAGCTCTTCTTGCTCACCCCCACTCCAGTGTTATGTGTGGTGACCTCCTAACGTTTCTTTGTATTTCATTTACCCATTAATATGTACAGAAGACAACAGAGCAGGAAAACTCTCCTCTTGGGAGCAGTGTCAAAACTTTAGTGAGAATATATTGTCAGAAATAGCTGCTGCAAGATTAATCAAGTTGAATCCCAGGAAATAACTCAACATAGTTTCTTCCCTCTCTGAGCATACATTCAAAACCCCCAAATCTTTCTTCCATCCCATTAGCAACTTCTGTTTCTCCATGGGCAGACTTAATTTTTTACAACCATGGTTCCCCTCATACCTCTGGCTTTAGTGTTCAGAGCCTTCTTTCTCACACAAAATAGAGTGAGTGCTGCTCACAGTATATTCTGTACTGCCCCTGCTTTCCACAGACAGTCTATGAGACCGGGGAGTCTCCTGCTCTCCTAAATGGTAAGTAAGCCTTGCAGGCTGTTCTCATTCTCTCTACTACCCTTTGGAAACCAAGGGACCTAATTCCCAGTTGCTTTGCTTTTCAGTTTGAGAAAATATTCCGCAATTTGTCTTGATTGGTTATGTTAATTTTTGACATTTTCTGTCGCATGCACAATGATAAACACACACAGCACAACTTTCAAAAGCATTTGCATTGCCTTAGTTAATAATGCATACTGTAACTAGGCATCTGTTCAGAAAACAAGTGTAGTTAACCCCATCCCACTGCAGTCCTAATATATCTAATAACTCAGTTGCAACGTACTTTATATTGATCTTCTTTCTAGTAAACATGTGTGGTTCAAGCATTTTCAGGTAGTAACCTATGAAGACAATGATATCCCTTAAAGCAGAATTAATTCCAAAATTTAAATTAGAATTTAGACTCTCTCAGTGCTCTTAACTGCAGTTAATTCCTGTTCTGCAAGAACAAGACCATGCAACAATTATGCCCAGTTACATGGGAAACACAAACTAAGAATTGTGGTTGAAAGGCATCTTACATAACTGAAGATAGTTTCATCTCTTTGTTCCTTTTAGGGAAAATTCATAAAACAAAATAATTTCCTTTTTGTTGTTTCCAGGAACCAAGTGCACACCCTGCAAACCCATTCACCCAACTAGTGCTTTTGCAGCCAACACTTCTAATTAAGCCTGCAAAAGCAATAAAAAAGGAGAGGGCAAGCAGGGCAAGAAGAGAGGCAATTTGGCTTCAGTGACAAACAGCAAGCAGTTTACAGGCAGCAGCTGAAGTATATTAAATCATCTCATTATGCAGCAACAGGGGGACCCTAAGGCAGTTAAAAAGGAACCGCAACATTCTTCCTGTCTGCTACAGTATCAAAACACAGTTATTTCTTTGCCTCAGCTTCTCAGCAAGGACGGACCTAGTGGGAAACTTGAGAAAGGCCAGCCCTGTACTCCAGGCCAGGCTGCAGCATCCCTTGTCCAGCAGACACCATTTCCTTGGTCCCTTTGGTTCCCTGAAGCATGGCACAGCACAGCCCAGCTAGTTCTCCTCACTGGCCAAACTGCCAGTGCCTCCCATCAACACCACTCTCAGAAGCTACAGTCTCACCCTCACTCTGTTCCACGTCCCCTTCTGCTATCAGTCATCTCTCAACCCTGATTAATAAAGCTCATTACACATAAATCCCTTTAGGTCATATAAGGTTAGACATAACAGGTAGAAAAAGTTTAATTTTAACTTGAAATTTCTAAAGCAGGGAGATTTACTTCTGGGTCATCAGTGGTGGTGTTGGTCACATCTTTCTGTTGGTCCCAGTTTACTGCAGTACACGCATGTATGGTCATTTCTCCTCTATTACCCTGATGAATACTGAAACTAAGAGGTTTAAAAAGTCGATTTACTAGTCACAAATTCACACTGGCATTTTTGCATTTTTAAATTTAAGAGGGACCTATTCTAATAGGACTAGAAAAAAATGCATTTGTTATGAGAAAGGGAGAATTCAAACCCAACTATGTACATAGTCTCAAGGCACAAAATCAATAAACCTTTTCAAGTAATGTATGAAAATATAATCAAGATCACCTGCCTTTTGTTGAAACAACTTCTTTCATATCTATTGGTATCATAGTAGC
Source organism: Cinclus cinclus (assembly GCF_963662255.1). Lineage (NCBI taxonomy): Eukaryota > Metazoa > Chordata > Aves > Passeriformes > Cinclidae > Cinclus > Cinclus cinclus. Next base: position 27,399,247 of record NC_085051.1, on the reverse strand, counting down.
TGTGAAGCAGCTTTTCAGCCTTCCTGACAAATCATCATCTGCACATCACCATCATACATACACACCTGTTTCTGTCCAGTGCTGCTGAAAAACTGCCTTTTAAGCAGAAACACAAAGATTTAACCAGCTCTTCAAAACGTTAGAAATCAGTATGTTTCAGATTATCTGGCATTCTTGAAATTAGAATTTCTGTAATGCCACAATTAAAACATCTACATAAGGACTTTCACATGCACACACATCTATATATATCTGTATATCACTGGTGTAATTTTTTTGCTCGAGTTTTAGCCAACAAAAAGAAAGTCAAAAACCTGGATGCATTTTCATTTTGGCTTGAGATAACTATCTAGCTGCCATTCTACTTTAGCTTTGTCTTTGTCACATTATACTGTTTATTTTGAAAGCCCCAATAGCAAATTTTTATTTATTTTGGCATTGACATGATTTCATTGCTGATGTACCTGCACTACAAACAAATACATTTTATGACATAATATATATACTGTGACATAATATATATGTCAACACAGCTTTGCTATGAAAGAGTGCCCAGCTAAAGTAGGAGATGGGGATGAAACCTGGGTGACAAAAAGCAGACAGTTCTATCACTTGTCCAAATCATTCTCAAATTCTGGCAGGCATAGACATATTTGTGAGTGCCAAATTATATTACAGCCATCAGCGATAATTAAATGCAAGGACAATGCCCCAGTACATGACTGACTATGTCAGCTGACAAATGAAACATGAAAATTATGAGAGGATGCCAAAATTGAATTACATTACTATTTAAACCTAATTGGGCTGGTTATGCTGAAAACAAATATATGGACAACAAAGTCTGTCAAACCAGGTGGAGAAGCCAGTCCTGTAATGTTAAAGCCCATGCTACCAAAGCAACAGGGGCATTTATGAATGTCTCAGCACAGTCACAGCAGACACCTAGCATAAATGCAAGGCAGATCTAACTTAGTGATAGTGTTTGTTTCCACAGATGAACTCTTGATGATATTAAAAGCTAGCAAGGGTTGTCTTGTCTTCCAGAACACAACCGAAGGTCCAATTCACAAGGGACAGACAGGAACATACAGGATGCCAAGCCGACTTCAAGGACAAAGCAGTTTTTCTTGTGCAAGTAACTCCACCTTGGAGTCTGTTCCTACCCTGACAACAGCTACGTGTTGCAGCCATGCTATTCCACCATCTGTCCCCAGGCTGCACCTGGTATACGTTTAAGCCAAGAATGGCCTAAGTGAAAATGTCCAGATTTATATGAAGCTTACATATATCTACTTCACAGAATGACAGGGAAACCTACCTCATCTATTCGAAGATGAATCTTCATGCTGAATTGGCATATGTACCCATAATGGAAATAAATCCATCCGAATAGAGCAATGTACAAGTCTAGGCTTGTTTTGTGGTGCTTTGGGTAAGAAATTCAGTTTTTCACTGGGGCATGCATCTTTGCAAATTGGCCAGTTCATACGATTGTTATTTTACTCAGTGTTTTCCATAGCATTTCCTAATTGGAAGAGGTGCAGATGCTGCTTGATCTGCCAATAATCAATCTTATATAATTTTTCTGGCAAGAGATTGACATCAGTCAACTTCAGTCTAACTCAGAACATGCTTTTATCATGTCACAACTCAGAGCAATTGAATTCATTATCCTACCAAGTATGTGTGGCAATTTTAACTGCTAAAATATTAACATTACAGTGAACTTCAGTTGACCCAAGGGACACATTTTCACCTTGACCAGCTGCAACTTCATGGTAATTTCTCTTCAGTGTAACATACATAGTGATGATCTTCTAGAAAATTCCTGCAAAACAGTCTCCTTTTATCTTTGCCCTTGTCCCGGTACAGAAGACTTTTTCACACAGAAGTTGCATTACTGTCAGACCTGTCTCATGATGCCATTTTGAAACTCACAGTTTGTGTTTTTGCATAGCTCCAGTAATGTTGATGTGAACTTTTGAAAGGTTTTCAAAAATTCACTCTTGGTAGGTGCAATCCATTACAAAGCATCTCTCCTAATATTTCAGGAACAAAACTCTTACAGGTTTCTATTGCCAGTCCCATCCCAAACACAACAAGCTCCCATGTTGCTTTAGGGATTTTTTTTCCCCAGGATTTCCATTTCCTTCATGTAAGTTTTCTGTAAAGCTTTCTGTCCACAGACATCTCTTAGGGCTTTTTTGTTTATTAACTCCTAGTGTATTAACACCAAATAGCATTGGGCTCTGCTAACATTTATCCCCTTTAAATAGCTAAGCCATTTAATAGCCTTATGTACTGTGTATTCACAGCACCAAATAGTACCAGAAAAATAAGTGCTATTCTGTACAGGAAACAGCAGAGAACTTAAACCTTAGATCTTTTTTTGTTTCATTTTGAAAATGAAGATCCCAAATACACCTCTCAGCATTCTCCAGAAAGAGTAACACCAAGCCTGCTGCAGTTCAACTACCATGTAAGACTTTGCTTTGTAGAGAAACATCATAGAAGACTCAGGTCCAAGATAATCTATCAAGAAGGGACTCTCATACTCACAGGTTGCTAAATTACTAAAACCACATATATATTAAAAATGTTTAGACAACATTTTCCTTTTGATTGAGTTCTTGCTTTGACAAGGAAAAAAAATAAGACAAGTTGTTGAAACAGATGCCAGAGATTTTATACAAGGAATGTCATGGCTGCTTTCTCTTTGTGCATTGCCATGGTAGTAAAGCTACATGCATAAACAGCACACAGGGCACAGCCTACAAACCAAGAACACATTGCTCACCCATTAAAAAAATAAAGAATGCTTTGAAGCATGGACTTATGCTAGATGTGCAGAATGTCTTTTAAGAGAGGATTTCTACCTACTCATGACCTTACTTGGAGAACTGTTGGTTTATGGCAGACTTTTGCTTACAAAAACATAAGACAGTCCGCAGTACACTTGGCCAGTCCCGAAGGTGTCAGGGAACATCTTCTAAGTCTACTTCCTTGTGTAGGCTGGATGTGGTTGTGAAGGGACAAACACTTTTCTGAGCATGTTCTTTCAGAGACAGTGAGAACCACTTGTTACAAGTAAAGTCAGTACGCTCGTTCAGAAGATAAAGTTCTTTATAGCAGTTAATTTAATAATACAGTCTTAAACCAGGGTGTTGGGCACTCATCTACACAAAAGCACATTTAATAAGCTGGGGGAAAAAATACCACAGTTCCAGGACACTGCATTAAACTCCGGCCACTCCAAGAGAAGGCAACTCTCACATGGTGAAATAATTCTTTTCTGTGTAAGCCAAGAAGGGAGAATTTTAGGCAGTTTAATCCACAATGTTCTCTTACTTCTTATTAGTGGAACCACAAATCCACAGTACATGACAGTATAAGTTAGGTTAAGTGGTGCTTTTCATAATAAAATCTGTGAATTCATTGCAGTCCTTTCATAAAAGGATGAAGTCCAATGAGTGCCAGTTGCAAGGAGCAAAGAAGAAAGGTTCCCATTTTCCAGGTTGATTTGTAAGTTCATATTATTAGAAGAAAGTAAGTCAAATCTGTGCAGTTTCTATGCAACCATATCTGAGAACACAGAGGTTTCAGAAACTACAGGATCACTTAAAAAGTGGGGGAAAAGGAAAGTCATCACAACCCAAACAACTCAAACTTCGTATCTCAGAATTGCCTACAAAACTTGTTCTCTTCTGCTCTGGACAAAAGTTTAAACTGCAATGATCTTGCAGAGAAACTTGAAGAAAACCTGAGTACATTAAAACATTATCAGGGAGAGAAAAGCCCTGCTACCTTTTGATATGGTATTGAAGTTGAAATGGCAAAATCAGAATGCTTTGCCTCGTGCCATAGGGTTTGCTTTACCTTTCAGAGCTCTACCGGTCTCTTCCAGGGAGTCTGCATCAGCTTGATACCTCTTGCACTGCAAGACTGTTGCTCATATCACAGTTCAAACTTGCTAATAAATCTGGGTTTAATCTTCCATGGCCAGAAGGGCAGCACCTCCAGATGCAGAGTTGGTTGAACTACCAACTTACCAGAGGTAATTCATATATCAGCACTGGAGATTCCTGACAGCACAGAGTCCAAACCTTCCTCGCAGGACATCATGATCAGCAAGACATTCCAAAAGAAGAATTAGAAGGCCATAATTCTGATCCAATACAGTAAAGAACACCACCATCCATCACTTGAACTAGGAATACTCAAAGCTTCATTATTCAACCATATTCTTAATATACTAAATTATACATAGTCGATGTGTATATATATATATATGTATATATATATATAGGAATAAAATACACTAGATTTTGGTTTGCTCATTTACAAGGGAGCTCCTTCCCTTTCCCAGTTAATTTGAACTTAAAACCTAGAGGCTGAATGTAAGCTCATTCCCCGTGTTCCAAGATGGATATAATACGAGAGGAGGCCAGAAACTGGAAACATGCACTCTGGCTGCAACAAGTTAGAAGGTGAAAGGGAGACCATATATTTTCATTTTAACCCTGAGAACATAAGGAATTTCAAAGATCTGGAGAGCAGCCTGGGGTTAAAGGTCACCAGGCTTTTTATTGCAGTTAAAGCAAACTCGGACTGGGTGATCCCAACCGCGAGAGGGAACCGCTCTGCGGTCGTGTGAGCACTCGTCACAGAATCCCTGGCCACAGGCCCGACAGTGGTGCTTGGAGAGTTTGATACTGAATTCCTTCCGGCAGTTGTGGCAGTGCAGGATTTCATGATCTGGTACCCAGTACGCAGGTCGGGCAGCGTCTTTTACCAGACCTAAGGAGGAAGTGAGGTTGGGGGATGAGAAAGAGGGAGAGCAAAATAATCCATGAACATAAGCATGTCGTGAATGTACTCCAGTGGAGGCACTCACACACTGCAAGTCATGCCACTGCCATTAAGGGGGAGGTGACCTACTGACAGAATCCTTCAGTGCAATGAGTAGCCATTTAGGGCATTCTACAATTCTCCCACATTCTGCTTCTCTTCAGAGTAAACTGTGTCTCTCCTAATGGTGGCATTTTGCCTTACTCAGACTCTTCCAGAGGTTAAGACATTTGCTTTTCCCTACTTTCAGTTTCAACTGTGACCAAATATTCAGAAATGCATGTAGTGTCTGAACTGAGAAAGGGATTTATTCTGCCCTTCATTGAGTCAGAAAGCAAACACCCACAAAAGTAAAGGCCGGACATGCTGCAGACAAAGCAGCTGAACAATGATCTGCGCAATGAGTAGGAAGTCAGGTCCAGCAAGAGAAGATTCAAATGTGAAATGTTTGTGAAATACCTAAACTGCCATCCAGCACATGAAAGAGCAGCAGAGGTTCCCTGCACTAAGCTCTCCATTAAAGATCAGACTACTAATTACTTCCTCATCATTAGCAACCTGGTCAGCTTCAAATTCTCACCCCTCCCCTCAGAAGTACCAAGAAGTACCAGCAATATCCATGAACACACTTAAAAGGCACTCAGCCTCTCTGAAAGAAAACCAAACCTAAAACGCTTCCTAATTGGCCAATCTTTAGGGAACTTCAAAAGGCAGGTCACTGCAGTTAATCCATCAGGAGAACAGAATTACTCACAGCTTGGTGCACAGCTTTGCATAACAGGGTGAAAAGAGAGTGTGATCTGCAGAAACAACATGCTGAAAACCAAGAGGAAACATCAAGCAGAAAAGAAGAAAAGATCCAGAGGGCTGTAGAACTCTCAACCAGCAGCAGTATCATAGCAGAGGTGCCAGCCTGTCACACAAACTCTTGAAATTTAATAACAAGTTTTGCTCTTTGGAAACAAAAATGCCCTTAGACCAAAAAATCCCCATCAGAACAGAACAGAACTCACCTAAGGGAATGTCCATGGCTGTCACCACAGCTCCAAGCGTGTTTTGCACAGCTTCTCCCACCTTCCTGGCAATAAGTGTCCCCCCTTCCTCATCTGAAGGCAGTTCAGCCACATCTGCATGACAGAAGAATGAAGGGCTCAACAGCTAAGTCCATCACCCTTTCTGCCAAGTGTCAGTTAGTTTACATTAATAAAACCAGCAGCAAATGCAAAAGGCAGGTTGGAATCTCTCCTTAGCCTTTATGTTCCCTGTCCACAATCTTGGATTGCAGAGTGTTCATTTTAACAATAAGGGGCAAAATATATAGTCTGCTGTTACATGAGCACCCCACTCTGATGTTAGCACTAGACCATCAGCAGTTGCTAGGAAAACCAAGTAAAGGTACAATTAGAAAATAATTTTCTTAGCAGTTCAGGTGTCTGGTAGGATCATCTTTCTTCCAAAGGGGATTGAGCTCTTCAGCTTCCTTACCAAAAACCATTTGGAAACCCAGTGTGAACACTGTCTACACCCACTGGGAATGGTTGTGACCCAGAAATCAGGGACAAAGACTTTAGGCTAGTGCCCAGGGATAGTTCTGTCACAATCAACTCAAGATTACCTAACTGGATGCCCCTGTTGTCATAGCAGTTGTCACACACACGCACTGGTGCTGGTCCCCAGCCTCGTTCAGGCACTGGACGGGTCTTGGAAGAACAGCCATCACAGAAGCCCTCCCCACACGCCCGGCAGTGATGCTTTGTGTCATTATCTTTGAAAGGCGTGTTGCACTTCTTACAACTCTAATAAGAACAACACAGAAAGAAGAACTGTTAGTTTGATCTTCCTGAATCGAAAAATAGAGAGCAGAAACCCAGGATGGCAAGTTTCAGACTGAAATTGTGAAAAATACAGTTACACACATAACTTGGGTGCTATCAGTCCCATTACTTTACCCCAGAGAAGTGATTTAGGACATTAGGTGTACAGTGGTTAAGCCAATATATTGCTATGATCCCTTCGTTCAAAATGACAAATAAACACAGCCACATCATGAAGGGCTGAATGATGGATATTTAACCTTTGTGTGGGGTAAGAATTCAGAAGGCAGTTTTCATTGAAGAAGAACCTGTTTCCAGCAAGACACATGGAATCCTTCCCTAGTTGAACTGTTTGGACCAGCTTTTTCCACCTGGTGTGAAACCAGAGTTTAATCTCTGCACCTGTAAAAATAGTACTATCAACTGCAGTGGCCAGATTTAAGATGTTGATTCTTTGCTTTGAAAAACAAGTTCATGCAAACCAGGATTTTCTGTGATATTGCTGGGAGAGTAGCTCACAAAAAGCAGGGAGAAACCATCTCTCTATTAGGGCTGGGCCAAGTCTCTGTTCATAATTTCTCTGGCTAAGTCAAGAATGAGGAGAGGCCACTTCAGTTTTCTCAAAGTTGTAGGAGTAGGGATTGCTGCAGTAAAACAGGAAGCATTTAGAATCTGCAAAGTACTTTTACTATTTAAAGAGTAAGAAAAAGGGGGTTCAGCTAGGCAAAGCCTTTCTCTTCAGCAGATGCTATTTACCAGAATCTGAGAGTTAGGTCTCCAGTAAGCTGGGGCAATCTGGTCTGTCAACCAGGAGGTCACAGCTTTTGTGGGTCCCAGGCTAAGTTCAGATACTGATTGAGCCATGAAATTCATGCCATCCAACAAACGCTGGGCTGCATTGTTGTTGTCTTTCAGAAATCCATCAGTCTGGAATTAAACATATATTCATTTGAGAATAAAACCAGGGAAACCTCTTTTTTAGATGCAGATGGCTCTGCAACCCATTAATCCTGTTAAACTGGAGGGCAAGAAAGAGAAAAATGTTCACCAGCCTTGCTTTAAAAGACAGGAGTAGGTTAGCATCTTAGCCATTTTAAGACATCCAAAAGATGTATGAAAGCCCTTGCAAAGGCTCTTTCAAAGAGCAGGGACCAGCTTAATGAAAAGCAATCTATTTTCTCCATCAACATCCAGAAGAACCAAATTAGCATCTTCATGGCTGCACACATACACAAAGACTATCCAGCAACCAGACTTACCCCTGGCCAGACATGCTCAATTTCTGTCCTCACTACAGTGTTCACAGGGTCTTGGTTGCCAAACCAGTACTGGCGGCTGCGATACACCACCCCACAGTTGGGGCACTCGATCACATACCTGCACAAGAGGAGGACAGGTCACATCTCTGGCGTGTCCTGTGTACCAGGCAGCACGGAGACCACAAAGAGCAGAGAGGTCTCAGCTGCAGTACTCACCCTGACCAGGCATACTTGGCAAGGCCCAGCCAAGGGGAATCCGTGGAAGCAGAGGTTTTTGGCACCACACTGACCTCCATTCCTCGTTCATAACAGGCCTACAACATAAAGGCTCAATTAAAACTATATTATTGGGAATCCAAATCTACATCTGGCTGCTGTTTGGCCATGTAAAGCAAATAATTAGCATACAGAGGTCCACAGCAAAGGAGCACTCATCAAAACTAATTAAAAAAAAAAACAAACCCAAACCTACTATTAATAATAACACCAGGGAAGTATTTCTACATCAATAAAGACCATAATGGTAGCCAAAAATCTTCCTGTCTCCTGCATAGATCCTTCAGAAAAATTGGCTAGTACCAAGCACTGAGCATAAGCAAATAAGAGTAACCATATCAAAATATATAAAAGGTCAACATCACCCAGGTTAAGAGCAGCCAGCCTCAAAATTTAGCTAGAAAATGACACATAGCACACAGAAGTCATGAACTCTCCAAGCAAACATACAAGTCAAATAAAGATTAATTTTTCTTGTCAAGGCTATGAGCACCTCTGACATTAAAAAAAAAAAGGAAGAAAACAGGCACATGCCTGTGATATTCCTCATTTACTTGGTCATCTTTTCCTTTTTCATTCTTCAGACCTCATCCTTGTAACTCACCTTGCAAGTGTAGACTCTGTTATCATACTGGTGAGAATATCTGCATCGACTTTTGGATTCATGAGGGACCCCTTCCTTTGCATGGTTCATGCTCTTCTTACAGCCACACCTGAGTATGCAAGAGAAATACCTGAGTATGCAAGAGTATGAGTTGTTGCTCTTAAACACAGGACAGAGGTCACCAAGATTTCCTTTTTACTGCCATATTGCATTTTTATAGATGTTGTTCCCTCAAACCATCTTCATAACTGTACATACAGCAGTGACATAATTTATTACTGAAAGGCTGGCTCTTCAGAAGGTGTAGCAACTGTTTCACATACAAAGCAGCACCACACAATTCACTGCAGAAAATGTTTTGCATCAGAAAAGAAGCATAACCAGGCACAACATCATGCTGCTATACAGCTCCCACACTCAGAGCATTGACTGCCATCTACTGCCCTTCCAGGTCCAATCTTGGGGATCTTTTCAGAGAGCTACAAGCCAAGATCTAATCAAATATGGAGCTAGTCACTGAATACAGCCCCACTGCATGATGTATTATTTAGGATTGTTTATCCTGTTTAGGCAATAAAAATGTCATGAAAAAATACCATAAGAAATTTCAGGGGATTTATTTAGATATTCCTTTCTTCCTGTCCTGCTTGCATTTGGGAAAAGATGTGGGCAGCACAGGTTTGTAGTCATGCACAAAAATAGTGGACAAAAACTGTGCATCCAGCTGGGATATGGCAATAGTGGTTGCCCAGTTCACATAAGAGTTGAATTTGAAGCTAATTCTGCCTGGAAGTACTAACTGAGGATAGATGATGTCAGGTGCCTGGATGTCACAGAAACTTTACATTCTGTGGCTGCAGGTGGGGCCAGTACTATCCTCTAAGAGGATGGAGCATTTCTCATCTACTTACCCACAGCTGAGGCACACAGAGGAGCATGTGAAATATTCATCTGGAAAGAAAGAGCTGTGAGCCATCTGGTCATCAGGGATCTCCCCACTGAACCGGTCACTTAGAGCCTGTCAAACAAAAAGGAATGAACTGGAAACAGATTAAGGGCAATGGTGACATTTTTCAAGAAAAAGCATGGATTCCTCTACTGGAAGGGGAGGCAGAGAGAGTACATATCTAACCAATGTGTCTTACTAGCCTGCAAAATAAAACAAGGATGTTTTGGATCAAGGAAACCAACCAAGAAAACAAATCTTGCACTTGTATGGAAGTGACTTGAATACTTGTAAGATACTCTTTTCCTCTGCTCTCCTCTCCTCCCCTCCTGTCCCTAATTTGAATGTAGAACTTGTCCTTAGCTTGAAGTAGTAGAAATGGGTGGTAGAAAATTGCATCCGCCTCTGTGCATCCAATCCCTGCTCAAAATAGCAGAGCTCTTGCTAAAAGGGTTTTGCATTCTGGAAACCTCTGAAAAACTTCACAGGATTAATTCTTATAGTTCATGAGAACACGTTTTTTGCCTCTTGGCTCAGAAGGTGCTGCCCTGAGCTTTCCTCCAGCCACTTGAACAACTGCTATTCTGAAATGGCAAAACTGAGACTAAAGATTTGTACCCTTTTCTAGGAACATCCATTCTCAGATTAAATCAGTCCTTAGCCTTGGCACACTTAACTTCTTCAGTTCTTTCAGGTACTATATTAAGAGGGAAAAAAAAACAAACAGTGGAACAAAGTAAATGGTTACAGTTTTTCTTTTTGGAGATCTCTGAAAGCATGAGATCTAGCTGAAACTCTTCCTACAGCTGAGGTTAATATAGTGGCTGCCTGCCTTTCTCTTCCTCCCCCTACCCTCACAGGGTAGGGATAGGTGGAGTGGGAGCAATTTTGCTGTCTAACAAGGGTTGACTGCACTTACTCACAGACTTGTGTATTCCTCTCACCACAGCTTCCCTAGATAAGTTCTCTATTTCAATATTTTATTTCACGTAATTTCGAGGAAATTTGCCTTACATTCTCTTTTAAGCCTGACTGATACTGATATTTTTGAATGAACTCAAAAGTTAGAGGAAGTGGACAGAAACATCTAGCAAGACTTGTGTCCTCAGCAGGTGAAGCAAAAGAAGTTAATTTGTAGTCAGTAGTGATTTGAACACAGCAAACACTCTACTGGTCATGAATCTAAGTATACCAGCAGCTATATCTGAAACCAGGCTAATTGATTATTGCAATAAAGTCCTAGAAATTAAACTAAAATTAATTATTCCAACTGTTTTTCCCCTTGATGCCTGTCTGCTCCCTAATGCAAAGAATTGAATACTTGCCACCCTTGACACTTCCCTCTGTGCTTCAGCTACCAGTAATGCAGAGCAGCCAGAATTATCTGCTCCAACAGCTGTGACTAACACCAGAAATTACTGCTAACACTACCTCCTTCTGCAGATATGCCCCAGCTCTGCCTGCCCCTCCCCAATGACAGCTGTGCTCTTCAGGCCAAAGAAAATATGATGTTAATCAGACAGTGGTACATGGAAACTTGTAAGAATGACTGCAAATTTAAAGACCCAAAAATCCCTCTGACATCCTAGCAAAGAGAACCATTGAAGAAAATCAGTTGCTCTGAAGTAATAAATCATTTGGCTTGATCCCATCCTGTTCTCTAGCTACCAGAACAACTCCTTCCTCCTTTTTGCCTCCTAGCCCTTGGGTTATACTAAGTGCTAGGTTTTGCCAACTATTAACTCCCTCCAAGTCTCTTGCATTTTCTCCTCTTGTGCTGAGGCAAACTTTAGGAATTTTATAAAAAAAACCCAAAAAACTTCTAAGGTCTCTTTTTGTAAATCACTGTCATTAAGTGCTTGTCACTCATAGCATCATTACTTTCTACTTCCCAGCTCAGGTTTATGATCTTGCTCAGTTTGGCTCTCTTAACTTTTCTTGACATTCCATGGTCTTTACTAAAGTGCTTGTTCTGAAATGCAAAAAAAAATTATTCAGCCTCCCCAGCTTTTAGACAGAATTATCATTCTCATGGAAGACTTGCATGCAAGTCTGCATCACTGGCTCAGGTGTTCTGCCTTTAAGAGCTGCAGCTGAGTTAATAGCAACAGTGATACAAATAAACACTGTGACAAACTTCTTCACTTACTTTTAGTGCTTTGTAGATAACCCCAGGCTGTCTAGGAGACCGAGTAGTATTGTTCTCCAGCTGCTGCTCCACAGCTCGCCTAAGCCCAGAGAAATCTGTTGGAGGATTGTATGTCCTTGTTCCCTTGTAGTGAATTGAGCTGAAAGCCTCAGGAAAACAGCTTAGCTTCCGAAACCGATCCTGAATGAGCTTCTCAGGAACCTCAGAAGGATGATCTATATACAAGAGTATCAGCAAGTACAAACAACTGATTATTTAAAACAAATAGTATTTTCATATGAAATATAGACCTAATTCCTTAATTAAGTTTTCTGATACATCTGGAATGCAGTTATTATATTTTGAAACAAGGAAAAGAAACAAACTTTATAAAGCAGTCTCTGTTTTGTGATACACAACTTTAAATTCCAAGACCAAGTTTCTCAGGTAAAACCAGACACATCTAGATTTTGAAACACAGATATCCAGATTAAGGAGCAAGTTAGGACATAATACAAGGAAACACAATGTCAACACATTTATTAGTTCTTCTCACCAGACAATAATTTGGTATAGCTATTCCTAGCACCTGATAAGTGGAGGACATGTGTGAACCTTACATGGGCTGCCTGTTCTCCATGCCAACCCTACAGCAAGGAAGACCAAGCCTTTATCAACAATTCGTACATGGCAAAGCACTTCAGAACTGGCCACATCAGGTCAGATTCCACAGAGCCAACCACATTCTCCTGCCTGCTTCCAAGTACCTGCTGTATGTTTCAGAGTAAGGCAGGCCCCACCTTCCCTGCCCTAAAATTACATAAACATACTTATCCCAAGTATCCATTGAGACAGATGGTTACAGCATTCTGCATGTCCATATGCGAAGAAGTTTCTTTCCTATTCCTACTGTGATCAGAAGTGACCATAAAAAATATATTTTTTTTAATGACCCTGACTTTGAATACAGGTGCAAAGTGTCCTCATGGGTCACTAAAGACTGAACGGATGAAACAGTAAATGTCAGCAACTTCATGAAAGAGTGAATTGCTAATCAGTAAATTGGTATATAAGGAAAGGATCTGCCTTATAGCTAAGTTAAAATTTATTAAGAAGTTACTCCAATAATAACCAGAAAGAACATCGAGTTCTTCTACTAGTTAAAAACCTCACTGTTTATAAAAGCCAAAATGAGAATGTGGGTCAGCCAGGACTGCTGAGTTATTTATTACACAAAAGACAGCTCCTAGATGTTCACAAACAGCAGGATTGAGCCTCAGCCACTGTTGCCCATGAGACAGACTCGTGTCAGAGAAGTTTATGGAGAACTGTCTCCCATGGAAGACACTGGAGTACACTGGAGCAGGGGAAGACTCCTCTCCCTAAGCAGCAGCAGGAACAATGTGTGATGAACTGACCATAACTCCCATTCTCTGTCTCCCTGCATTGCTGGCAGAGGAGCAGTTAGAGCTGGGAAGAAGGGATGAGGGAAAGCTGGTTTTAAGATTTATTTTACTTCTCATCACCCTGCTCTGATTTTGTCAGTAATAAATTCAATTAATATCCCCAAGTCAAGTCAGTTTTGCCCATGATGGTATTTGACGAGTGATCTCTCCCAGACCTTATCTCACTTTCTAACTGGTGAACTTTTCATTATATTTTATGTCTCCTGTCCACTTGTGGAGGGGAGTGATAGAGTGGCTTTGGTGGGTGCCTGGCATCCAGCCAGGGTCAACTCAACACATCAGTTTTCACCTTCATCTGCTGTATCACCCATAATTATGAACTTGGATGATGATCCCTCCTGTGGCTGGCATAACTCATAACTATTCACTGCTGATGTTCAGCTGGCTAAGAGGATTATTCTAGCTGATTTGGAATAGACAGATCACCATGAGGGAATGCTCTTCTAGTTTCACAGCCTGGTTCCCATACTGAAACCAGTGGAAGCAAAACCCAAATCACACTTTTACATGGTAGTAAAGAATGCTGAATATTCAATGCAACCTGATCATTTACAGACAGTGTCTAGCATGTTGTAATTGGAACTGCCTACTCACCAGAGCCCAGTAGCTTGGTGTACACAGTCTCATGAAAGATGATGACACCTGGACCCAAAGTTGAGAGAGGAACATCTAGGCCACAGCGGGCTGTGGTAGCTTTTAGCTCCTTGGTGAAGTGTTTTAAATAAGCCTCCGAGGCATCACCAAGGAACTTGAAGAGGTCATTGTGGAGCCTGTCAGCACGAGTACGGTAGATGACAAGGTCAGAGATGGCCAGGACCTTCAGCAGCAGCCGTGTTCTCTGGCTCAGGTTCACAGTGGCCCCCAGGAGGCCCTCTGTATCAATGACCACCACTTTGCGGACAGGATCATAGGCTGCCCAAACTCCAACTGTGCAAGACTCCTGGGCAGGAGACGTCTTGAAGACTTCCCGGCCATAGAAGAAAGTGTGGTTAAGAGTGTGAGACTTGCCATCCCCTGTGTTCCCAAAGATGGACACTACCTTTAGGTGCTGGTCAGGACTGCAGTCCAGTTTCTTAATAAAGTCTTCTTCATTCCTTACCTTCCAAAACAAAATGAGAAAATTATTATAACAATGTAATTGGAGCAGACAACACTGAAAACACAGCTGGTTTCAGGATTCATAAGATTGAAAAGAGTGATTACCTCCTCTTCAGATTTCATCATAAGTTTCTGAAGCACCATGAAGTACAAAGCAAAATACCAGCATGCAATTTTGTAAAGTGTATATATTGATGAGGTTTATGTTGTTTCATCACGTAGCTGTTTTGGAAATGATGCTTCACTATGATTATGTATCTAGTCAACTCTCTAGTACCTCACCCCATTTTCTGCGACAGCCCTCTTTCAGAGAAGGGAGCACAACACTACTTCCATATCTGTCAGAACAGCTACCTGGAACATGGCAGACTTTCTCAGTAGCACTGGTCTCCTGGCAACCATGCAAATTCAGGTTCAAAACAGAGGATTGCTTTTACCACTTTAACTTGCCTCATCCATAGAGTTTGAGAACCTGTTTAGGTAGAAAAATCTCTTCCATGCACTTATGCTGCATCTAACCACAGCCAGGGGCTCTCAGACAAAGACTGTCCTGTTCCTACTGCTCTCCAGTTAATTAATCCTTCAGATGGATGGAAAGTGGGAGCAGAGAAGAAGCAGCAAAGCTGTGCACTGGAGTCAGGTGCTCGAAGAAGGTCAAGCTGACTCTCACAGAAGTGCCACAACTACCTCAATGATTCATTTCATAATTTACTGTGTTGTACTTCCATTAAAAAAAATAAAACAAACAAAACCAAAAAGAAGTACAGAGAACTTCTCTTTGGCTTTACACAGTTTAAGTGGCAAGCATCATGCTGTCTAGGCTAAAGAACAAGGTATTTCCTGTTCAGATACTGGAGCAACAGGAGCAGATAAACAAGCAGTGAAAGGGCTGGGGCTCTGTAGAAAAGCCTGCCCTGATCTTGTTGCAGAATAGATCTTTGGCTTTCACAGGTTTCATGCTTCATTCATTTGTTTAGTCCTTACTTTTTTGTCTTCCAACAGGTTTTCTCCATATATATTATATGACGGGGAAGAATATGACCAAAGCACTTTTTGAGAAAGGTTAAATTCACTTTCTTCATCCCAATTCCCTCTTCAAGGAATTGCCATCAGCTGAAAAGAGCAGGCTTCATCCTCTCTCACCTGCCTCTCAACTTCTGGAAGCACTTAGTTATTTTCATTCTGCGAGTACACTTGGAAGATCTCACAATCTATCAACCAGAAAGGCAATGAGGTAATCAATGCTTTCTTTCAACAAGTTTATTCTTAGATCAGCAAATTAGTTTAAGGCCCAGCCAGCCCCATTGGCTTTCGTCAAATCGATCAGCATCACCTAAACTCTGAAGGAAAATAAAAATCAGCCAGTGTGCCAAAAACTTTAAAAATAGCCAGTGTGCCAGATTGTGGTTGGGAACAGTGTTCACAAAGAAAACCTTTGGTCTGTGGGCTTGCAGTAGCATCTCACAGACTCAAACTATTCAAGGCAGCCTCAAAGTGTTGAAGAAAACAGGAAACAAGAGACACCAAAACACTCTCAACAGAATCTTTCCTGGGAGAACGTCAAGATACTCTGAAATTACAGGTGCACAAGAAAGGGTCTGCTTTCTTGGTAGCTGTGATTATTAATTTATCATCAGGAAGGTAGCTTAGATGACAGATGCAGTTTTGCTTAGTGTCTCTTAAGATGTCTCTGTGGATGAAAGGAAGTTCTTGGTTTATGGAATAGCTCCCAAAAACATTCACACATCTGACTATGTGAAAATGTTACATGTACATAAGAAAAAGAGAATATGATAATGTCTTCTTCAAAATGTTTTAACTTTTACCTCCCAAACTTCTCACCAAAAAGGTGACAGATCCTTTTTGCCCGAGTCAGTAGTTATATATTTCCTGGGCAACACAAAAAAATGCAAGTTTTCAAACAGATGCTTAAGTATTGGTAGGACAGCTAATGACTAAGATCTTTTAGCTAGCACTAGTTATTACTTTGGTAGCAGTTTGGGAGCGTTTGTGGAACAGGCTGAGTCAGAAGACATGCTAGATTACACAAAGGACAGAAGGGACCATAGGAATAAGGATAACTGGGATATATTCCCACCATTAAAAGACAGGAGTCAACTCAAAGTTACACTGAATATCAAATCACATAAAAAAAGTTATTCCCTTCTAAGTTATACCCTTCTAGACTCCTGCAGATCTCCTTTCAGGATGGAACTCAGGAGTGATTCAAACAACCAAGTTACCCGGGAGCACAAGAATGCTCCAAAGTCCAATGCTAGTCCAATGTTTATGTCTCACAGGACTTAGTAATGAATGAGCAAGAACTTAAGACATGAAATGAGTCAATGTTTCCTAGCACACTCTACCAGTGCTCTGAAGTCAGATGACCAAGAACTTCTTGAGCAGTGGTTGCACTTAAAATGCTCAAGGTTGGTAGAGAACCAGTAGACCTATCCTCCCTTTTGGAACCCAGTCATAATTTTGGATCCTGCAACATCCTTACAATAAATTCCATATGGGGGGTGAAGCAACAAAACCAAAAACAAGCCAAAGTGACCAAAAGAAGCCCTCCCCTTTGAAGGTGAATATGATTTTATGTCACTGGGTGCTCCTTGCTCCTGTGCACTAGTTGACTTTAACCAACGCTGAGTACAGGAATGATACTCTCAAGGAACCATCACAACAATCCCCATATCAGTAGTCAAATTTATTTGCCCTGAGCAAGTTCCCTTAAGACATTTGAAGTCAGAGTGGGTGTAATAAGTTTCAAAGTACTAATCCTCACTTCTTCATTTTGCTTCTCATCTCAAAAACAAATTGGTATGGTAGCACCTTCTGTTGCACGTGCAAAGGGCTCACGTTTCCGTAACTGTGTCCACTTCTGTGTTGCCCAAGAGCTCCAGATCTCTGATCTTCACAGCAGAGGGTAAATACAAAACCTTCCTTATGTTGCACAATGTAAATTAAGGATGAAAACTGTATGTCTAAACCAAGTCAAGAGTCATAGATCTTCAGCCTCTTCTTAATGTTGCCATTTGTAGTATCAGCAACTCATTCGCGCTTTTGTTATAACTCTTAAGAGACTCTCATCTAAAAAGAACAGTTTTTACCGCATCATGTGTTAGAATCCTGGTTAGCTTTCTTTTGTAGTTTCAACTACACTGCTTTTAGCAGCTCTGTCATCCAGCTTCTCATGCAGTCCCTTCATCCAAGTTCAGCTGAACTGGAGGTGAAGAGTCTTCAATGGGAAAAAACAGAGAACTTGACAGCTAAAGTCCTCTATAAGGAAGGCACAAAAATTAATAGCTTGCTGAGGTGGAGCACATTTAGAACTGAAGTCTCTTTATCAGCTACACTTGGAAACTTATTGTACCTAACATAACCAGTTTTCTAAATCTGAGCCTTAAGAAGAGTAGGATTGTTTAGAAACAGAACTACTAAAATGAAACAAGAACTGCTACAATTACATTCCTGCCTATTAAATTCTTGGTAACAATGTTATTAAAACAAAAAAGTGTGTAAAAGCCTAGGAACAAAAATCTATAAAATAAACAGTTTCCAATGACCTGTACACATAAAACTTTAAATCTGCCTCCAGCAAAACAAACACATTAAGAGAATCAGACATTTTCACCACAGGTTTCTCCTTTTAAGACTCTTTATGAACCCTTTAGGGCTTGCTAATATTCATGGAAGTGATGCACAAAGCCAGAGCTATGCCACAACACACAATAGCTCCAAACAAAAATCAAGAATGCTTGGCATAGTATTCATCAGAGCGCCTTCATTTGCTAGTCTTACACTGTCATTGTGACTTATGTTGGAAGTTGCTGTGTTTTGAAGTCTTACACGTTGCTTAACCTGGTTTTAAGAGAGTATTTTTAATAATGAAAATATATTTTCTGCAATCAAGAAGAAATCACATAAATAACTAAAATTTTGAGTGAAGAGTTATCAGGTGGGAACATGGGAACAGGCAGCCCAGGGAAGTGGTGGAGTTCCCACCCCTGACGTGTAGATTACCATTTACATCTTTACCATTAAAAGACATGTAGATGTGGTGCTGAGGGACAGTTTAGTGCTTGACTTGGCAGTGTTGAGTTAATGGTTGCACTTGATGATATCAAAGGTCTTTTCCAACTTAAGTGAGTCTATGGTTAGACAACCAGCACACAACAGTATCTTCTGACACACAAGCACTAAGTCAGTAAGAATGATTTAAATTTAACACCTTTCTCCATGAATGGAAATGTAAGATACAAGATTTATAACAGCACATCCAATAGCAGCATAAAATTACAAACACCTGAGACAAATCTGTGCAAGCGATCAAAACAATCAAGTGGGAAAAAAAGTATTTACCTTAAAGCATTGCTTAACACTGGGAATACAAGTAATGCTTCTTAGAGTTCAGAAAATATTTTTAAAAGATAATGCTTACAAGAACTTAAAACAGAAAGCTTAAAACAGAAGGAGAAATGGCAAAGCAAGCTAAAAGAAGATCTGCAAACCTTTAGAGCAGCTTTCAACTTCTAAAACAAAACTGAGACAATATTAGGTAATTGATCTTAAGGACAGAGTATCGTATCAATTACTAAACCTGGAAACAACAGACCTGTCAAGTCTGACCAACTCATTGCAGACCAGTTTTTAAAAACACTGCTTCTAAATCTGTGTTTTAACTTTAAAAAAATGAGTTCCTATTCAGAAGTAGATTCACCAAAAAAGTGTTCTGGTGCATATCTAAAGCCCCAGGTCCTACCTTTAGGTCATTAAATCACAATTTCAGTGTACACTGAAAATAAGGGAGAAATCTATAAAGCTAATTTCTTCCTTTAACTACAGCCAGTAAGATCAACCTGAGAAGAGTAAGCTCCACCACAGTAAAGTGCCACCACCAAAATTCACATCTCTGCAGGGCTCCTCACAATCACTCCTGAAAAGGCAGTGCATGAATGCAAATAAGTGTAACTGGCTTAACCCAGCAACTCAAGTGCAGCAGGCTATTAAAAATGCAACTGGAAATTCCCTACTTTTTCCCCAGAATAAATTTTCATTGAGATCCACTAGTGTCTCTTCCTTCCACACTTGCTTCATGTCAGCAGATGGACAAAAGAAACAAGAAAGAAGCAAAGCATTTGACTTTAATTAATGCCCAAGAGTACTGCATCATGAAGAAGGTGCAAGACTGGTTCCAGGGAAAAGCACTATTTGTAAGAGGCTATGTTAAAAATTTGCAAAGAGTCAGCCAGAGACTGTCAAAGGAGCTGTGTGTTTGTTAAATGGATGGCTCTCTCTCCTACCTTCTAAAAACACCCTTTGAAATACTGGTCTATGACCAGTGAAAGAAGGAACACTCCTAACCAGCAACTACTGAGTAGTTTCTCTGCGACTTTAGTCCAAGGACAGAAAAACAGCACACTTAAATTTAGGTGAACTGATAACAGACTGAGATGGGAGGAATACTGAAAAATAACAAAGTACTAAGAGAAAAATTCCTAGAGTGTAGGACAGTAAACTCCCAAAAATATTTTGGCAAGAAAGCTGCTCTAAAGCACAGAGAGGAGGAAAACTCCTCTATAGCACATCAACAGTATCAAGGGACAGAAATTACATATCCTGATCCAACAGATCACACCACCCAAAAAAATTCAGATCCTTGAACATTTTTAATTCCTTCTTTATATCCATGGTAAATATACTAGCTGTGACTCCTTACTTTACAGGATATGGACTAAATTTTCCAGAAGTGTACAGCTCATTGTGCTACCCTAAAGCCACAATCCCCCAACAGCAAACGAAGCAAGAGTGTCACAGGAACTGGCACTATTTGCTAGACATATGCAAGTCAGATCATGACCTTCTTTCATAAAAGAACACATATGCTAGTTCCCATTAACAGACAAAGAATACTTGACAAGAAAAAGCATTCCTAGAGACTCTATTCTCCCATCCCTAGACTTTATAGAGGCTTAAATCAGTAGACAATAATAAAAAAATCACAGTACTTCCAAATCAGTAGATAATAAGGAAAAATCACAGTACTTACATCAGGTTTACAGCAGGAGTGAGAAAAGCAAAGCAGGTAGCAACTGTGCAGAGTCATCACTATGTGTGTGTAACTTTTTAATAGGAGGGGACAGAGGAGGACACAAACTATTAATGCTCTTAGTGACAGGTTATTTAATAATTGTACAAAATTGTCTGTGTTTAAATAAGGGCTATGGGTTCTTTTGCATTATCTTAACTGACTGCAAATTCTACATAGATGCTGCTCATATTTGCTGAGGGGAAGACCTTACTCTTTCAGGTGTCTAGAGCTGCTAGAATGAATAGAAAAAGCCTCAAGGAATGGGGCTGTAGTTAGGAAGTTGAGATATCTACTGGCACAAGAAAAAAGACCCTGCAAACTGAAGAAAGGGAGCTCACATAGGTATCTCAGGGGAGACATAGTAATAAATGTATGCTCCTTTTCCTTCATAAAATTACACAGCTGGAGAATTCATTTTGTGACTAGCTAGAGGGAAGTTTTTCTTCTCTTCTAGTCTCCTTAGTAAGTCAGACTACAAAGTCAGTACCTTTTACTTTTCTTTGCAACCCACAGATAGGGTAATTTCTTGTGACAGAGCTAGTTTCTGGTCAAAGATGAGCAAACTCTGAGGTAGATTATTAATAACCAAGCATGTCCTCTATCTTCTGGGGTGAATGAAAGACCTTTTCTATTCTATTGAGCATATGTGCCCAATCCTTAATTAGGGCTTTGGACAAAGTGTTATCATAGCAGCCATTAGTGCCACTACAACCAAGTTCTGATCTTGTGGCAAGAACTCCCAACATCTGTTCCCCAAGATAAAAATACCAAGATGTTGTTATGCATTGTTAAGCATTCAGCCCTGTCTCAAAAGTAGTAGTAAATAAAGTTCATTGTACAACGGATGCATAACTCTGCCTTATTGCAAAGAGCTCTTTTACAAGCATGTTCCAGAAATGGCATAAATATATGTACAAGAAACAATGATAGATCCAGGTGAATAGAAAAGTTTATGGAACAGTAAGACAGCCTCAGGATTTGAAACAAGTATCACAACCTGAGTCATATTTTTATTGTTGTATTTCACTGTGTTTTTCTTAGTAGATATACAAATACCAATTTTAAAAACCCAGCTAATTGATTCTGTGATATCTCATGGGAAGTGCCTCCTGTGCGCAAGGGGCAGCACTAGTGACAAAACAATGATGCTTGTTTGAGAATCCAGGAAGTTAGAAGTAAGAAAGGAAAGCTGACATCTTGGCAGAGCAGATCAGGAGATTCAGTTGAGGGACTCACACATTTAAAAAAAGAAGGCACACAGTTTGAGTCTAACACAGCAGAGATGTGGAAGATGTTAAGATAGTGGTGTGAGTGGAAGATGTGAAGAGTGACAAGACCAAAGCAATTGACTGAGGAAGTAATCCCCACAATATAATTCTCAGATGACCAAGGAAGATAGACTGTGTCAGAGCCAAGTAACAAATGGATGCTGCAGTTATCAAGAACAATTTGATTGAAGCCTCAGCTTTAGATATGTAATAGATAAGGCCAAAAGTTTAATACTGTGTAAAGAGAAACTGCATAACAGAGCTTGAGAAAGAGAGCCTAGAATGGGGTCTAAACCACAGGTGATGCTAGCTTGTAAAACAGTCAAGGTTTGTTTTCTGATAGAAGTCAGTGAGGTCTTATGAGGGACAAGTCCTGGAAGAAGGAAGAAAAAATTCATCATGCAGGTCAAGATGCCTGGGGACTAACTCACAAGAGTTGCAAAGCATTGCACTGTGTGGTGTGAGACAGCTGGGACTGGACTCCATGAGTCCTCTCTGTTCTTCCACAGACTTGCAGTGCGAACTCGGATTTAACCTTTAACAACATTTTTTTAACATGAGATAGCCAACCTCTTTTTTGAGGTTGCTCAGATACAGTGCTGCTATGATGAACATCACAGAGAAGCTTGTATTTCACAGAAACAAACTTCAGCTGCCACTGGTTTTCTACAAACAAGCTGTGGTTTAAAATGGGACCTTTTCTGTCTACGTGGATTTGAACAAGCACAAGAAGTCCTCAGCTTTCTGAGCTTATGCTATGCCTGCAAAGCACAAAAAGCTTTGAGCAGGCCAGCACATCTGTGCAACATGGCACAAAGACAATTATGCAGATCTCAGAATTATCCTAGCTCTATCTCTGTAGCGCTGAGCCCAAACTGAGAATTCCACCTCTCCCCTGTGCTCAGACACAGCTCCTTATGGATTATTCCACATTGCTTCTGGATCTAGAACTAGATCAGTCATTTGCTTACACACTATAAATATTCTTCAGTTTCAGAGCTATCACCTCCAGGAAGCCAACAGGAACAGTGAGATGAAGCATAACCACTGGAGCTTAACAACTCCAGCTTCCAAAGGAAACTAAAAAATCTTTTGGCCCTATGTCCCCATCTCATTGATCCACTTTCAAGTAAGATGTTTGTAAACAAATATACATCAGTGATTATCTTGATCCATTATCTGCTGCTTCACCAGCGTAATTTGTCCCATCTAATTTGGGGGTGGGGGGTTGGTGGTGGGGTGGTGCAGCTTTTACCACTCGTAATTTGGTAGCCTTTAACACTGCTATGGCAGAATCTAACACTAACAGCAAATCAGCAGTTTCCACTCTGATTTCCCAACTAATGTAACAATTTTCAAGTTCAAAGGTCCTAAAACAGTTAAAAATAGCTGAACTACATAATTATGTTAAATTCTTATCCTGTCTGCTCAAACTTAAAAAGCCACACACTCTTGAACTCTGAACCTCCATATTTCAAGTTAATAGTATTTTGGCATTTTTGGACAAAAAATTTTGGACAAAAAAGTTGGTTCAAATAAAGAACATTCTAATGATTTCTCCCCAAGTAATGACAAGCACAAAATAAAAGACTGATGATCACTCTCCTATAGCTAAAGTGGCTCCTCAGTATTATCAAGAGCAAAAGATGACTACTTAGCTCTGAAGACATCTTCTGTGGCATCTGACAAGCCTTTCTAAATAAAGGTCCTCATACTCACTAGCAGAACTATCACTATAATAGCAAGCACTCCTTAAATTCCAGCTGTCAGAAAATAATTTAATTGAAATCTCTCAAACTGCTTTGATACTGGATCTGAGATGTCACATATGTATTCAGCTGTGAGGAAGAGAAGATCATTCCAGATGCAAGAGCTCTTATTCAACATCTTGATAGTGAAATAAGATCATTTTTGGAGAGCTTTTTCAACCCAACCCTGCTCTGACCAAATTGCTCTGATCTGATAAAGGACCACTGCTGTCCCGATAAGGAAGTTGGCCTTATTGCCCATGACATTTAAATAGCAAATGCACTTGCTTGCAGAAGGCAGCCAAAGGTCTACCTCAATAAGGCTTACAGATTCGTGAGTATAAATATAATTTAAACCAGTACAACCACACACAGTCTGTGAGCAGCTTTGCAGGACAGCCCTGTTCCAAGGCATTTCAGAGCTTGCTCTAATGGACAGAAGAGAATTATTGAAAAGACGGTATCTTTAAGTAAGAGTTGCATCTGTCACACATTACAAGTGTCTGTTTAGGGCTTGGAGGCATACAAACTTAAGACTGCTACAAACCTGAAACTCAAGCACTCAGTTTACAGTTACTACTGTCCTGCATAGTGTGTGTTCGATGTCAGTGCACCATAAGGACTGTCATCCTTTCCTCCCTTTCCCCTTCAAAAGCTATGACAGTTTAGCAATCAGTACACCTGAATTGATAGAAATATGACTCAAGTATCTTGAAACTATTTTATATTATTATATAATTACTGTGTACATACATATGTATGTACACACACTTTTATACTACAGAATAGATATGAGATATTTAAGTCACATTTCCTTGGGATGCATGACAGGCACATCAACTGTTACTATAATGGATACAAAGAACTATCAAAAATAAGAATATAATCACAATTATTTTCAATGACGTAGCATGAGTATGTTAAATTAGTGCAGCATGATAATGAGTCTCCAGGTGACTATACGTTTTCTTTCAGAGCCTCCTGAATGAGGTTTAATATAAAGAATGCAAACTGAAAGTCAGAAAACAAACTTCAGTTTTTAGTTGTGTAATTAATATACTCTGTGGCTTTCACATTTTGCCTTCTAAAATGCTTACCAGTTGTAGTGCCGACAGGAGACTTCTATAACTGCATATATTGAATGCTAGACTTTCTAAAATAGTGCCTCCTGGGAGGCTGTTCCTGGACAACTAGTTCCTATCATTTTTATCAGCAGACCTAGCCCAATGGCAATTTCCCCCTCTTTCAACAAAAGGCTAACATGTAATAATATTTGTGACAAGCAATATAGTTTAATCGTGGTGTCTGTACAACTTGGACAGAACAGTTTGGACATTTATTTCTATTTTGTTCTACTTCTAAAAATCAGATGGATTTACTGGTGCTAAATGGTAGCAATGGGCTGTAGTCTTGCACTAGCACTACTTGGTACAGTGCCCTCTACTAGTCTTACAGCAGGAAATTGTCTGCTAGCACTCCCATTTGCAGGACACCTACTGCAATACAATGTATTCAATTTTGTTCAGGAATGACCAGCATCCTGCACAGATAGCTCTTACCTTAGCTGCATGTGTCTCCGTGCAGAGTCAATTCTTTCACCAGCTTTGCTCTACCAAGCCTCTTAGAGGAGGCTCTTGCCACACATAAGGTTTTAATGAACGTGGTGACCTTTTGAGGAACTCATGAGCAAGGCCACTCAAAGGTACTGTATCTTTTTAGCCCAAGATGCTCAGTGTCACTTGTACTTTACTGGCCATCATTTTGTTATTATTGCCAACAATTACACTTCAAGTATTAACCATGCATCACAGCAGCCTGTTAGACTAAGAAAGAAACTAAAGGATCTTGCCTGTTGACAACAAACCACAACAGTTCTTACCTGAATCTCCTCAGTTTCATCCACCAAGAGGAAACTCACAACTTTCTCTGTCATCTTTCTTCTCTTGGTCTCCTCATCCATCCCCTCCTCCTCTTCCTGCTCTTGGGCTTTGCCAGCATGGTACACAGTGACAGGGTGCTTCCTTCTGTTCCCCCCAGCATGTGTTCTCTTCTGACACTCCACACAGAGGTTGATTTTGCACACCTGGCATCTCACTGCTGCTATCTGCCTTGATCCCGTCATACTGGCATGCATTATGTTCCCATTGGCACCTTTGCAGGAATCACAGTAGGGGACATGGCCGGGTCTTATACGGGTCCGTTCATGGTTCCGCAACCTTTCTGGCTGATGCAGCTCTTCTTCACAACGCTGGCACTGCAGGCTCCTGCACTCATCACACTCAAAGATTGCTTCATCTGTCCCACTGCAAACATAGCTTTCCTGGCACAGGAGTGTCGTGTTCTGTCCTTTCTCCGCAGTTTGCGTGTGGGCACTCATGTTCAGATTTCTTTAAAGCAATGTTTTTCCCTCCTGTTTCTGTTTCAAACAATGATATGTGTAAAAATCAGTTCCAAATTTAGTATTTTCACAAAAGAAATAAACACAAGAGGAATGTAGCCCGTACTTTTAAATATTTTAAATAATTTACTTATGTTTCTGTAAGATTAATATACTGACCTGCCTCACAGGAAGTGTTGCTAAGTGCTAATGAGGTTTTCTTTCTTCAAAATAAACTCAGACAACGTGGCTGGTTTCATGTATTATCATCTCCAAATGCTGGTATACATTCTTTATCTGCTTAGGTGTTTAACGTACTTTCAGTGATGAGAAAAAAACCCCAGCCTAGTGTACTTCAGCAGATACAGCAAGTATTTCTCTGATGCTGAGAACGGAGACAGCTGGTGATACAGAGACAAAAAAAGGCATCAGAAACGCACAAGTGCACATACATGTACGCACATACACACAAAAGGACCGTGTCAAGACTAGAAAATTCTCTGCTTTCACTCCACAGCTAAGCTCCTCCTTCAAAGAGTTCACAGTATTTATTTGCTGGGAATTTCCTGATGTGCTTCACCAGATAAACAAAAATTCGCTCCTTTTGTGCGCTCCTTCTAGTAACACTGGAAGACGATCGCTAGCGCGATCAGGCTGGCAGACGACGGATTTTTCCCCCTCTCCCTCTACGCCCCAAGTTGCCAGAGCAGAGCCCCGAGACCAGCGCCAGCCGAGGGCAGCCTGCGCACCCCGCCGCCGCCTTTGTCTCGACCGCTGCCTCGGGGCCGCCTCCCCTTGCTACCAGCCAGCGCGGAGCCCGCCTCGCTCCGGGATGACCCTCGGCGCCCCCTCTCCCCTCCAGTGCCGCGGCCCCGGGCAAGCGCTGCTGCCCCGCGGGCGGCCGCACTTGTGGCTCGTCCGCCCGCAGGGGCTGCGGTCGGACCCCGCGACCCGCCCGCGGTTACGTAAAGGCGGTGCCGGCCGGCGCCTCCCCTCGCGCCCGCACCTACCTGGGGCTGCGCCCGGTACCGCGCCGGCCGGCCAGGAAGGGGGAAGCCCCCGGGTTCCTCCCGCCGAGCGGCGGCAGCGGGCGGAAGCCGCGGTGGGACCGGGAACAAAGGCGGCGCGGCACGGTGCGCCGCGATCTGGGCTATTGTTTACAAGCCGGCGGCCACCTTTCTTCCCCTTCCTCCCGCTGGCACCCGGTGACTAAGGACTCGGGTCCCGGCCGCGGCTTCCTCCTCCCCCCCGTCCACTTCGGCGCCCGGGGGGGGCGAATCTCCCGGTTCTTCTCCCCCAGGGGCCGACCATGCAGTCGGGGCTCCCGGGGGAACTGAGCAAGGCAGGGCCGGCCAGGACCCGCGCCACCTCCGCCCGCTCCCCTCGTTGTCAGCCGGGATCAGCTGATCGCGGGGAACTTCGGGGTTATTTTCTCACCGCGGAGACGGGAAGGCGGCGGGCTGAAGGCGGGGCGGCGCTGGAACGCCGGGAGCTGTAGTCCGGGGGCTGCACCGCCCCGAGCTCGCCGCGCCGGCCGGGACGTGCGGTGCCCGTGGAGGGCCGGCACCGTGCCGCGGCCCTTGCGGTGATGCCGAGGTTTTCTGCTACCCTCGTTTCGTTTTCGCCCCACTGTCTCGCACCTGCCTGGGTTCTCCGAAGAGCTGCGCCAGAGGAGTGTAAACAGCCCCCAGCAGGGTTTAAAGGGGTGATACTCGTAGTGAAGCTCTTTCCTCCCGCTGCCCGCAGATGACCAAGCAGCTGCTCCCAGGCCTCCAGGTCTGGCAAATGAATGGATCACGGTGTCCATCTGAGGAGAGACAGCAGTTGGCGTCCAAATCTTATCTGCCATTCGTGGGTTTAAACGAAGTCTCGACGAGGAGAGCCACTGTTGCTAGTCACTGTCATTGCAGCCTTTGGGGATTTTTCATGACTGAAGCTTCAACCTATGGGTGAATAGCCATCATTTACATATCTGAAATAGACTGCAGGTCCAAAATAGAGGACGCACCTGCCCAAAAAAATGGCAAATTCATTGTCGCAAACTGGAGCTGTGGGAACGGGAGGTGAATGCCGGACAGAGATGGCCAAAGAAATCACACGGCGAGGAAGTAACCTTGGCCAGTAGTGGCTCCAAAGAGCTGTTGGCTCATGGGGTACTGGAAAAATATAGCGAGGTATTTTTCACTGGCTGATTGGATAATATGCAAAAATATTTTTGTTGTAGCATAGCCAGTGCACAGGCAATTTCTCTTCTAAAGTAACAAGAGTTTTCAGCTGGGTGTTTGGATCAAATGATAGTAGTTATTTCACCAGAGGAATCACATGCACTGTTTTCTTCCAGTGGGTGTGTTGATAACAGACAGCCATAAGGTGCCCCATCTTTTGGTCCCCTGCTTCAATTTTAGACAATTTCAAGAGAGAGCCAAATTATACAACTGGATATGCATGTAGAAGGCACTGATTGCAAGTTTATCTTTGAAGTATCATCATGTCACAAAACTGAGTCAGCAGTTCCAATTACTGTGAAAATGAGCCGTCAAAGAATCTTCTAACACTAGGAGTGATCAAGGCCCTCTCAGAATTCAAGTGTATTGCTGAAGTACTTTTGTTTTACAAGATTGTACTATATATATTTGTGTAGGCATACACATGATTTCTTTTCTTTTATGCAGTTTAGTGATGATGAATTTCTGAAGACTGGCACAGTAACTCTCTTCCCTGTTCTCTTTCATGCTGTTAAAATACTGTATTCTCACTCGGTATTTTGCATAAAAGATTAAGAGACTGACATCTATAAGAATAAAGTTTTGGTGAGCCAAATGTCTTCAGACTGAAAAAACCCTGAATGAAGGGTTATGAAAAACAGTGAGAAGTGAAGAAAGTGAACTGTGATCAGTATCTGGAAAAGGAATCTCAGTTGCATAACTGGAAGGCAGGAAGGTAATATAGGCACTAGGGGTGGGTTATTCTCAAAATCCCATGGCAGAAAGAGTACAGACAAGAAAGTACCTACATTTACTGGATGCTTCTGCTGCTATTCTTCCTTGATTAAGAAGGAATACAGAAGGCTACAGCTGACTTGTGTAAGAAAAAATGCAAAATAGCCTATTTCTTTGGCTAAAAAAATAGATGAACATGCACACAAGCGTTTGTGAAGTTTCCTGTAAATAAAAACTTACTACAGCAGTACAAGTCAGTTTGGGATGCACATTTCTTCAGCTGAGCTGTTGTTGTCTGAGACAGCAACACAGAAGATTCTGAATTTTTTTGTTATGCCCTTTCTCTTTTCCTTGGTCTTCCTACTCATGCTTACAAGTTATTTTAAAAATTAACAGTAGTCAATATTGTACTTACTAAATTTGTATTAGTTAGGGGGAGATATGCTGGCTGCTTAGAAAAAGCTGTAATTAAGCGAAAGTAAAAATGCTATTTCTGGTGGGGGGAAGGAATTGCATTCAAACTTGAAGTATTTTTCAATCTGCTACTGCCAAAATATTTACCCTTACACATCATCTTGTAAGGCAAGGTGATGAACAGGACCTTACTTCCAACGCAGCTGTTGGCTGTTCAGCAGCACATACATCAGCCAGATAGTTTTAATCTGCTTTGTACTAAAGCAGTTGGTCTACAGGTGATGTTGTAATTTTACTCTTTTTTTTGAGCACTTTTCTTTAAACAATGGAAAATACAATTTTTTTTTACTTAGCTAATACAACATATTTTAAACAGCTTTATGCACACATGTTCATTTTGTGGTCTACCTCATAATCTGTAACATCAGGTTCCTTTCATTGATAGACACTTCCTCTCTGCACTTGCAACTCCTTGCCACCAGTGGTGTAACTACAGCAATTACCGTCTTGCATGTCATTTTGAAAATTGTCTCTTAATGTAGTCTAAATGCTGGAAGTAGGTCAGAGAATCTACCAGATCGTAGACCATGGCTAGGCCCAACAGGACAGTGACATCTTTCTGATGAGCATAAGGCTGCCTAAGTGTTTGCTCTTTTTGCTGTGTAAATCCTTCGATCTTTTACAGCAGACAGAACCTTCCATGAAAGCCACTTATATCCTGGGCTACATCCCAAATAATGCCGGCAGCAGGTCGAAGGACTAGATTCTCTGCCTGCGGTACAGCCGGTCCTGACCACCGTCAGGGGCGGGTGGCAGCTCAGCCTGTGGCCCGAGTGTCTGGCTGAGCGGGACATGACGGCTGGCAGACGCGCAAGGCTCAGTGCGACCCACAGCCGGGAGCTTCCAGGAGCCTTCCAGGAGCCTTCCAGGACCTCCAGCCGCCCCAGCCCCGAGCGGCGGCCCTTGACCTCCACACGGCGGATCTCCGGGCCGACTCACGGCACCACACCCTCCGCTTGCACTAAAGATGGCGGCAGCGCGCATGTCCCTTTGCTCCCGCTGCCCTTCTGCCCGCCGCCGCTCTATGGTCGGCCGCGTTACTGCCTAGGCGCGAGCGAGGGCGCTCTGGCGCGGCCGCCTCTGTGGTGGCGCGGCGCGGTGCACGCCGGGCCGCTGGCGGAAGAGGCGGGTCACATGACCCCGCGCGGCGCGGCGGCAGCGGCTCGGCGCGGTGTGTTCGCGGCCTAGCGGGGCCTCAGCCGGCCCAGCGCCTCCCCCGCGCCATCCCCGCCCCGCTCCGCAGCCGAGGGGTGAGAAACGAGGGGCTGCGGGGAGAAGAGGGAGGCAGGGGGGGAGGGTACGCGGCGGTGGTGCCTCGGCCGCCCGCTGGGTGGAGGTACGGCCGGGGCCGGGCCGAGGCCACTGGGCCGCGGCGGGCGCTCGCTGGGGAGTCGGCTCGGGCCTGGACGGGGCGTGGAGCGGGCGAGCGGCCTCGGGGCGGTGCTGGTGAGGCCCGTTCGCTTCTTCTTCCGCTGGGACGTGTGGGAATCCATTCCGCCGACCCCGGCGGGAGGGACGGGAGCGGCCCCGAGGGAGGCGAGGAGAGCCCGTCGCACGCCCGGGACGAGGACCTGCGCTGGCGCCCGACGCTGCTCCCCGGGCCCGACTGTCTCGGATTGTGGGTGGGATTTTTACTTTTTCACGTCGGGGAAGCTGATCACGCTAGGAAACGCGATGTATTGCGACAGGGAAGTTGCTGTGTTTAGTGTGGATTGATCATCTCAAAACACGTGTTAGCAGGTCGTGCGTAGAATAATCACGAGTGATTCATTCGTGTCAATAGCCGTTGTGATGTGCACGCGGCATGTTTTTCTTATGATGTCTTTTTCCGTTGAAGAAAAAGGCCTTTGTCTGCCTGAAGGAGTTTTTTTGTTTAAGCACAGGGAATATCCTGAGCACAGCTAACGGTTTCATTGGGTTGTTGGGGGTTTTTTTAGGTGTTAAACGGTCTTAGAGGAAGTGAGCTCCCAGAAGTTTTATATTTCTTAGTCCATTCAGACTTAAATACACATACCTAATTATAGTCCTTTTCTTGTGTGTGGCAGGAAAACACTACTTCAGGTATTGCATCAGCATTCATGAGGGGAGTCCAGAGCAAATTTGAAGGAAGAATAGGAGAGTTTCTTACTTTCCCTGTAAAGTACGGGCATTAGGGTCGGAGTGCTTTGTGTTTTCCTGCTTCTCTGCCTCTGACTGCCCATTCACATAAGTGTTGTAATGCCACAGCCATGTATGTGTTTTGGGAAGAGTCAATAGCCAATTTAGCATGGAAAGTCACTTATTTCTCTGACCAGGGCTTTACATGTATAGAGAGGCACAGAATTAAGAATTAAATATCTTAAAGTTCTGATGACATACTTAATGGACCCCTACTTAAAAGGCTTTTGGACGGTGGCTTTGATTTGGGTAAACACATAGCTTTTTGTTCATAGCTTCATAATAACAATGTGGGATGCAACTGTTCCACAGCAGTTAGTAAACTTTCTAGATCACCTCTGAAATATAAGCTAGAGAAAATACTAGTATTTTTGTTCTTAACCTAGGACATCTATGATGTATTTTATCTCTCCCCATGTCTGTTGTGTTTAACATTTAAATCTTGCTTAGTTTGCAGGCCATTTTGGAGAAAACTCTAGGGTTCTGAGAAACTTGTCTTTTTCACTGGGGAAACCAGTTGGCTTGGAGTAGATTTTTCTCTTAGGGAGCTTTTTTGTGGCAAACAATGATATAAACAGCACCTTTGTTCTACCCATTGTATAGAGACCAATGCACAAGCCTGTGTGATAGTACTGACTTTAACAGATGAGTTTGTTGTGTATGTTTTCTTCAGCCTGCACAGCTGTTTTGTGCAACTTAGTCTAGAATAAGGGTACAGACTTTTTGTGGTGCAGAAGAAGTGTTTTGGGAAAATACTGAAAGGAAGTTAAAATCAGAAAGAATTAAATCAAACTAGATCAGTCATACTGTCACTGTTGCTATGACACCTCATGTATGTAGTCTTAAAACACGTGAAGTTTGTGCATTAGGACTTGAGGGGTTTTGCAGTCAGTTTTAACTTTGTTTAGTGTAATAGTAGTAGGTATTGTAACTAGTTGTTTCATGGTGAGCTTCACTGCTTTGAAATTGGTTAAGATGTTTTGCAAGTTAAATAAAGTTTCTGATGTGTAAACAGAGATACTAAGGATATTAATCCTGTGACACTGGTAGAATTATGACACTGCCCTGAGTAGATGATGGAATTGTCAATTTAAAATACATTCATTACTAGCAATTTTTATTGAATTTATGTTCTGTTTATGACATATCTCTTCGCCCCTGTATTTAAAAATATTGAGTCAGTAAAACAGAAGGTTGAAAGAATATTACGATTTAAAAGAAATTACTGCATTAACAGTGCAGCCAGACCAGTACAATCTCAGTCCCCTCTTATTGGGACTTCTAGGAGTCAGAGATGATAAAGAAGAACAGGGCAGCTATGTCTGTGTGATAGTGACCCTTGTTTCGTTGTAGTTGTGAGTTCTGTGTGGACTCAGACACTTTGATTCCAGCCTGAAGGCCGGCTCTCTGCATTTGCTTACTTGTAAATCAGAGCCAGTGTGCTCCTAGTGGACAAAGCTCCATCCCAGCAGGGATCTCACCATGACAGGATTAGCCAGTCACAATGGAATATACCAAACCTTAGAACCTTATGTATATCCCTATACTCCAAATTTCAGGAGATTGGTGCAGATAGCTCTGCATGTTGCTTGGTTCCACCAGGACTTAAAGTAGAAGTGCACTGTAAAGAGCAACTGAGTTCCTTCTGGGCCAAAGTTGAACCTGGAATATTATAGCTGTGTTTATGTACCACTTGCCTTGGTTAGTGGCTCAGGCTGGTTTTGAGCTGGGTCTGAGTAGAGTAAGTTTAGTTTTGCTATCCATGATAGAATTAATTTGCAGTGTAGAGAAATGGCCCAAGGCTAATAAAGTGCACACCTGTGTTACTTTGTTAACTTGGATCATGGGTGTGCTCTTGAAGGAAGGCTCACAGTCATCATCACTTAGGAAGTTTATTTCATATTGGTTTCTGCTATTCCAGTGGATAAGCTGGATTCCTTTTGGATGAAAATATATTAAAAAATACACTTGTACCTACAAACTAGGATTTGTTTTAGTGGAGTGGGCCTCCACAAAACATGTAGTGTGGACATTAGGGTCTCAGCTCCTATTAGTTTGTTTAACAAACTTGTTCTTAATTGTATTGCTTGCTGGCACAGACACAGCCTAAACCGACTGCACTTTGAGTCTGACACCTGACTTAAATCCATCTTTCTGGGAGGTGAAGATGTCATTATTTCAGTACTTTGAGTGGTATCAGGCGAGTTGATCACTGCTTTTCTTTCTCCTATATTTTTGTGACCACTGTAACATTCTCACAAGTTAAACTCTTGATCAGAGAGCTGCTGGTTAAACTGCAGCTCTCAAGAATGCTGCTTACATTCAGTTTCACTAGAGGTAATACTTCTGTAACTCAGCTGAGGTTTTAAAAATATGTCAGGACTGTTCAGTTTCTTGTTTAGACATTTGATTAAATTTTGGAAGTTGGAAAATCACCATATACATTCCTGAGACCACAGTAAATGTATCAGAAGTTGATCATTGAATTGTACTGGCAGGGTAGGAAGACAGTCTGCCAAGAAGTTCAAGATGCTGTTCCTGAGATGTCTGCAAGTGTATTCTACATAGATCCAGCTTAGCATCTCGTAACTTTTCGTACCTAACCTTTGATTTGTAGTTGCTTAGAAATTTGATGCAGTGCCCCTCTGACTGTTGAAAGAGTATCTACATTTGCAGTGTGTTCTCTAGCTCCTGACAGAAAGGAATGTGTTATGCAGTTCCCTTCATTGTAGCGTCTTGGATACATCTTCCTCTCTCATCCAGATCTCTCACTTCTCCAGTGAGTGGTTTCACTCCTGGTATCCTGATACTCATTGTCATAATGGAAGCAGAATTAAACTGTTCTCTCTGCTGCTTTCACGTTAGTAGTTACACAGAGCAGTGAGAAAGAGACCAAGGCTTTCCTTAGTTCTAGTTTTGATCTTAAATGCCACAGGCAACTGAATAGCTAGGATTAGTCCATGTAAGAATTATGTCAGTAACAGGGCAGCTTTCTAGCTGCTGTGAAAGTAATTGTACAGTTATGGGGGGTGATGGGAGAGAGAATGAAGTGCTTTGAAATGGACTGTTGAAGCCCTGTGTATAAGAGTGTGTTCTACCTCATCTGCCTGAAAGATTGAAAGACTAAGTTTGTTCTCTTCTTAACTGCCTTTTTCCTTTTGTGCAGCAACAGTAACTTTGTTGACTGCTAAATCTTTGCTTCTTAAGTTTATTAAAAATTTTATTAAAAAACCCCAACCAAACAGTTCCTTCTCTGTGCATATGTAACAACCATTGGGTATAGTATGTTTCAGCATCTTCTGATTCAAAGAACTGATTCACCTCTTAGTCCCTAGGCTTTTTTTTGTTGGCATCTGTAAAATGATGGCTTAGATAAAATGCTTATCAGAGTGAGAGAAGGGATTGCGCCTACAGGCAGCCTGGAAAATTACTTCCCCAATTGTTCTTGTACGTTTTACAGACCATGCCTTAACATCTTACTGACCTCTGATGGTGCAGCTCTGTTGTAGCCTGTTTAGAACCATTTCAGCTTATTGTTTGTACCATCTGCCCCAAAACAGCTTTGAATTTTATCCAGTTGTTTATCAGCTTGAAATGTAGGTAAGAATTGAGAGCCTTAAAGATCTTAATTGTGTGGGTCTTCTGTTGGCTTTTTTTGGGGTGTGAAGGTTTCAAGTAGTGAT
Organism: Cinclus cinclus; assembly: GCF_963662255.1. Classification (NCBI taxonomy): domain Eukaryota; kingdom Metazoa; phylum Chordata; class Aves; order Passeriformes; family Cinclidae; genus Cinclus; species Cinclus cinclus. The sequence goes on along the minus strand of NC_085051.1, from coordinate 27,364,068 downwards.
ACCAAGGCAGATAAAGGAGTTCTGTTCCCTTTCGTACAATACAAGTTCCAGACTCTAGGTGAAGGTCATCTGATGTACATGTAGTCTGAAGAGATGATAAGCAACTTTTTAAAAAATAAAATGGTGTACGTATTTGCTGCTTTTCTTTGCCTATACGGTTTTAAAAATTCAGGAATTGCAGAAATGAAATGTGTTCTTGGCCATACGGCTTCTAAAAGGGCAGGGAGGTTTTATGTTTATTAGATTGTATAAAAGCTTTATTGAACTGTTGGAAAAATGTTTGCATTTGATCTCTTATTTCTTCTGCCATGTTAGACCTTGTGTCATAGGGGTGTTCATTGTTTTGGCTGGTAAATTTGATAAATGCCCTTAGGGGCCAATTAATGAACGCCCTCATCACATACCACATGTAATTGATGTAGCTGTAAATGTTTCCTTGGATGAATTATGTGATAGGGTTATATGTATGTTCTTAGACCAGAGTAAGTAACTTCTAATGTTAGAAGGTGTTACCAAAGACATTTGGGTTTTTCTTTCATCCTTTCCAGTCTACTATACACACTTATCTCATAGTTGTTTCCAGAATCTGAGGGAATAAAGTTTTTCTAGGTGCTTCTATTACTCGAATTTTTTAGATCTTTCAGTTGTACTTACTATTATGGTAGAGTACTAATACTATCTTTCACTTCTGGTATTTAAGACTAATGGCTTGCTCTTGAACAAGTCTGGAAGGTACATCTCTCTCCAGCAAAACTTGTTTTCTGTTCTTGTGTGTTCAGTGCCATTGTGTTCCTGCCTTGAGGAAAGCATGTTACAATCCACAGTTCTGTTGTAGATATCAGAATTTTGCTTACTGTAATTCCGTTTGTCCAGACAGCCTTGCTTCAGTTTTGACTCATAGTTGCCTGTTTGGAAAGCAGTTGCAGTGCAGATTTGACACTTTAGGTTGTAAAGCAGTCTTTAGAGTCCAATGAGAAACACAAACGTTTCCACAGGCAGCTCACTGGGTTCTTGTCACTTGTGATACTGTGTCTTTGTGATTCATATCCACATGATCCACTGTGTGTGAATTTCTTCAATGCTTCCTCACTGCAGTGTGAATGTAGGTATATGCTCAGCAGTAATATTGTGACCACTTTTGGGTTTTTTAGAACTGAGGGTAGACCTTCCTTGAAGATTTGACTGTGTAAGGTAACTAAAACAATACTGGAAGCAAGAATGCATTCCTTAGTTGTATTAAGGGTGATCTTGAGTGTTTTATGGCTGGGTGGTGTCTGTTTTAGGGTCAGTAATATGCATGTAAAATAATAATCTGAATAGAAAATGGTGTTTGAAATTATCTTTACTCTCTGTGGTAGCATGTTGACACTCAGCTTGCTCATGGGCTAATGTCCAAGTTGTGCTCTAGGAGCTTTGTGGACTGGGAAGTTAAAAATAGATCACAGAACCCTCTTTCAAGCTTTTAACTCTCTCTCTGCTGGAATTTGAGACTCTTCCCCAGTGTCATCTTAAATACAACTCCCATTAATGCTGAGCATTGTGATGTCCCAGTTCTTTCAGGTATCTTGTTCTACAGCTGTATTGTGTGTGATCATTTCTTGTATAACAGAACTATTTGCTCTATTGAAAATGTGTTACAAGATCAGTTTTGCTTTCAAATACTGCAAAGATAGCTTTATTTTAAAGAAATTGTACAAACTATGCTCTTTATTGATGTACAAATGCTCTTTATTGATGTGAGGAGTCAGATATAGCTTTGTTTTTCACTTCATGCTGAAACACTTCCTTAGAAGTGCTGTTTTTAATTGAGAAAGAAGACTTCTACTACATCTATAATGTGATGAATAGCTGGGGGGAAGAATTGTTGGAAAAAATAGTTTTAGTTTGCAGTTGAATGTCCACATTAAAATTTAAACAATTTTGGACATTTACCACTTCACTGCTTTTCTAATTCACATTTGGGAGCTGACTAGTACAAGTTTTCTGTCTTTTTGTCAGATTGTGACTGCAAGAATGTCTTTTCCACCTCATTTGAATCGCCCTCCTATGGGAATCCCAACGCTTCCCCCTGGGATCCCACCTCCACAGTTTCCTGGTTTTCCTCCACCTGTACCTCCTGGTAAGTTATATTAATATATGGAATTATTGTAGAAATTAATTTCTTTGTTATTCTGAATTCCTTTAAAAGCCAGCAACTTTTGTAAATAATGTATCTCAGTAACTCTGTTTTGTGCACGTTGCAGTTGAGTTGCTAGTTTTCCCAGAGATCATGTCATGTGAGCAAGTTCCTTTGGAACTACCAAAAATTGTTTACTTTTGACCAGAATCTAAATGCTGGAGTTTTCTTGAGCCTTTATTCAAGATTGAAGCTGAGTGGTGATTTATGTTAATATTAGATGTTCCAAAACCACCCTTTTGACAGTAATCCATTGTAATAGCCCTTGAAAACTCTTGAGTACACTGAGTTCATGTAATGTGAAAACAGAGGAGTAACTCTTAAAGAAGGTCCAACTTGTTGTGTTGTTTTTCTCCATTTTTGATGCCCCACTTTGTTTTGCTTCTTGTATTCTTTCATCCACGTCTTGCAAATTTACAGCTGTCCTTTTAATTTCTTCAAATATTCCCAAAGTTATTCCTACCTTTTTTCTTTGTTCATCTGTAAGATCAGTGTCTTTTTTTTGAGTTGAGATTTTAACTTGTTGGTCTGGAACAACTTGCTTTCTGTACATTGTGAGTATAGATAATGATGGCTGGAGGCAGGAAACCATAGAGCAAGTTGGAGAGGGGAATACATCAGAGAATTACCTCTTCAGCATTCATCACAAGGGCTGCAGAAAATAACTCGTGTCTTGTGTGCATTGTCTTAAACTGTGTTGTGCAGGAGTGTTTTGTATGCAGTAGAGGCATTCAAAAAACATATGGCTAAACTCCAAAAAAATTTCTGCACATTATTTATCAGGCTAATGTTTGCTTGCATTAATTTTTCTGTACATCTTTCTTAAGAAGAATGACATGCTACCTATTTTCTGATAAAGGCAGAGTTCTTGCTTAGGTAGAAGCATCCTGCCATCAAAAATTTCTAGGAAAATATTCTTATTTTTCCTAGCTCCAGTTTATGTATACTAGTATATAAAACACCAGATACTTAAAAAAATAACTTTCTGAAATATATTTTTAAATGCCTGATACAATTTTCTGCTCTGAACATTTTGCTTCTTAGCATGTGTGACAAAGATCTTTTTATTCTCTTGTTGTGTTTAGATAGTCTCATTTTAGTATTAGGAATCTGAATAGTATGTGGAGTGAAGAAGCCTGGTATTAGGTGAGAATAAATTTTTTCTCTGCACAAGAGAAGCATAATTTGCTTACCTATGCAGACAACATATTTTGACTTGTAGAGGATATGGATCTCACTTCTGAGTATAAGAACATCATTAGGACTGAAAATGCCACAGAGGTTTTACAAAAGTCTGCTCTGAATTAAGTCCATATGTTAGATCAACATTTTAGTGGCTTACAGTATTATCTTTAGCTGTTTGGTCAAAAATTCATGTCTTAGTTACCTCAGCCTGTAATTTTTTTGAAAAGTTTCAGCTGGAGTAGTTCGCTCGCATAATAATGAAGTTAGGAAAGGTGGTTTGCTTTGCTTAAAAATACAGTTGCTAAAACAAGGAAGTTCTAACATTTCCCAATATTAGCGTGGAAGATTTGGTAAGGAAGTGGTTCTGATAAATCTCTGAAGATTATTGGTTGTAAAAAACCCATTTCGCATGCTGGAAATGCTGTAGTAGGTCAGACCTGTAGTCCATATAGGCTGATGCATTGTGTGGGCAGTGGGACTAGAAGGCAATATTTAGGGTGGACATGTGTCTGTGTCTGCTTGCTGAGTCTGTTGCTTCATACACCCGTATTGTTAGGGATATTAGAGTATGATCTTTTGGTTGTTCCTTGTCTTTTTCTGGACCTGTCATTTGAAAACATTTTGGAATTCTTATACTCTGTTCATCTCTGTCACCTCTTAAGCCAAATTCAAGAAGTTAATTAACTGCTGTGAAAAGTGCTGCTCTCTTAAATCTGTCTTTAAACTCTCTGCCTACTCAGTGTCTCCCTCCTACCCCAGTTCTGATGTGGGAGTTGGGCGAGTCAGTTTAGTGGTTTTGTACACCTCAGCCATGTTCCATACCTTGCAAGTCTCCACACCTGAGGAGTCTCAGACTGTGCAGCCTTTCCTAGAAAAGCAGCTGCTTCACCAGTGAAGTCATGTAGTTGGCTGTTCTCTTAGGCTGGGCGGCCTTGAGTCTGTAGGCTGGAGTCAAAACTGTAGGTGCACCAGCCAAGCTTTTGTGTAGCAGCTAAATGATGCCTGTGGTCACTGTATTTCCTGATGATGCCAAATATTTCAGTGGTTTTTTGTGGCTTCTGCTGAATATTGGGCAGATAATTCTATGAAACTATCAGTGATAACGCAAGCGTGTTTACTGAGTTGTAACTTTAAAAGCCATTGTGATAATTATAATCATTATAGGGCTGCACAAGCAGTCTTGCTGAGGAGTAGCTGCTACAGTCTGTGAGATGCCATGGTGTATTAAAATTGAGAACATGGGAGAGCAATACAATTTTGATTGTCTGAGTAGTTTGGAGGAAGAAGAGGTAGTATGACCTTAATATAAATGGACTGAGGAAGAGGATTGAGAGCTGGAGAAAATAGAAAATAACATAAAGCAAAACCAGAGTGGATGAGGAAAAAACTGGAAAGGATATCCGAGGAGAAGTATTTTAAGACTAAACACTGGAGAAAGTGGGGGAACAAGTACAGGGGCAGTAGGTTACAGAAGTTTGATTAGGATTTTTTTAATACAGCAGTAAGAGAAAGATCAAAAGGGAAGGATTGAGAGGGAAAAACAATGGAAATTTTTTGTAGAATGAAGAAAAATAAGATGTAGGATCCCTATGAAGAATATGAGATTAACTTCACTGTTCTCAAGTCTTGATGTGTCTGCTGATCAACAAGTAGTTTTGATGAAATCCATTTACTTAATTCATTTAACCCCTAGCAGCTGGCATGGAAAGATAAAGAGCCTTTCTTATGATCAAATATTGGCTCATGAAAGTACTTAAAGCTGCCAGTGAATTTGGTAGGGTAAAAGAGGTACTGCATAGTTTCACCTGATAAAATATTAATTTAAAATATTATTTATTATTAGTTAATTAAATATTGTTCTAAATTTGTTGTTGGAGACTGCCAAGTGACATATTCAGCAGCTCCTCAGTAGAGATTTTTTTTATTCTGTCTTTATGAGGTTGTTCCATAAATAGTGGCATGAAGCCTGGTGCCATTCTCTACAGGACCTTATCCCTAAAGCCATACGCGGAAACGACTGTGCTGTTGGAATTGTGTAAGCTTGGAACGAGATCGTCCATAGGGCATCAGTTGCCTTTGCTCTCAGGAATTCCCTGGCTCATTCTAGAACCCACTGTTTTCTAGAACAATATTGTGACTTGAATATGCTCTGAAAATAGATTTGTTTGTGACAGAATTGAAATGGTAATACTAGAGGATGCCTATGGTATGTTAGTGTACTTTGTTGGAATGCTTAAGGAATTACTGGTAATCAGTACTGTGAAATTCTTATTTCACCAAAATTGCTGTCTAGTTTGAAAATCATGTCTGCAGTAATTTCATTTGTATTCATCAGTTCTCAACAGGGCAGACTAATGTTAATGTATTGTCTTCCTCAGGGACCCCTATGATTCCTGTACCAATGGGCATTATGGCTCCTGCTCCAACTGTAAGTATTACAAGCTTGTAAGCTTGTTTTATCTCCTACAGGAGGATATGTTCGTGGTAACCGGTGTGTTTAAGACAGAGATACTGAAACAAACTTATTCAGTTTTGTGATTAAAATTACTTTTAGTAAGTGGCACTTCTAGAAGGGTGTTCTGAGGAGAGAGACTGTGCATAAGGACTGTTAAATCTTAGATGAAAGAGGTGTTGCAAAATGGAGCAGATGATCATGCCTATCATTGTACAGTTAATTTACAGATGTTTGCTCATTAACCTAAAGAGGCTTTGGGTTGTGTGTTCATTAAATAAAGTAGTAGTGTTTATTCACTGTGTGGAAGCTTTAGGATGATGTGTCATGTGTCCATTGAAGCCTTTGAGCCAGAGTTACTTTTCACAGCTTGGTTTTTACACTATTAGGTAAGGTAATTCAACTTCCCATAACTCAAATGTTGCAACAAATGTTGCAAAACTGTTATTTTTAGGAGAAATAATATCTCACATTACTGTATGCTCACCTTGAGACCTCCAGTGGTTGTGTTCAGTTACACCTTTTGTTACCTTCCTTTGCCAGAAAATGGCCATCTGTTTTTGTGTTGTAGAAAGTATTGAAGCCTGCACTGTTTATTGGTGTCTTACTCCGTAAGCCTAACTAAGGTTTGCATGAAAACTCAAATTTGAAATAAATGCACATCCTTAAGCCTTATGTCTTGTCGATCTAAATAAAAAAACAAACCAATCCAATGCTTTCTTTTACAACTTCTCCTCCTCTTTGTAGGTGTTAGTTCCTACCACAGTGTCTATGGTTGGAAAACATTTGGGAGTCAGAAAAGACCATCCTGGCTTAAAGAACAAAGAAAATGATGAAAACTGTGGTCCCACTACTACTGTTTTTGTAGGCAACATTTCTGAAAAGGCCTCAGACATGCTTATACGGCAGCTTCTAGCAGTAAGTACAGCAGACTGCTTGTTAAATTTCATCCCTGGCTGATGAATAAAGTAATGACCCACAAGCAGTGTATTGAAACAAAAAGCAGAGCTATTCCCACTCACTGGAATAGCAGCCCAGTATGCTTGAATTTAATAAGTGGAGAGTGCATCTTTTTTACACTACAGATGTCTGGGAATACAGACATATTTTATTTTTAGTAGCGTTTACTCTTTTTAAATGTTACAAGCTTTTTGAAAAAGTAGTTATGTTTTTGTAATGTTTTGAATATAAAGTAATAATTATTGGTACTTCTTAATTGTAGAAATGTGGTTTGGTTTTGAGTTGGAAGAGAGTACAAGGGGCATCTGGAAAACTTCAAGGTAACTGTTTATGCTTTTCAAAATCTCTAGACATACTCTCATTTTAATATCTTTCTATTTTCTATATATATACTTTAATAGCTTTTTAATACCTTGATATATTGCTATTCTTAATAATTTTGCATTGTAAGATGCTGTAATATGATATTACGTAATACCTTCTAGTTAAGGGCTAGTATTTTCTGTAATTGAGAATAAAATAATGGAGAAAGGTTAAATGGAGAAATGTCTTGGGAGCCTAGTTTTGCTTACCTTTCTTTTCTGAAACGGAATAATTTTATAGACTATTCCTGAGAAATTTTTGCCAGTTTGGACTTAGCCCCAAGGGAAGATACTATTCTAACACTTTCACAAGTCACTTCCAAGACTATGTATTGTCCTTCTCAATGAAGGAGGTTTTCCTGATGTAAAATTTACCTTTCCTATTGTCAAGTTGAAATGATTTAATTTTTGTGACCTTTCTCCAGTGATTGCAGGAAACAGTTTTGCTTACTGGTTTTTTTACCGTGTTTTCATGTCTTGCTAGGTTTGTGGGGATTTTTCTTTTTAAGGACATAGTTCAGTTCCTTCAGCTATTTTATATCTCATACTTTTTTATTTTCCTGTCATTAAATGCTTTTGTTGTTTAAAACTTTGTGTAACGGTTGTGAAGAACCTAGTTGGAAATACCCTTCCCTATAAGTTAACAGTGATCTGTTGATTGATGCCCTTGGTCATCAGATAATTGCAAATCCACCTGAGATGTCATAAAGACTGCATTTCTTAATTAAGACAGTTACGTCAAAAACTTTACAAACACAATAATAGAATAGTTTGAGGTGGAAGGGACCTTTTAAACTTCATCTGGTCCAACCCCCTTTGAAGAGCAGGAGCATCTTCAACTAGATCAGGTTGCTCAGAGCCCCATCCGACCTGACCATGAAAGTTTCCAGGGATGGGACATCTACAATGTGTGTATTGGTTCCATCTTATTTATTGGACTGTTAATTATATCAAAGATAAGTTCAGTGAGTGAACTTTCAGTTTTTATGATGTGCACTCCTGGTTTTTAAAAAACAAGTGCCTGTGTTCCGAGTTTATTGATTCAAAACACATTTTTGAAACAAAGTAAATTACCTGAAGAACTTTAATGCATTTACTTCTCACTTCAATCATCCATTTCAGCCTTTGGATTCTGTGAGTACAAAGAGCCAGATTCTACCCTACGAGCACTCAGACTACTCCATGACCTCCAGATTGGAGAGAAGAAGCTGCTGGTCAAAGTTGATGCAAAGACAAAGGCTCAGCTAGATGAATGGAAAGCAAAGAAAAAGGCATCTAATGGGGTATGTATATAATGTGTGGTTTTCATTCTTTTAGTAGAATGTCAGTGTAATGTTACTTGCTACATCAGATGGTGAGCATGTCTCAGTTTCTACTCCTTTCTGTGTCTTTAATTCCTTTTAGGATTTTGCCAGAATCACATTAGTTAGTCTGAAGATATGTTGAAAGGCAGAGAAGTGTAAGCTCTTAATTCTATAGTGTTTGAATTTATCTGCAAACTACAACTACATTTCTAGAATCAATTCTGTAATTTATTATAAAGTATAGTAATAGATGATATATTTTGATTCTGTTGCTTCATTTTTGTGTAGAAACTCTTGGAAGTGCTTAAACCCTAGAAGAAGTTACTCTGTCAATCTGTAAATTTGCTGTCTGAGGGGAATGGAGGTTTCATTCCCCTCCACTGATGATCTTTTGGAACAAATCAATGAAAAGGAAAGAAGTAGATCATTCAGTAGAAGAGACAGGTATCAGGCAGTGGGTCACTTTCAGACATGTAGTAGATGGGAAAATTGCTTTTGTTGTATCCCTTTCTGAAGTTAAGGATCTGTTCTGGAATAATTGCAGATATTTGGTATGTTGAATTCTTATTGAGATGCAAAGATACTTAATTGCCAACTTTGCATTGAAGTTAACTGTGTCTCTTTCTCTGCTGAAATAGTGTATTTCAACCCCAATCAAGTTGGGCTTTGTGTCTTAATTCCTAAAGTTTTGCATGTGCCTGAAGATATCACTTAAAACAATTTTTTCTGTAAAATCAAAGTGAGAAGAGGCTCTTTTTCAGAGAACTAAAAATGCTAATCATGCTGTAGCAAGTAAATTTTAAAAATTCCAGTTTGGATTTTTTCTTAAATGTATGTAGACAGTTGTGGAAACACAGATACTTTTTCATTTTACCTAACCAGAAGTAGAGGCATAATGATGACTTGAAGTACTTGACATGTTTTTGACTGGATACCTTGTGTTTGTGATGAAATACAATGGCTTAGTAAAGCAGAGTGCTATCTTTGTGAGGTTCGAGTGCAGTACTGTACTAGCTCTTAGCCTAGATAAGGGCTTGATTGGATTGCCTTTTCATTCTGTACTTCCTTGTTTCATGTTGGCATCACCTGTGATACTGCGCTTCACAGCTGATGTTGCAAACAAGCTTGAAGTATTTCTGGAGTTCTGTACATCTCTCATTAATTTTGTTTTCTGTGAGCCCCTGTGAGTTACAGTCAGTCTGGGGGGATTGATTGTAATATAGCAGAGGATACTGTTTCTGGCTTTGGTGAAGGCAGCTGTATGAGCCCATTCTCGTGAACTGTAGAATGAGATTAACTCCATGTTTCTTGTTGGGTTTTACTGGATTTGGTTGGTTTTTTTGCTCTTTTTTTTGTGGTGGTGAAAAGAAGGGCTATGAATTGCTAAGGAGTATTGATGCAGTGACTTGTAATCAAACTGCTAGCAATTCCTTTCATACCATCACTGGTGTGCTGATGCCACTTGGATCCAAAAGTTTCAAATTTCCTTGAATATTTTGAAGAAAGAAATTGAACTTGTAAACTACAACACTATTTCATATGGAGACACACCAAGCAAACCTTTATCTGATTAGCTCCTCTCCCTGATCACTTCTCCCTGGATCTCTTCAATTCCATTCCCTGTCACTACCTTCTAGCTCTTTTCAGCCTGCTCCTCCTTGGCCTGGCAGCTTCTTCAGCTCCAACTGATTCCTCCCTTCCCCCTCATTCTTAGCTGCTGCTCCATCAGACCCTTCCCTCCCCCTCACTCCACCCACCACCTATCGTTTGACGGGATACCCAGCTGGATTCTCAGGTGAGATTCCGTTTTTCTAAAAGATTCAGGGGATCAAGAGTTGGGCTACCTTGCTCGGTGTGCAGATCATCATTCTACCCTTTCGTGTCTTGTTTTGTGAAGGGCACTTCTTTCTGTTCCTTTTCCTCCCTCCAAGGTTGAAAGGGGCAAAAAGATGAGGAACTGCAAAGTACATTATCAACAGTAATTAAAAAAATAGTTTGTTGTGCAAGGAATGTACTCCCTAATGATGTTTCTTTAATAGAGTCCTCCCATTTGAAGTTGCAGCTTGGAAGTTTTAGGTAGGCATTCATATTGCATGGCACTTAAGTAGAAGGCTTGGAGGAACTGCTGTTGAAGTGACTTGAAGTTCTGGAAGATAAAAGGCAAAACTTTTGACCAAAAGCTGCACTATAGTGATTACCTTTCTGGGACTGTGTGGGTGCTCTTTCTTTTCCTGTCTACTGCCTTAATCACCACTTTTCTGTTCTATTATGTTATTTTATTATGCAATCCTACACTTGCTTTCTGTAGCCATTCCATAAAACTGTGCAACAAACTGGGGTATTGCCAGTGTGAAAAGGTCTGACTAATATAATGCAATTGATAATTACTTGTATTTTTAGGTGGTTTGGTTTTCATGTGATGAGTTGTTTTGTTGGAGTTTTTTGTATGGGTTTGTTAATTTTTTTTTATTGTTTGGGGTTTTGCTTTTTTATAGTAAATACTGCAGGGGCATGAATGTGATGATGAAAGGTGAACTTTTGATAAAATCACTATTGTGCTCAATTTGTTAAGTCCTGTTACTTTGCCATTTTTCCTTAGAACTCCAGACCAGAGACAACAAATGATGATGAGGAAGCACTGGATGAGGAAACAAAGAGAAGAGATCAGATAATTAAAGGGGCCATTGAAGTCTTAATACGAGAATATTCCAGCGAGCTCAATGCCCCCTCCCAGGAATCTGACTCTCACCCCAGGAAGAAGAAAAAGGAAAAGAAGGAGGACGTATGTGTTTTGATTTTGGACAAAACAGATTTTTTTTTCTTCAACTCACCTTTATATAATGGCCAAACCTTGTGCAAATACTTTAAACCTAAACTTCTGATGAGAAAACAAATCAACAAGCATTGATGTCAGCAGCAGTTTCTTTTTTTCTTTTTTTCTTTTTTTTACCTTTTTCGAGCTGAAAGCTAGTCAGTTATAGACACCTTCCCTTCAGCATATTTTAGGCATTTAAGCACGTTAACTTCTTGGAACATCAGGTTTGAATCTGGGCAGGACTGAACCAACCTTTCATCCCTCTGAAGGTTGAAATACTGAATTTAGTGCAGTTTAATCTGTATGTGCATGTAGGGTTTTTCAGATAACTTAAAAAACAACTGTAAAGAGTTCCTGCATACCATCCACTTCCAGTGAAGGATGCCAGGGAACTATTGTAATGACACGAATTTGGTAGTTTTTAACAAAATTCTTCTCTCTGCTTTTAGTATGAATTCTTGTAGTGTGCCTTGATCCAACTGGTTGCAGCTGTCTACCCATATGTGGAAGCACTTCGTTAGTTGTGTATGTCCTTGAAGGGATCCTTCAGGGATGAAAGGCATATTGTAATCTTTCTGCCTTACAAAATCACTTTTAAACACGTCTCAATTTGGCTGGATTTAGTCAGCTGGCTTTCCTATCTTGTGCAATGCAAAAAAAAAACATGTTAAGCAGGAATGAATGTTCTGGTTTAGACCTGCTTCTGTGAATGACTTTTTTTATGGATTAAAACAAAATGGAGAAGGGGGAACAAGGATAAGCAAACTCAGACTTAGCTTTTCCAGCAAAGTTTCTACCCATGGGAAAATGGGCTTTCCCACCTACCATTCTGCGCCTTATATGAAAGAGATTGGAAAATTGTTTGACCAAGATTTTTGCCCACTTAAGTCTCTGCAAAGTACTTGTTCCAAGGCAATGATGCAGTTTCAAAAGCTTTTGGAGTTTAAATGTTGTGTAAGAAACATTTCCCTCAAGGGAGCAAGTCTGTCTTCCCACAACATTGTTAGTCATGGCCAACCTGAGGTATAAAAGTGCTGAGCTGAGAATTTGTTTTTCTTTCCTCTCCCTCCCTTTGGGAGAAGATGTTTTCTTTGATGACAATTTGCAAATGAGTCACTGTCTAATGCTATCAGCTGTATATTTTTGTTACAAGCACTGTTACAATGTGTATTGTCCTATGGGTAAATATACATATATATGGCCATGAATAATGCCAGGTAGTTAAACGCTGTTAGAGACCTTTGCAGTTGTGAAGAGCTGGGTGCTGAGTATGTCCCTGTGACAGAGCGATATTCTCTTAGCTCTGTGTTGTGTAGAACTCTGCTAATCTGAGCTAGTCAAGTAGCCAAATAAGCTCTTTTAAAATATGCAGCATTTGTGGGTTGAAATTGCACCCCATCGTCCTTTCCGTACTGGGAAGGAAGACAAGAAACTTGGAAGTTGCCATCTTTGGGCTGTGTGGATAGAAGTGGGAGTGAAGAGATGGTACTAGCTTGTTGTTCTCTTGTCCATAAAGGAGAGGGGAGAGGAAGACTGTTGAGGGTGGGGGAGGAAAGGGAAGGTGGATGCAGATATATTGTGGGGGTGGTGAGGGGGGTATGGAAACTCACCAGCTTTGGGGCTGTTGTCCCCCAAAGCACTTGGTGTGGAGGTGACTCCAGCTGGTGTTAGCAGCAGAGTGTTAGTTCTTTTGGGTGAAGGCATGACTGCTGTGGGGGAGTTGAAAATGTGTGCGGGGAGCTGAGAGTGAGTGGAATCTGGTTTTCAATTTCAAGCACGGGGGAACCTCGCTAATTCGCACTAACTATAAGAGCAGGTGCAATCTACCAAATTCTGCGAATTAGCGAGTAAATAAAATCAAGACATACCCACTTCAAATATATTTATTTTGGCAAGTGTAGCTTAGCCTTGTTTCTGCTGATACTATAGAGTACTAATATCCTGTAGTACGCTTGTAATTCAGTGAAGTCTTACTAACATGAGACGTCACTATGTGTTTTTAAGTAGTTCAGCAAAGGGAGAATTAGCGAGGTTCTTCTGTAACTTTGTTGAATCAAAGAAATGAGATCACAGCAATACAATATTGCTTTGTAGTACAAACATACAAAACATTGTTTTTCAGAGTAGTATGCAATCTATTTTTAAAAAAAAAAATCTCCGTGGATTTTTCCGCAGATTTTCCGCAGATTTCCAGTGGCCCCACTGATACCTTATCCACTCATCACCAAGGTTCGTTTACATTGTAGGTTTTGACAATGACTATGTTTACTGCTAGTTGTCAGATTTGTGACTCTTGTCCATCTGATTTTTTTTTTTTCCACTCATTAACATCAGACTGTCAGGTTTGGTACTGCAGAAGGACTTTATTTATCTCTTGCAAGACTGGTTGAAAACTTCTAACCTTCAGCTTTTCTCTTGTTCTCCTGTGTTTGTACAGATGGCTGTTAATGCTTTTACTCCTGTCCCCCTTGTTTTTTAGGAGGATATAAATGCTATAGAAATGGAGGAAGACAAAAGAGACCTGATATCAAGAGAGATCAGTAAATTCAGAGACACACACAAGGTAGTATTCTTGTTTTTGCACTTGATACAAATTAGGCTTTTTCAAAATCCAAAAAAACCACTATTATAAAATTTAGCAGTACATTGCAATATCACTTAAAATTGTGTTTATATTAGGTTTAATATACATATAGTGCTTTACAAGTCAGAAAAAGATAGTTGCCACGTTAAAGTGGCCCGTGACATCTTTATGCTAAGACTTTGATTGCTGCAGAGTATTTTTCAGTCTTCTCACTTCAGCATGAATAAAGGCAGCTTAAGTTGCTACACATACATTAAGTCAAGATATTTGTAAGTGAAGGCTAAACGGGGCTGCATTATAAGACATACACTTGAGTGTGTTTCTCTAGGTAGATTTGTAACATTATCCAAGATTTTTGAAGAGATGAAACGTGAATTAAATTAAAGTATTTTATTTTAGTAGTTCTAAGTTAAGAGTGGGGGAAGATGAAAACTAGGTCAGTGGTTACCAGACTTACCAAACTTTAGATGCATGGAAGAACTGTAAATTCCCATAAAGCTAATCTATTCATTGACCCCCACCATTATGATAGAGATCATATGGTGACTAATGCAAGATGAAACTCACAGCTTGGAAAGTAACATGGAATAGGATGTAAGTATGAGTTTCTGTTTTTTATTATACTTATGGATGCCCCCTCAGAAAAATATGCAAAGGGGTAACTGGCTTGGAAATGTTTGTGCACATCAAGTCCCACCCCAGGGTCCCCACGTACAGAAGTTTCCACTAATGGTAGTGCATACGTGAATGTTTCTGCTTTGGAAAATGATACTTGCGGATCAGAGAGCACAGCTATGCATGTGATGTTCTTATTTTAATGTTTAGATTAAAGCTGGTGTTAATTTTTCCCCAATGAGATTGGAGTGGTCCTTGGCCTAGGGAAGTATCAAAAAGCTGCTCTTTTGAGCACCTACTTTTCTTTCAAAATACCTCCAAATCAACATTAAGGAAAATGTTGAAGATACAGGAAGGCGAAGTGTGCCCGTGTTGTTCAGCTTTACCACATGCAGTCACTGGGGATGGTACCAGGTTTTCATGCAACCGTATCAATATGAACACAGGTGACTACATGTTATTGTATGTACATGTTTTCAGTTTTTCTCTTGACTAAAGTTGTTCAAGATAGAAACCTGGGGGAAAAAAATTCTGGAGAAGCTCAGCAATTGAATGTGAAACTGGTTAGTGGTGAAACTTCAGTAGAATAATGTTCAATTCCAAGCCCCGAGTTGTTACTGATACTAAAATGCAAACAAGTAAGACTTCTATTTAAATTGCAAACAAAACAAACAAAAAACAAGCTTCAGTGTTTCAGAAGCTGTTGGGCATTTCACTGCCCTTGATTTGTACTGGGGGGGCTGTTTTGGGTTTATTAACATTAAAAACCAACTGGAAGTAGTCATTGTGTATATTGGATATGTTTAAAAGGGGCTGTTGAATCCTTAACAGCGGGCTAGTGAGCACAGTGAACCTTTGCATGTTTTTGGTATGAGTTTATAAACAATAACGACAGACTGTCAGGGTGTCAGCATTGCAGGGGGCGTCCATTTACAGCACGGACGAGTCTGAAGAGAGCTCAAGGTAAGATTTATAATTCTTCTACCTGTTCATTTCTGTTCATTACTTCAGTTTATCTGATACTGTTCCCATCCCATTGCCTTGTCAGGTCCTTTTATTTAGGTTTACAGAAGTTGTCTGAGGTCAGATTTTGATTACAAAATAAACCAGTTTATTTGTTCAATTGGATTTTAAGAAAGTGGACTAAGGAAAGGATATTAATATACCAAAAGTTGTGTGTGTGTATTTACACTTCTGTGAATATATTTTTAATAAAAGAAAGAAACCCACTCTCTTGAGAAATCTCACTATAAACAAAGTTTTTGAGAGTGGTAAAAAAGTAGGAGTTCAGCTACTAAAAGAAATTTCTATTGGAACATCTAAGATAACCTGTAAGTATCAACCACTTCAGTATGTAAACTTTCTTTAAAAGTATATGAAATTTGAGGTAAGTTGAAAGTTGACAACCTATTTTACCATTTGACCCTGCTGAGGTTTAGCACTGTAAAGCTCCTGGACAATACAGTTCTTAGAAATTAGTTTTTCAGCCCAGTGTATATTACAGGATCTAAGTTTTATTTTTTTCACATCAGTTTTCTACCAGTTCCTACCATTTTTAGTCCCTTCTTCCTTTCGTGATTTCAATGTATCCAACATGGGTTTGCCTGTATTGTGTTATCAATGCAGCATAGTTTCACTGGATACATTAATCACTAGTGAATTAGCTTTATTTCTGTAATTCTTTGTTGGTTCTCTGGTCCCTGTGCCTATGGCAGAAGAACACTAATCAGGTAAGATTGCTTTTTAAAGTTGTCTTAAATGCTTTGTTTAAAAGAAAAGAACAAAAACCACAAACCAGAGAAAATGCTATTTCATTGTTCCAGTTTTAAATTTCATTTTAGTGTTGGTAAACGTGGAGCCAAAGGGGATAAACCTGTTTATTCTGCTCAATATTTGTTCAAAAAGTGGTATTCTTGCATCCATCAGGTTGAAATTTGGTATATTTGGTTGTTATTTGGTATATTTGTGAACCGTGTACTTGCTCTTCCTCCCAGAAGCATAGCTAATAGGCAAGGTTAATCCAGTGTTGGCGGTCCATGTCCTAGCACAGCATCTGTAAGTTAACACATAACAATTGCTTCCAAGGATGGATTTATCTATCATTCTGTTGATGTATTTTCTATTGTTTTATAGGAATTCTGGTCATAAGAACTGTTTCTATATGAAAAATTGGCAATTTTATACAATTTTTAGTAAAACTGTAGCAGGTAACCTTTAGTTTCTGTGTTTCAAAAGAGCTATTTCCAACCTTTTTTAACTGTCTCCATCTTGCAGTGGTGGAAGTTAAGATTCCATTCTGCAGAGTTCAGTTCTTACCAGTGAACATTTAGAACTTTTTTAGGGAGGGAAAAGGGGAAAAGTGACAGTTCTCTTAATTGTTTAACCACATGCACCATGTGTAAGTGGATATATTTCTTCACCTGAGTTTTCATCTAGGATGGTTTTGGTGTGCCAAGACTTTTTGGGAAACAACTCACTGTCCCAGTAAGCATTCCACTGAAATATATTTTCCTAATTGAACAGAGTTAATTTTATCAGCTGGAAGTTCACTTTACTTGTACCCAACTGGCTTATAAGGCCAGTGGAATTTGAGTTCCACCTGAGTCATGACTGCTGGTGCACTCTGAATGTGCAGTTTAGTCAGCTCATAATACAAGGCCAGCCCTACTCTGCTAAGGTTGGAGATTGCTGGTCTGTGTAGACCTGTGCTTTTGCACGAAACTTAGTCTTGTGATTGATGCATTTTGATTCCATACTTATTAGTTCCAAAAAATACCCACCAAGCCCTATTTCATATTTTAAAATTAGTGGCGGTTTTGGTATTTCCATTACCAGCCTTGTGTGTTGCGTCGGGAATATTCAGTTTGTGTAAATACAAAATTAACTATGAAAGTTCTCTTGTTGGTTTTTAGAAACTGGAGGAGGAAAAAGGCAAAAAGGAGAAAGAAAGACAGGAAATTGAAAAAGAACGCAGAGAAAGAGAAAGGGAACGGGAGCGTGAACGAGAAAGGAGGGAGCGTGAAAGAGAGAGGGAACGTGAACGAGAGAAGGAGAAGGAACGGGAGCGTGAACGGGAGCGAGATAGGGACCGTGACCGAACTAAGGACCGAGACAGAGACCGCGAACGAGACAGAGACCGTGACAGAGATCGTGAAAGGAGTTCAGATCGCAACAAGGATCGGAGCAGATCAAGGTAAGTGTCCTTCAGTTGCTCTTTATTTCACTTTTTCTTAGTGCTTTTCTTAGTGCTGTTTACTAAATGCATATAGTTCAGTAGATTAGCTGCCATTCAAAAGAGATTGATCCTTGTGGGAGATCAGAGAAACAGCAGGGAGTTCAAACTGGGAGAATACTTGATTTCTGCCGCAGCGAAAGAATACAAAAACTGCAATATGCAGTAAGAAACTCTCCAATTATGATTTAAGCATACTGGTTTTATCTCAAATATCCCCTGATTTTCATTATTAGCTTTGTTTCCACTTAAGGTTATCTTGTGGTATTCTTTTAGCTTAAGCGGGTTTTATTATTTCCTTTTTTTACATGGTGGGCTTCTTGGTTGGATTTTGGGGACTTCTTTTCACTTGGTTTGGTTGGGTTTTTTGTTTGGATTGTGAGTTTTTTAAGTAAAAGCAAGGAGATTACGCTTTCAAGTTGTAATCAATCATATCATATCCCAAGTGCTGCTTTCACACTAAATCATCTTGTGAGAAGTGTTAAAATTGTCTGTAAGTCACATAATCATGGAAGATTTATTAAGGATACCCTTCACTTCTGGTGGTTTTGGATGTGGAGAACTGCTAACACAGTCCAATAAGATTGCCGTATGCTCATGCTTATTTTCCATAGGTATTGCTATTTAATGGTTAGTGTTCAAACAACTACTTTTAGTGGGTTTTTGGATACCCATCGGTAAGTATTGGTTTTATGTCCATTTCTATACCAGCTAATCACCTTCTACAACTGCAGAAGAAAAATGACCTCTTAAGATGCTATTAATCATTTGATTGGATGGAGAGAGAGGCTCTGTACTGAAAATTGGGGTTTTTTTCTTCCTTCAGAGAAAAAAGCAGAGACAGGGAAAGAGAGCGAGAACGTGAGAGGGAAAGAGAACGAGAACGCGAGAGGGAACGGGAGAGAGAGCGGGAACGGGAGAGAGAACGGGAAAGAGAGCGGGAAAAGGATAAGAAGAGAGACCGAGAAGAAGATGAAGAAGATGCCTATGAACGACGAAAATTGGAGAGGAAACTTCGTGAAAAGGAAGCTGCATATCAAGAGGTAGGTTGAAATTTTTAAGGTTCTTTGCGAAAATGATTCTGAGAGTTAATAACAAGTCCTCTGGTAGGAAATACATCATTCTCCTTTTCCTAAGTAATGTTTTTAATATTTTGAGCATATGAGCTGGGGCAGAATATGTCAGTCTCTGTCAAAAAAGACTTCATTCTGATGCTTTAAATTAAAATTATGCAAATTATTTATAGTACAGTTATTTTAAACAGCAATCCAAACTAACTTTGAAGTAGTACTGCTGTTCTTAATGTTTGTGAGGATTGAAGTGTATTTTCTGCTGTTGCAGCGTCTTAAAAACTGGGAAATCAGAGAACGAAAAAAAAGTCGAGAATATGAAAAGGAGGCTGAGAGGGAAGAAGAAAGAAGACGGGAAATGGTAAGGCTTGTAGTTTGACATACAATTTTCCCTGCCTTGTTCTCTTGGTCCAATTTAGAATGGAATAGTCTACTGTTACAGTTATGCATAGTAATAGAGCTCTCATTTTGTTTAAAAGGCCATGTATGTTTTTATATCCAAAAAATCCCCAGTTAACAGACTTGAAGCAGAAGATGTCTAGTAAATGGGAGTACTATTTAGTCTGAAAAACAAAGCGTAGTGGTTTGGTCTTGTGAAGGCAGAAGAGCGAGAAGTAGGCAGCTGCAAAATGCTGTGGTCTGATCATCCCACACTGTTACATCTGCAGCTTGTGTCAGATTCATGACAAAACCTACTGTGTTTTCTATATCATGCAGGTGGAACTAGACCTGTTTTTTTAACTTCCAACCTGTTCGTATGCCCAAACCTTTCATGTATATGAAATACATGTATATCATACATGAGATAGGATACAGTATTCTTTAATGTATCTAAGCACTTTATAAATGCCTGTCCTTAGCTCATTAGGTGTGAAATTATCACAGTTACCAATGTAACACTTGAGAGTTTTGTTGGAAAAGACATCTTTGGAAGACAGATAATCACGCAGTCTCATAGTTTTGTGCAAAAGCATACAGAAGTTATTTTAAGTTTTAGGGGTGTTATTTCACTTCATAGTTTCCCAGAAGAGAGAAGATGTTGAGAGGGTGAGTAGACAATGAGTTAGGAATTGCTTCAAAGCCATATATGCAAAGAGGGGGCAAGAGGATTATAAAACACATATTTTCATGGGGAATCCAGGTTTTCCCTCTAAATGCATGAGGGGGGAAAAATGTTTGAAATTGACTCGATGGTAGTTTCTGTTCCAAATCCTCCTGCATGCTGGCTTATGGATGGCAGTTGCATTGTTCCATTTTGTGATGAAATTACAACCATAATAATAATTTATTTCTCAAAGTCATTAGTACAGAAGTACATTACTGTTGATTTAAGGCTATTGCTTAAATACAGGTTAAAAGGTTCTAATTTAATTTTCCTTAAAGAACTGGGAGTTTGCCCCTTCATTTTATCAGAGGGGGAAAGAGTGTCTCCTCTCTCCCTTGCCCCCTACAGTGTTAGGCCTGCACATTAATGCCATTTAGGCCTGGCCATTAGTGCCACATGGTTTATATCAGTACCACAACAAGAGAGTGCTTGTCCTAGGAGTAGCTATCAGATTTGTTTCTGTGCATGACTGTCTAAAAAAAAGCTCTTGAAACAAAGCAGTACTGATAAAATAGACTAAGGCTGCCATGTTAAAATACCAGTAGCAGACTTAAAGGATTTGGAGAAAAGGAACTTTTGATCTTCATTATCTGTAATGTAAAACAAAAAACCCCACATATATATATATGTGTATGCACACACGCACAAATCAGTGACAGAATACCAGTGGACCCTCTGGATGCAATACCAAAACTTCCATTTTCTGTTTGGAAAACTCTGAATTTTTAGTTTAAAGCAGAGTATTTCTACAATTAACTTGCTAGTAACTTCAATAAATTTTTAACTCTTGGAAAGGAAACCAGAAATCATTATATAAGTTTTAATTCCTTGCAGGCAAAAGAAGCCAAACGGTTGAAAGAATTCTTAGAAGATTATGATGATGACAGAGATGATCCAAAATACTACAGGTATATCTTTGTATTCCTAACAAAAAAACACAGTTGTGTGATTTGTTGGCAGAGGCTTATGGTGTTTATATTTGATGGGTAATGTGATAATGTAAGGGTTAAAATTACCTAATTTTTTTTGGTGTCACTTCATAAGTGACAGAGGGAAAAGGGAAGCACCTTACTTCTACTGGTTAATGCTTGGGAGTAGCTGCTCATTCCTATCACTTTACTTTTGTGAGGCAGGGCAGAGATCAGTGTGATGTCAAAATAAGGTGCTGGGAGAAGGGAACAAGCATGCCTCTAAATAATCCATTGCAAAGTAGCTGTAAATAATACAAAGAACAAGCTTGTTTAATGTAAATGATTGGGAACATCCTTCAGCATGGCACTAACTAACATTTGCGTAAAACTAATTTAGCAGTAGTGGTTCTTGCCAAAAGCCTATAAATCTTGATTCTTTATCTAAAGAGATCAGCAGCCACATATTCTACTTCCGTTTAATGTGGTGGAGTAGATTCTCGACAGTAAGGTTGAGAAATGCTCTCTTAAGATTCTTCTGTTACAAAAACAGAGGCTGCCAGATGCTCTTATGAATCTTATTTTCATTTAGTGGGAGATGTACCACAATACAAGAAAAACTTCAAACAGATATAAGCACCTCATTGAAATGTTCTCTCAGTGAAAAAATATGTATCTTTTGTAGGGGTAGTGCTCTTCAGAAGAGGCTACGAGACAGGGAGAAAGAGATGGAAGCAGATGAACGAGATAGGAAAAGGGAAAAGGAGGAATTAGAAGAAATTAGACAGCGTCTTCTGGCTGAAGGACATCCAGATCCAGATGCAGAACTCCAGAGGGTGAGTTGCTGTTGGTCTGACAGGAAAATGAGTCCTTTGTATTCTGGTTGTAATGAGCAAAATTGTGTAAGAAGTCTGATATTTACTATGTTCTCTATTCACTTTTTCTTATAATGAAGTCCAGATAGGCAGTAAGAACAACTGAAACAAAAAAACTTTCCAGATCAACATCCAGATTTGATGCAGTCTGAAAGCAAATTTGAATTAATCAGTATTCCTTACAAGAATACCAGTAGTTGCATGTTATTTTTCTTGACTAACAGTCTTCTAAAGAGGAGGATCTTTAGATTATTTTTTGAACAGTACTGGTTTTGAGAGAGCTTCTATTTTTGCTAACTGTCTGTCTCATTGCAGATGGAGCAGGAGGCTGAGCGGCGTAGGCAGCCACAAATAAAACAAGAGCCAGAATCTGAGGAAGAAGAGGAAGACAAGGCAGAAAAAGAAGAAAAAAGAGAAGAGCCAGAGGAAGAGGAGGAGGAGCCTGAACAAAAGCCCTGCCTTAAACCAACTTTACGACCCATCAGTTCTGCTCCATCTGTTTCTTCTGCTAGTGGAAATGCAACTCCTAACACACCTGGTGATGAATCTCCCTGTGGCATTATTATCCCTCATGAAAATTCACCTGAACAACAGCAACTGGAGGAGCATCGGCCCAAAATCGGACTCAGCCTCAAACTGGGCAAGTTTATGGTTTATCTCAGTCTTCCATATGGGATCAAAATAAAAACTGTCAAGCTGAGTAGCCACGTGGTTTTCCAAATACATTGTATGGTTTGATGTACTTAGAGCAAGTAGTTGTTATGCAGATGCTGTGCTTGAGTTGACTTGTCCAGAAGATAGATTTTGTAGAGCTCTCTTCATCCAAAACCTTGAGGGCAAAAAAAGAAGGAAATTTTAGGCCTGTTCAAGGGCTAATTTTTGTAGGAATGTTCTGGGCTGGAATTGGTTATTTTCACATGCTTTTTTACCTTAATATATGTGTAAATATATCTTTCAAAACTGATTGCTACTTTTCATTGGTGTAGGTATATGTTAAATTAAAGGCAGTTCTTACATGTACCCTTCTAAAGAAAAAAAAATCAGATTTTTTTGTCTTTCCTTTAGAATATCACAATGAACTGATGACTGTTGTGAATGAAATTTGAGCCTGGAGTTTCTTAGTACTTTAGCAATTTCCATTTTTAAAAAAATAGTTCTGAGCAGCAGAACTAAGAACATTTGTATTCCAGAAGGTTTGTGTATTTATTATTTACAATTTTGATTAAGTTATGCCAGGCTGCACTTTGAGCTTACACTGTGTTATATCTTGAATGATGAGAGACTATATGGTATTAGGCTGATGGATGCTTTTCTTACGAGTTGCAACCTTTCACTTGTTGGGGCTCAACTATAGTCTTCCCTCAGAGAGAGTGCTAATTGGTTTCAGGGCAGAGAAGAAGACCCCATTTTCAAATGGGTCAGAGTCTTGAACAAACTGCAGTAAAGATCATTACCTCTTTTGCCACTTTTATAACAGAGTTTGAGAGATTAAAAGCCAATGCCAGGCATTCAGAGACATTTGTGTAGCATACAAATATTCCTTAAGTAATGGGGGAAGAGCAAACTAGTTTCAGTTACAGTTGATGAATATGTTACTCTGCCTTTTTATAGGTGCCTGCAACAGTCCTAATCAGCCCAATGCTGTAAAAAGGAAGAAACTTGCTGTGGATAGTGTTTTCAATAAATTTGATGATGAAGATAGTGACGATGTGCCCCGAAAAAGGAAACTCGTTCCCTTGGATTATGGAGAAGAAGATAAAAGCAATATCAAAGGCAGTGTCAATACAGAAGAAAAGCGCAAACACATTAAGAGTCTCATTGAGAAGATTCCCACAGCAAAACCAGAGCTCTTTGCTTATCCTCTCGACTGGTCAATTGTGGATTCAGTAAGTTGATTCACTTAACCATTTTTTAAAAGGCTTGATTTTTCCAAGTAAACATAATTGAATAGGAAAACAAGGTTAGTGGGACCCCAGTGGATTGGAGTATCATCATTAAGTGGAGTCAAACTTGAGTCCTCTATTTATTGTTCAGACATAATCCTTCTTCTGAAGTATGCTTTTTTATTTTTGTTTGGTCTTTCTCAAATGGCCACTATGAATTATCAAGAATTTTTATGGAGAGAGGAAAAAGATACTGTAAAAACATGTTTGAGTGGCTCTCAGAAATACTTGCAAATGCCAAATCTCTAAGGGTTATATAACTGATAGCAAAATGTATCTTCTGCTCAATAGCTGTTTGAGTCTTCTAGATGCCTATTGGGCACTTGTTGCACCAGAGTGAAATTTAAGGTAATTACTCATTTTGGTTTTGTGGGGTTTTTTTCCAGACACTAATGGAACGTCGAATTAGACCATGGATCAACAAGAAAATAATAGAATATATTGGTGAAGAAGAAGCCACACTAGTTGACTTTGTTTGCTCTAAGGTCTGTATCTTCTGCATTCTCTGTGAAGTTGGGGATTTGCTCCCTATTTAAGCTGCAACAGTGACTCCTGTGCTTATGTTTATAATGGCTTGTCGAGGCAAAGCAAGTCCTGGGAGTTTTGTGACAGTTGATTAGCAGAAAGTCAAAAGCAGAAGTTGAATATTTGCCATGCTTACATTATATACGGGTGTGTGTGTATATATATAAACAAATGGAACTCTATGGTATTGCAAGACATTTACTTGGTTCTGGAAAGAAAAATTAAATACTTAACAGGTAGATGAGAAATCCAGTTATTAGGAGTGATACAGGGAGAATTTTGCCTTTGTCTTTCCATTAGCAGCTTGTTGTTGAAGAAAGGGAAGCTTTTTCCTTAAATTAAGAAAACATAATTGAGATGTAAGAATAGCCAGCAAATACAGGACCTGTGAATCTCTGGAGCTTCCTGGAACTTGTTCCTCAGTAATTAGCCATGAACTAGTACTCACTATGATGGATTCTGACACAGTGTAATACTTACTTTTGCTGTGGCATTACTGGAACCTGATGAATTGCAAATACTTCTTGCATGTGCACAGCTTTCAGAATTCCTTGAATATAACTGGATTTTTTAAAAAAAATATATATAGAGTTTCTTCTATAGTTTTCAGTCTAAAAACATTTGTTTCTTTCAGGTTATGGCTCACAGCTCACCTCAGAGCATACTGGATGATGTAGCCATGGTAAGCAGAAATTCTGTAGCTGATATACATTCTACATTTTACTGAAGCTAAAAGTCAATCATGTGAAATAGCAAGAGTCTGTAAGAGAAAACATGTGTTAGATATGATTAAGCACATCATGCTAGCACAGGCAGTATTTTGCAGTTACAGCACCTAGTACAAATTACTGACCCCTATTCAGAATTTCTAAATATTCAGAAATGTGGAACAAAAACTTTTGTCCCTAAGAGTAGATGTCAAAATCAACAATAACAGAACTGTATCAGAAATGAAAATTTTTATTCCTTCTCTTTCTTATGAATAGATTTTTATTGGTGGTTTAGTGGGTCTCTTCCTAATTAATAAGCAAAAGGTGATTTTCTGTAGAAGAGAAAAAGCTCTTTATTGCCTGGTGTTGGAAGAGAGAAATTTTATGAATTAATGCTACTGTTCCACCATGTTTTCATACACTGAAAGGTGAATAAAAGCTAATTGTCCACTCTCTTCCTGTAAGGAAACTCGGAGGCAAAGTTGGTAGTAGCCACATGCATAATGCAAGGTGTTAGATTGTTCTAGTAGGTGACTTGGGGAACTTTACAGAGATTCTGTGGGCACTAAAAGTTCATGCAGATTTAAGAAAAGCCTAGATAATAAGTTCAGGGAAGAGAAATCCATTGAGGGTTTATTTAACAGATATCCAAGGAAGTTCCAAATGAAAATGAGCAGAGATTAGGAGTTAATTTAAGGGAAAATACCACGTGTGAATGTCCTGTTCTTACATTGTTTCCAAGCTTGCCATTTCTCTGCCTCATTCCAAACCACTTTTGGATACTAGTTTACTGATGCTTCTACCTCTAGGTGCTCAACAGCTTCACTATGCAAGTGTGTAGTTAGTGCCCGGTCAAGTCACCGATGCTGGACAGACAAACTCACCAGAGTTTGATTCAGTCCCTCTGTCAAAGACTTGTATTGTGCTATATCTGTTTTGTAGTTCTGATATATCTACAATTTGTCTTTATAACTGGAATGCATAATGTAAAAAATAATCTATAAAATGTCTATTTCCTACAGGTACTAGATGAAGAAGCTGAAGTTTTCATAGTCAAAATGTGGAGGTTGTTGATATATGAGACAGAAGCAAAGAAGATTGGCCTAGTGAAATAAAGCGCTCTCCTTGCTTCTAGGGTTCCATTTCAATTTTGGGCTTTTTTTTTTCCCCCCCCCCATTGTTCAGAGACTTTGAATTCTCTCTGTTCTCAGAGACTTGAGACCTGTATTTTTTTATGTAGAAAATGTGAATTTTTTTGTCCTCTGCTCTGAGGCCCCTTTTACCCTTCTCAGTTAGTTATCAAATCCTGCATTGGTTCTCTTTATAATACACGAGGTACAATTACCGGTATGTTTTATAAGCTGCAGCTACTGTACATGCTCTTTGGTAATTTTGTTATGTTACTCTGATTCTTGTAAATATTAAGAAAAAAAAAATCCCCTGTTTTGCAAAACATTTGCACTTAATGTGGAACTATATCAGTTACAGATGAAGACAAAGGATTTTACTGCAAGTTTATCAGTGTTTTTTTGGGAGCATACTTCCCCTTTTTTATTTAAAGAATGATGAAAATACAATTTAAAAATTAGTGTCTTGAGCTGTTTTCACAGAGCAGCTTTGTGTGTTCATTTGATCTCTTTATCTGACTGGAAAAAGAGTTCCTTCAAACTTCTCTTTCTAACGTGAACCAGTAGTAATCTTGGTACTTTGTTGCCCAGTAAGAATTACTAGTGAAGCTGGGAAGTTAGTCTCTTTCAGATGCTCTGCTTCTTTCCCAGAAAGTGCAAATCACAGGAAATTTTTTATTTGCTCAGTTAAAACAAGAGCAGGACCTAAATTCAGTGAGTGCTGTCTAATGTTTTTTTCTTCTGCTCAGTTTCATTGTAGCCCTTACCTATTAACCCTTCTGTCTCCAAAATAATCAGATGGCTTTTTTAAAAATAAATTCTTTTTTACAATTTTTTTTAAGTATTTAGAAACAAAATGCCCTGTTTGGATGTAACTCTCTCTGAAAAAAAAAAAAAAAAAAAAACCCATGAAAACGAAACCATAAGTTTTCAAACAAAGCTGAAATCTTGTTTTCATCCATACTGTTAAACTAGCCCTGACTTTTGTTTTCTACTGTATGCAGTCTGTTGTCCACAAAAAGAGGGTAATATTTTCCTGCCTTGTTTGTATGTTTTTTTTATAAATAGACTGATATGGTATAAATAATGACATGTACTGTAAACTGCATTTTTTTTTATCTCATACCTGGGTAAGAAGTCAAATCTATAATGTGCTGTGAGCTGTTTTGATTGCAGGAGGACTGTGTTCCAGGGAGCAAACGGTCTCAAAATTATTTTTAATTTTTGAAACACAATTCTCAATAGCAAAGAAATTAAGTAAAGGTGTTCCAGTATCTCTATATTGTATTTAACTGAAGGATACAGGTTGACCTGTTCAGAAAACATAACTGTGACCTTGAGTTGCTAGTTCTTTGTATCTGGAGAGGACACTTGAAAACACTGTTCTTAACAAATGGGATCGTGTAAAGGTTCCACCATGTAAATATTTCAGATATTAAAAATGTATATATTTGATTTAAGGGTTGAAATTCTTTTGGAGTCTTACACAGCATGCAATTGTATTTAACACTGCTTAATGAATCAAGTGTTCCCAAATTGGGGGGGTTAAAACTACCTTCTGCTTATATCAGGTGACCAGAAGCCTGAAAATATAGATGTGATCCCAGTATGTTCTTTCTCATCCCTGTGATACTACACTACACACTACCAAATGTCCTTTTTTAACTTGAAATTTAATGCTTGGATGTTACTTTCATGTTGTGCTTGAGTTTGCCTGAGAAAGTTTTGGTTTGCATGCTTACATGTTGCAATCTTCCTATTTTTTTCTGCAACTTGATGATTGCAGCCCTAAGAAATTACTTCCCTATACAGCTCTGCATCACCATTTACCAGAAAGTTTTCAAATTGTAAATATATTAAGAGCTTGCTCTGTTTGTAGCAAATTCAGAGAAGAGGGAGAGTGAACTTCACGAGTGCCTTTTGACCTGGTAAATGGCCATCTCTCTCATTAGTAGTTAAACAAGACAAATGTGACAAACACATTGTAATGCCACTGTGTAACAGTGCCCAACATCCTCATGCAGATTCTTCAGCGAAAGCTCAAGTTGTGAAACTTCAGTTTATTTCTGCCCTGAACTAAAGCTGTGTGTGCAATGGACATAAGCTTGTACTCCTCCTTTCCTAGGGAGACTGAAGGTGCCTGGATGAGAAAGACATGTAAACTTTTAAGCTGGAGTGTTAAATATCTAGGTAAATAAGTATATAGAATCATTGATAACATCAAAAAATCAGTTTCATGGAAGTTCAGGTTTTCTTCAGTAGTGGAAGAAAGGAATGTTTACTAGATGAACTCTGGTTTGGCTTACCAGCTTTTCCTCTTTCAGAATGCAAGTATAAAGTCACTTCTACTTTTGCCTCTTACTCAAAGTTTTGTTATGTCTCAGTGATACTGTATTTTGCATCAGTGATGCTGGGGAGTAGAACACAAGTTACGCACTGGTGAGCTTCTTAGTATAGAAAGTGACTTCTGTTTGGTGACTTCCAACATGGACTAACAGAATTATTTCAAATTTGGAAAATCTAGGGTAGAAAAAGCCTTCTTTGCCAATACTACAACACTTTATTGTCTGGATGTATGATTTAAAAACACTGTGTTATATTAGTGAATGCACAGATCAAGAGTATGCTCAGAATGAGATACACAGGTAAAGTATGGGTGTTGCCACCAGGTACTCAGTGCATCATGCCATAGTACAACCCATACTGTGAGGGAAAGTTACTCCAGAAGTTCCACACACTGTAGTGAAAAAAATACTAGTATTTACACAGTAGAACTCGATGTACTTGTTTATCTGAACCTGAACCTTACTGTGGAATAAGGCTTTATTTTGTGTAACTGCCATTTAATGTTTGGAATATGTGAGCATAAAATCTTAAGTATAATTTTTCATCATTAGTATGCACTATAAAGAAATGAGAAACAAGGAGCAAGTAAGATCTATTACCAATAATTATATATTTTTTTAGTCTTTTAAGTTGGTGAGAGTCTTTTTTTTGTCCTTACAGGATTTAAGCTGCTCACCTGCTAATTTGGTTTTTCTTATCCTGGCTGTTTCCTTCATTCTCTTTAATCAGGAACATGTACTTAAACAATGATCTAGCTAGATCATCATGGCTATAAATGCAGGCAGTGGAAAGGCCCTAAACAGTGAGTTTGGGTTTGTACTAACTCCTGTGTCTTGCTACTAATGCTTTCCTATTGCTGAGAGGGTCATGTTCTTATTAAGCAGGGTTGCTGGATTGCTGCTTGCATGAGTAGTGTTTTGGAAAGTGGATACACTGAAAACTGCTGTTGAGTTTTACATTACAATTGAATTACACTTATTCTATGCATAATCCAGTGTAGGAACATTGAGTACAGTCATGCAGTGTGAGCAGCATAAGATATTGTTAAATAGACATTTCATCATGGACCAAACTGATAATAGAAAATTGCTTGGTACAGCTGTATGCCCATGTTTGGTTGGTTGAGACTTTTTGTTTGGTTTAAATTTTAAATTACAAGTAGTTTTATTTGATTAATAGTTAGACATAACCTTCAGTCCTAAAATTACTTCTTTTAAATCCATTTCATATGCTTATGAGCTACTGAAATTCATTATTTGCATTGCAACACTTACATGACCTTTTAGGTGCAATGGATTTTCCTGTAGTGTAGTCAAATACTGAAATACAAGTGTTTTAAAGATGCAGAATTGCATGCTCCTTCAGATTTTACATTTTTTACATTCAGAGTGGTTATATATATCTTAGCATTTGCTATATGTTACCCAATTGATTATGCACTTGGAACGATGGATACTTCAAATATAGATGGCAAGGTAAGTTTCATATTTGGAATTGACTTTGTTTTTTTCCACTAACCGATCACAGCTCTACTTCGAGGCTCCTTGAAAAGTTACCATGTTGAGTTTTAATACTGTTTTTATTTTGAAATATAAATACCCCTTGACGTTACTTTCCTAATGCCTTTTTTGGTGGACCATTTTAAAACAGGGTTGCTGACATATATATAACTTTTATTCAGAAGAGCCGAGAAGTGTGTTTTCTCATAAAACCTCTATCTGATACTAGGTTAAAAAGGTCAAGGTAGATTTCCTTTGCGCGATTCCTCGCGGCTGGAGCTTCAGCGAGTGCTCATTCTCTGCTATCCAGCCACCCTCTCCCAGCCGCTGCCTTTCCTTAGTTCCCACCCGCGTGTCTTGGTTCTGGCACTTGCTGACGGCAAAGCTCTCGGCGTGTTCTTTCCGAGGCGCTCCCCGTGCGCCCTGCGCGTCGGGGTTGCCGCGGCCGGCCGCAGGTCCCGGTGAGGTGCGGTGCGGTGAGGTTACGGTACGGTGAGGTGCGGTGAGGTGCGGTACGGCGAGGTGAGGTGCGGTGAGGTGCGGTACGGTGAGGTGAGGTGCGGTGAGGTGCCGCGGCTGCCCCGGGCCGGGGACGCTCCCCACGGCTCTCGGAAGTGAGGTGGCGGCGGAGGGCGGGGCGCGGGCCGGAAGCGAGCCGGGCCGGGCTGCGAGCGGCGAGGAGCCGGTGGCGGAGCGCGGGGAAGGGCTGCCTGCAGGTCCGTCTGTCGGAGGGGGGCCGCTGCAGTACCGGCGGGCCGGGCCCGGTGTTTGGGCGAGCCCCGCGGCACACGCCCTCGGGCCGGGGAGGGTCCCTGCCGCTCCCCTGCTACCCGCATCGGGGCTGGGGTCGGTGCGGCCGCGCCGGGCATGGGCAGCCGGTGACACCGAGCGGGGTCGGGCCGGGCCTGAGCCGCACCCTCAGCGCCGCGGAGGCCTCGCAGGGGCCGGGACCGCCGTGCCTCGGCTGCGGCGGGGTTGCTCCGGCCCGAGGCAGGGCTGAGGGCGGGGGTGGCCCCAGGGCGGTGGCAGCTGCTTCTTGCTGCTCAGTTGAGGGAGAAAACACGGGTTAACCGCTCCGCGTTTGTCTGATCGATACTTGCTTTGCTTTCTCTTCTGCGAGGAGCTTACTTGCCTGTCACCTCTGTTTATTAGGCTAAACGTAAGCGCATGACAGCGAGAGTTGTAAATTCTGCTGTTCTGACCTAGGAAAGTCAAAGGAAGCAAGGAAGAATTTTTTTGACAGGCTATTTTAGCATTAACAGCTTCATTAGAAAAAAAGTCTTGGTGAGTCTCTTTTCAGCTAAAACAAGCGAAGTTTTAGTTTGTGTCTCTTTATGCACAGTTTATTTATAGATTTAATTCATTCATAGTTAGTTTTAAATACAGATTTCATTTATTTAGAAATACAGAAATAAGTTGTTTGGGAAGATGTCCTGAATCCATTTTCTGAGCTCTTGAGTTTTCAAAATAAACTGTTTTAACAAACCGTAAATTTTGAGGTCTGTCATTCAAACTTCGGTGCAAGTCTTCCATCAGTTACTCCTCTCTGTCTTCTGATTCTCTTTGCTCATCAGTAGATGAGGTTTTTTTTGTTTGGCGAATTTGTGGTGGCCTTCTTCACCAGTCTATAAGTAGGACTTTGTGGTTGGTTTTTTTTGTTGTTTGTTTGTTTGTTTGCTTTCTTTCCAGTTATTGAATTAGAATTTTATTATGCTGTTATGTGAAAAATCTCATTCTGATAGTTCACATCTGGATGAAAATTTTCAACTTTTTCCATTGTGGTTTCCCTGTCACTGAGAATTACTACTAATAGCAGCCTTAAAACAACATTGTTCTTATTTTGTAGCCCAACCAAAGAACTAGAGTAAAATTGTAAAAGTAAGAGCAGAGTCATTAATATTTATTTTCATCTAATCTTACATTTAAATAATATTTTAAATTAGATGTGCCTTATTTTTAATAGCAAATGTGGAAGGGAACAATTCTAGTGAATACTACATTCACTTTCTTTTTCCAAACACTTTGCATTTTCCCTGTTGACTTGTTAAATTGGTGTTGCTTCCTATTGGCTCTTCACTGTTAGATGCTGAAGTTAGTAAGCACTGTGCCCTGGCCTTATTAGACACATATTTATTCATAAATAGATAAGCAGTTTCTGTTCTGTTTATGAAAATAGGCTTAGCTTAAGGTGCTGTCTTACAGCACTTGTGTCTTTGTGTCTTGTTGCTGCCAAAAGTGAGAGGTTTTGCTTTGAGATGTACTCTGTTGTGAGAGTTTTCTCAAGATCTCTCAATACATTACCTGAGTATACTAAAGCAGCAGAAGATATTCTTTTCTTTTCCTGGACCTGTATTTATTCCATTTTAGTGAGTAAAATGACTGTAGAGTGTTCTGATGAGTGCTGAAATTCACACAAGGTAGAAGAGCCAATTGGGATGGACTGGCACTCCACCCTTGAGGTGTATTCATTATTTATTTATTATGTGACCAAACCTGTGATTTAGCTAGGCCTGCTTATTGTCTCTTAAATTTATGGGGTTCTTTCCTGAAATTTAGTTAGGTCAGTCAGACTTCTCTTTCCCCTATATTGCTTTTATCCTCTTTTGTTATGGAGCGTGTAGTTCATATAGGACAATTTTATCATCTGACTTTCTTTTTGGAAGAACATACATGTTACATATATGTGGCATGTTTATGTAGATGTAGCTGGTACATACAGGGAACTGAATGCATGTTAGTTCTTGAGGCTCAGCTGAAATACTGTCTTGTGTAGCACTAGGTCATTCTTGCAGCATCACAATGTTAAGGATTGTCTAGATTTTAAATAATCAGGTGTAACTCAGTCCTCCTTGAACATTACTGTTGAATTTATCAGCAGTCCAAAACAAAACAACTTGGAGCAATCAAAATCTGCTGAGATTAAACATGGAAGTTGTGCTCTGAGCAAGTGTGCAATGCTTCTCATTTATTGCACAAGAAGGAATGAAGAACTGTTTAAATTATTAGCTTGTTGCTGACTGATTTCTGTAGCTGATGAACTAATTTGATAACACTTAGAGGCTCTTATTTTTGTGCTGGAAAATCCCTGTTATGACCTCTTAGTAGATGTGATACTGTTTGGTATCATGGTTAGATACAAAGTGGTTGTCTGTGGCATGTGTGAGCTCCAGAAGTCTGAGTAGGGGAGGGGAGGGAAAACCTGGTCATGTTAAGAACAAAGGCTTTACACTTCTCTTTCCTTTCAGCATCCCAAGAAGAAAGGTCCATTTTGTGTGGAAATAAGTCATTCCCAGAGGACTGTCCCAATGACAGAACTGTCTGCACATTTACCCCAGTTTCAGCATGGGCAGCTGACAGAAAACTTCCCTGATACCCACCTCAGCAACACTGTATGTAACAAACAATTTTAGTACCTGCTAGTAGTTAAATGGGGATGAATAGTTTATTGGGATTCATTTTATCTTTCTGAACTGTTGTGGTGATAAGCAGTGCCATAAGTAATATGCTGCAAAATATCTGATGTTCTAAACTCATTTTTATGTATAGATAAGACCTCCCCCAGTTTACAGGGCTGTTGGAGTGACCAAACCATCAAGAAAAAAAAAAAATAAAAGGTCAAACATTCTGGTATCAAACACTGACATTTACAGTATTTAGTAAGCTCTCTTGATCTACCTGGCTGTGGTCTGCTTGGTTCACAGGTTTCTCAGTCACAGAGTTAATTTTAGTCTAGGTAGAGCTTGAAGCCTGGGTTTTATTGTTGCTGTTGCTGGAAGACTTCCTGTGCAGGAACAACAGCCCTGTCTTGTCTAACTTGTGAGCAATTCTCAAAGTGCTCTCATGGTTCTTAAGGTTTTGGGGGAGGAGGAACTCAAAACCTGAAGTTTTATATGATTGCTTTGAAAGGCCTAAGCACATGCTTGTTTCTAAAACCATACCATTGTACCGTATGTTTTTTGGAAAAATCAGGTTTAGATGATCTACTTGGGTGTGTTGGTCAGGCTCTTAGACTTGTCACACCATTCTTTGTTCCTGCTATAGCTCTTGAATGTCAGGTTTCCTTGTGGCTCAGAGATGCTCTTGTGAGGCTGGGCCACTTGTAGACGTGTCTATAGCAGTAATTCAGGAGCATGTTCTGGTTCCTGTTTCAACTCTTCTATACAATCAGCAGTTTAAATAGAATTTTGAAAAATCCTCAGATAAGCGTCATGCTGTATCAATAAAATAGAAAACATTTAAAAAATTAAAACAGAGAAATTGGAACTTTCCTACTGCATCCTTTCTCCTTCAGAGGGAATGAAAAAGATTTCTTTCCCTCTTGGGCAGGTGAGAGATTAATTTTTATTAAACACTTCTGCCAGATTAAAAAGGCAGGGCTCAGTGATAAGCTGTGGGCACACCTTCCTTACAGATAACTTGGTGATGCTCCCTACCAACAAAGGGTTCTATGTTCTTCTCCCTACCAGGCTGTATTGATTAATAACTGCTACTTGTGTTTTTCCTTTCCACATTTAAGTAACTGTAGTTTGGATACTAAGTTACAATTATGTTTTTCCCCTTTGCACATCTACTTTTTTTTGTACACACCTACAGAGGTTCTTTCCTGTTTAAGTATACTATCTTCTGTGGCTAACAAGTCAGCATGTCAAATCACTAAATGCTATAATTTGCCATCTCTTCCTCTAGTTACACCCAGAGTTCAACCCAGTCTTCAATATGTGCCCCTGTATAATGGCCTTTTAGCAGCAGTGGTGTATGTGAGAACTGATGAAGTCCATGCCCACTGTCAGACATGGTGGTCTGCTCCTGATGGATAAATCTGGATTTAATAGCTAAAACCTTCTTATCAAATGTGCTATGTTTTAATCTCTTGGTTCAGGGGCATTGGTCTGGGTTTACTATTAACTATTTTCCTGATAGGGAAAGAAACCACTATCATTTGCTTTTGATATTGTTTATTCGCCTGAAAGCGTGTAGCTCATAAACTTACATTTGCTTACGGTGTTACAACAGGTGTTACTGACTTTTTAGCTTCAGAGTTTTCACTTTTAACTATGTCTGAGGAAAGTGAAGAGTCTGTTCCTTTGCTTCCACTTCAGCAAGAGTCCATGACCTCTGCTCTGTTTAATACTGATCAGGTAGGATATAAGTGCACTTTGTTCTTTTAAGCAATGGGGCACGCGCATGTCACGTTTAGCTACAGTTTAGTAGCCTGAAAGGACAACTTATTTTCTAGCTTTTAAGTACAAATGAGAGAATAACTTGTGTAACTCTTGATGCTGATCTAGTTTTCATGTACTGTGTTTTAGTATGTAAAGGCCTTTTTTGATTACATCTTTGTTCCTAACTAGTAAAGGGAGTAAAATGACACATATTGGTCTAATGTCTTTTCGTGTTTGATATAACAGGTTTTTGTAGTGGTGTGCTAGTTGATCAGGCTTTTTCCTTTGGATGTTGTTGTGTTTGCTCTGTGAAGCTGTAGATTTTTAATTTATTTTGTTATATTTCTGTTCCAGAGATGGGGTAAGTGCTCCCTCATGCAAGACTTATTACAGCAGAGAAAAAGCAGCAGGTGTGCAGAAACCTAAGTACTCGGTCTGCTCTGCTTGTGCAGAGTTCCAAGGCTCTGTTCATCTCATCTTAGGCAGTTTATTTAGATGGTTAAGTTTATTGTTGTCTTGTTGTAGGCTGAGAGAAATAGAGTATTTTACCATCCAAATGAAAAATGTTGCATTTCTGCTATAATCTGTGCAGAAATATGTATAGTTGTAGCCAGCATTTCAGATTAATTAAACATGATCTCTTTATTTGCATTCTCCCATATTCCCATTTCTAATTGACTTTCAATAATTGTGAGGACTTTATGCAAAATGCCAAGTGATTTATAATAAGTTTTTCATTTACTAAGAAATAATTTTGAACCCAGCATCTTTTTCAGGACATATTTCAAGTTAATGATACTAAATTCAAACTAAGGTTAAAACTGTGACTCTAAAAATCTGGTTGTGTCCTAGTTTTAATTATTTAATTTAAACAATTTTAGTTTGGGGTTTTTTCTCCTCTTACATTTCATTTTCTTGTTGAAAAATGCAACATATTTTCTTAGAGGACAAATCATGAAATCCTGTTGAGCTTGATCATGAGGGTACCACAAAAAAAGGAAGGAATAGGCAGTGCATTTGGTGCATATTGTTACTTTGCACTGCTTTGTAAGAGCAAATTTTTCATGAGTTGGGGAAGTTGTAAAGCTTCAACCAGGGCTTTAGCAGTGTCAGTATTTACAGTTCAAAGTTCAGGGACTTGTGCTCCTTAATCACATAAGTGCTTTTAAAAACCGCACTATGAGTTTCTGAGTGTGTACTTACCATCTTCTCTTTTCTGAGGGTGGGGCTGGGAAAATTCTGTAGAGAGAATCTTTTAAATGATTATTGATTTATTGAAAAACTGCGGTGAATTAATGAGATATGAGTCAGCAGTTATGTTTGGAAATGACACTGAGATCAAGTAATTAGACTTCAACATTGCACATTTAAGGAGAAAACTACCTGAATAGGAATACTTAAGGAAAAAACCTCTAGGTTATTTTCAGTACCCTGTCTTATGTCCAGATCAATTTTATGAAAACTGAGTGGTATTTTAAAGGTATTGCAAGATGTATCATCCTTCAGTTTATTGTACATTTTAATCTGATGCTGTTTTAGTGCACTTGGTCAAACAGAACTGTTCTGCAGGAAGTAATTCAGAAGAAATGAGATTAATTTTGTAAGGAACCAAAAATACTTTTGCTTTATCTCCTATATTAAATCTCTTGAATTTGAACAGTACAACACTGATTTTGGACAAAGTAATACACTAAAAAATTGAGTAGTCTGTATCAGCTGTCACATTTTAGTGCTTGTTTAGAGTGTCTGGTAATGGTTTTATTTCTTTGTAGTCCAGAAAAGGTAAAGCATAAATCACACTCCTGTTGTGTTCTCTGTATGTGCACAGAACGTATAAAAGGTGAATGTCCCCTGCTCATGGTGCTTCTTGAGGGTGCAGAAGATTTGTGACACCAGGAGCCTGGAGTGCAGGCCTGATCATTTACTGATAGTGATGTTCCCAGTCTGTGCTTTTGCTTATGCTGGAAGTTTACCACTGTCTTGATGTCTGAATTACAGGCTTGGTGTTTCATGTATTATACCCTTCATGTTTCAGGATTAGGAAGGACAGGAAGCTCTTTCATATTTGTGATAAGAGTGGTGGAATTTCTTCAGGATCAGTGAAAGGATGTGGCAGTGGTTTCCTTGGAAAAGAAGAAAATCTGCATGCTTAACTTATCATGCTGAAACGTTGGGATCAAATAGCAGTCTAAAGACTGAGAATTACCCGAGTTTGATCATCACTTCTATGTCATTCTTACTAAAAATGTGAGAACACCATACCTGATGAAAATCCATTTTAATGTATATTCTACTTAGTATACTCCAATGGGAGTAACACAGGAAAGGAAGTAGATATTTTCTTGCGATTTTCATGGAGAGGCTATCATAAATGTCTATTTGCCATTATTCTTAAAGGTCAATGCAGTTCATTCTTGTCAAGTTATAGGCATTCTACTGTCATGCATCCTTTTACCGACTGTAGTTTGAACCAAGGGAAAAAGATGCCTTTATTCATCTTTTGAATTTCTCTTTAAAGGAAAGGCTCTTAGATACAACCAGCCTACTTTTGACTGTTGGTGTTTTTAATGTAAATGTTTCTAACATGACCCTATGCTCCCATTCTTTTAATAACTGTGATGCACTTAATTACTACTGTTTAAATCCCACTGTAGCAAGTGTTCTTGGCAGTAAATATTATCTTACATGTTTCCTCCTCAGGGTCATCTTTAGCTTAGTGTACAAGCACATGTTTGTGGAGAGTTGCTGAGGAAACTGGTTTTTATGTATTGCAGAATGACAACAGTGAAAGACGTCGCCATGATAATAGTGAGCGCAGAAGAAATGACCATGCAGAGTCTGAGACTAATGGGCAGCCACAAAACAACATTCAGCAGGTGGTGGAGCAAGATGAAGAAGAAGATGAAGAGCTAACACTGAAATATGGGGCAAAACATGTGATTATGCTGTTTGTGCCAGTCACGCTTTGCATGGTGGTTGTTGTTGCAACTATCAAGTCTGTCAGCTTTTATACACGCAAGGATGGACAGCTGTAAGTATCAGTATTTTCCTCTGTCTATTTAGTGGACTTAGATAATTTTTTTTAAACTCCCAATTCTTTTGGAGTCTGATTCAAGCAGTGAACTTCCTCTTGCCTCCATTTTCCCCTTCTCCAGTCCAAAGAAAGTTTTGTTTTTTTCCTTCCAGAAACCAGACTCTTCTCTTTGTGGTACTACTGATATTTGTTGTTTGTCTGCTCACCAGTGGGGATAATATCTTGGTTGTTACTGTTTGATTCAAATCCTAGTCCTCATTTTAATACTTTATCATGCTGTGTGGTATTTATAAAATAAACTCCATCCTGAGCCAAAGCCATTTCACTTGTACTATGCTAGAATACAAGAGTTTTGAAAGAGGAACAAAACTACTAGTGTAAATTAAATAACATACATGCCGTGTTCTGGTTTGCCCATGCTGTTTGATAAAGAAATTCAAATGCAAGAGGAAAATAACTTCAAGAGGTTCACTTCTGGTGAAGTTACAGAAACTTTCCTGGCAGATGTTTCTGTAGAAGTTTTTGGGATTTTGGTAAAATATTAATGTTGCCTAAAAAAACACCAGTTCTGGTGAAAGCTGATTTGAGAGAAAAGGGGAAAAGGAAGAATACTGAGTCTGTCAGAGACTGCAGCAAGTCATAGAATCACAGATTGTTAAGGAGTTGGAATAGACCTTAAAGATCAGTCTAAATGTTCCACAGTGAAAACATTTAGACAAAATGATTCAGAGTGTGTTTGGCTTTGAAATGTTTGTGTAATATAAGCATGTCATAAAATGTTTCAATGAAACACAGAACTTTTCTTCAGTTTAGAAGCTGTTGATCAAAGAATTGTTTTGAGGTTTTATTTATGTTGTTTTCTCCCTGTCTTGCCTTCCCACACCATGATGAAGTAGTTGCCCCAGGAGATTGTATTTCTTTAGGAAAGAGTGAGTTGAGCCCATATGTTGTTTTGTTGAGATCACAGGGGAGTCTTTCATGGCAAATCCATGAATGAGTAGGTGAAATTCCAACTCCACTGGCCAGCCCATGAGTAGTAGCATGGGAGAGTGGCAGTGACACACAGCGTGGGAGTAGCCATATCAAACTGTGGGCTTTATTTGCTTTACAAAGCAGAAAACAATAGTAATCTAAGAATGTAGGAAAGGCAGGTCTTCTAAGGAATTCAAGTTTGCCTAATATGATACTACGCCACCTTTCAAGTTTTGCCTTAGTAAAAAACAGATATGCTTTTACAGCTCTGAATTGAAAGATCACTGCAGTTTTGTTTGATGTTTGCCTTACATACCAGAAACATCTGTGCATTCAGTGTCATTTCAGTTGACTTTTTGTTTTTCTAGCATCTACACTCCTTTCACAGAAGAGACAGAGACAGTAGGACAGAGAGCCCTGAATTCTATTCTTAATGCAGCCATCATGATCAGCGTTATCATTGTCATGACCATCCTCCTGGTTGTGCTTTACAAATACAGGTGCTACAAGGTGAGTAGTTGTGCTAGTTTTATTTATTAGTACAGATTTAGAGAATGGAACATAATGAAGGCTTATCAAAGATGAGTGAGTGAAAGCAACAGAATTTGTGATTTAATTCACTGTTTCAATGTTGTGGCTTCTGTTCATTTGGCACAAAGCAGGCAAAGGCCCAGTGCTATCACTGCCATCTGTTCTGTCAGTTAGAAATAGGGTGACATTGCTTTTTATTCTTTTGGAATGTTCATGCACTGAAATCTTTCTGTGGTCAAGAAATACAAAGGACAGACTTGGTCCTATTTTGAGGGCTCCCCTCTCCCACCCTGTCCCCAGTACAGATGTGTCCTACCAATGTGTGTGTGGCTGTACACACCACACAGTATTTGTACAGCTAATGCAGAGACTCTAAGGCTCTTTGTGA
The DNA here is from genome assembly GCF_963662255.1 of Cinclus cinclus. NCBI lineage: Eukaryota > Metazoa > Chordata > Aves > Passeriformes > Cinclidae > Cinclus > Cinclus cinclus. Next base: position 27,324,188 of record NC_085051.1, on the reverse strand, counting down.
AAGGCTTCAATCGTGTCATGATGTCATCTAGGCAAGCCCAGGCTTAGCATAATTAATTGCAGTGCCACCTGCATGGGAGGAGTTGTCCGTGGTTTGTTTTGGTCTTAATGATCCATTTGACAAGGCTAAGCTTAATAAAACTTCTCAGTATGCAGCCAGGGCCTTGCATGTGTTTCACAGTTGTAAAACACGTAGTGGGATTCAAAGGTGTGCTTAATTTCATTTTGTTTACAAGAGGGAGCAGTGGTTTCAGTTTTCATGTCTGTGGGTGAAAACCCTTTACAGATTATCTATGGAGTGACAGGGGAAGTTATTTTTGCCTGAATCTGCATACATAGTGGAATACTTGTTTTTGACTTCACTTTTATCATAGTGTGGTGTTACGTCTGAAGTGCACAATGTACAGTTTCTACAACTAAACAAAATGTTCTTGTTAAATTGGCAGCTCTCTTCATTCTAATGAAGTGAAATAACTACCATGCTTTTAACTAGGTTCCTTAGTAGCCACTTGGTTCTCCTCAGGTGCTAAAGGCAACAGCTAGTTTTTACTAAGCTGTTCACATTTCTGGTTTCCTTCTTAACCTGTTAAAGCACAGCACATTTTCCTTACAAAAGTAATTGTTCCACTAAAAACTAGAATTATTAGATACCAGAAATTTCCTGTGTTTATATTTTATGCTAATTATACTGAATAATTAACTTATTTTAAAATTTCCTGTCAGTGTATTTCTATGTTGCTATATCAGAATGCTGTGTAATGTAGTTACCTGCCAATTGAGTTCTATTTTACATGCAGTTCTATATGTTGATTGTAGTCCAGATTATGGGGAATGGGATTTATAATGGAAGAACATTAGGCCTTTATCTGGTAGTGATAATTTGCTTACCCTCACAAGATTTTTATCTGAAAACTCTTTTGAAGAAAGGAAATACTACATCAGCTTCACTGTTGTTAGTTTTCTGTGGTTGTCTTGTACATGATATGTTAAGCATGATCCTGATTCTAGCTCATCAATCTAACCAGGAGCAGCATCTTTGAAGGGGGATTGTATTTTATTAGTTTTCTTTTTAATTTATTATTCTCTGCATTCTTTGTTGTAGTCTGCCTAACCAAAGTCTGATTGCTGTAGCTTATTTTAATTCTCTTCATCTTGCAGCTGATCCTTAATTTTTATTCAAGTTGTAGCAGGTAAAGCCAAATTTGTACCAGCAATCAATTAGTGTCAAAGTTGTTAAACTAAGAATGAAAATTCCTTAATGAGAAGGCTAAAATCCTGTTGTAGTGCCCTGTTAGGAAAACAGAGAGAAAAACTTACAAGAAGTACTTTGGTAAAGTCACTTGTGAGAAAAGAGACTGGTGATCTGGAAAACGCTATAGTAAATGAGATACATACTGAGAATAAAGCAAACATCTGTAAAACGTGTAAAACACCAGCTTAGGTCAGCTCTTGAAACTACCTCCTCTGTTCTGTTTACAGTAGTTATGCAAGGTGTGCGTAGAAGTTTGCTGGACTATGGCCTTGGTGTTTGACACTGTCAGCATTCACTATCTTTTTAGGATGAAACATTACTATTCACTTTATTTTCTTAAGAGATAGGAGTTTAAGAGCTTATATTACAGATAAAAAAAGTACAGGTAGAAGTCATGAGACAGCTTTCTTTGCTGTTTTCTTCAAGTAGTTTCAACTAATTTTACAGAGGAATAAAGGTACTCTTGTTAGGTCTCTACTTAGTAGCTTTACAAGTTGTTGGAAAAATTGGTTCTGTTGCAATCAATACCTACCAATATTCATCTTTGGAAAGGTTCTTTCTCCCACTTTCTGTGAGTGGTGACAGCTTGAAATGCTGAGAACAGGTACTTTGGCAATTTTCCTGCAGCATCTGTACAGGCACAGTGCTTATTGCATGTGGGAATTTCTTAAGTCTTTTTGAGAACATACTAGCATAAATCAGTCTGTTAGATTAGGACGTTAAATGACAGCTTTTATTAGGTTGAAAGTTAAATTTGAATCTCTTTTGAGAAGCATTGTGAAGGAGGAGAATGAATGTTTCAAAAATGGCTGAAACTTTTAAAAATGGATATGAAAAATTTAGCATTAGACTCGGTGTACACATGTACAGCTGTAATGACTGGATTCTTAATTTGTCAAAAAGTCCTGGTTGCACCACATAAGGGTGATTCCTTTAGTCTTTGTGCATACACACTTTAAGTTAATTTTTGCTAAATATTTTAAGAATATAAGATGCGTTCTACAACACATCTTTAAGAAGAGGACAAAGAGATGACACAGTTTTTTAACAGCTTCTGAATTCTTTAACCTGGTGTACATTTATAGCAAATTTAGCCAGATAATTTTCCACTGACTGTGTCTGTTCAAAGCAGGATTCCTTACGTAGCCTTGATTTCCAGGTTATTGCTTCTGACAGGTTGTCTGCTTGTAATACTGGGTCAGGTTTTATAAAAGAGATTCTGTGCTGGGACTTTTAATGTCTCTTAACTGAGAATGAACATGTATTTGTCAGAGATTGCTGGAGCTAAAGGGGTCTTCAATCGTGTTTTTTTTCACTTTGCACGATAAATACCAGAAGAGTACACTTCTGTCAGTGCAAAGTCTAAGTGCCTGTCATTTCCAGGTTTAAATCTTTGAGTGTCCCTGCTGAGTACAACACTGAACTGTTATTTATTGGATTGTTTGGCATGTAAGTCTGCTCTCATATCAAAATTAGGGATTATGTCTATAGATGACTGGTGGAGAATATAGAAAGCCTTATATAGTCATTCATCAATGACATTTCAACAGATAAGCACTTAAGGTTTTCCTGGGTTCCAGCATTTAGTTCTATAGCTGCATTCTGAAAATTATTTGAAATCAGAGCAGCACAAAAGTGAATCATGTTTTCTATCTGTGTTCATGCTGGATGATTCTGCTATGTTATAATGCTACTAGTATCAAAATGGTCTAAAAATATGCAAACAGTAGTTCTCAGTGGAGCTGAAGAACATCTTCTGAAAGTTCACAAAGCACTTAAAATTTGTAAGTGTGCATAAGTGTCACCAATGTGCATAGAGTAAACATGAAAGCAGCACCAACCAAAGAGAGATATCTTAAATAATTTTCCTGCTTTAAACAAAAGGAAAAATAACTTTTAAAGTACTTTAATAGATGCTAAATTTATCAATACAGATGTTTTTAGACTTATTATTTTATCTTCTTCTTCAGGTGATCCATGGTTGGCTTATCATTTCTTCTCTTTTGCTGCTTTTCTTTTTCTCGTTCATCTACCTGGGGTAAGTGAACTAAACCATTAATATGCTATTTTTCATGTATCACTTTATATATGTATTTATTTTAGAACTAGGCCTTGAATCACAAGAGGGTGAGTAAGCTATTGCAATAAAATTTTTAGTTTTATATAGGCTGATAGAGTACACATAAAATAGAGAGTGGTTTATGGGTTTATAGTGCATCTGATTAGGTACAGAAACTGTCCATCACACTCATCACCAGAATAAGGACATCTTGCTTATCAGAATAAGCTTATCTTGGCAGGAGCTTGTTCTGCTGGCATGTCTTCTCATAACTTAATTTTTCATTGGCGTATGACTCAAGGGCAGTTGTTTACATCCTGGCTTTGATTGTTAGCTGTATGTGCAAAGGCTGTTTGCATGGAAGTGGTGGAAAAGAGTCAGCTGGAAGGAATCTACTATCTCACCAAAGTATATTTAGCACTTTTCTTCTCAAATTTGGAAGCATGCCCTTATCCAGACATCAAAAAAATCGGCCAAAATATTCAGTATTGTCTAAAATGAGCAGACTCCTCAGGGTTTGTAACTAGAGTTATGTCATGAAATTATTATACACTATATGGTATTTTTATGCCACTTGATGACAAACACTTCTCTTTTAAAGAGGCTTATTTAATTTGGTCTGTGGAAAGAGAATGTGGTCTTCCCTTCAGTCACTAATTTTTGCTAAAAGTGATGTATGATGCCTTTTGTGGTCAGTAGTTTCTCTAACCCTAGCAGTGACTCTTGAAATACAAGGCAATTCCTTCATCTGCCCCTCCTTCCTTACAGCAGTGCTGGCTTCCTTTTGCCAGAGATTCAGAGAATGAGAGAGTTTGTAGACCAATTATACATGATGATAGTAAGAGACATCCTGTTAACAATGAACGTCTCAAAGGTCATCTGACAGCTGAAGAAGACAAGTTTCCTGGAGGAAGTATTATGTAAATTACAGGGCTCTTAGTGGCTTGATGAGTTGGTAGCAGCAGAATCTGCAAAAAACCATCACAGCCATTTCTTCCCTGAGTGAGTGGAAATCACCTGTGACTTGGTGATAACATTTGTCTATTTTGGTTTTACTTATTGAGATTCTTAATTAGTTTATAGTATTTGGTGTGACAGGAACATGGTTCGTCCAAAAATAAAGCTTTTTACATCAGTGTTTATGGGGAATAATAGAATAAACATGTATCTTTGAAGTTATCAAAGCATTCCACAGGCAGCATGTAAGTAGAAAGAGATCTTTGCATACCTTTAAGATCCATTATAACCTCTCAAATTCTGATTATTCTGATTTTTAAAAGTTATGAGCATAATCAAAATGGCTGATTTTGCAGTAATGTACTTTCCTGTCAGTTTCTGCTTTGATTGAGAAGGAAATAAGGAAATTTTTTTAAAAAGAAAGAGTTGGTGTGAAGCAAACAATGGCAAAATTAATCCTATTGTGAAGAATAGTTAAGTACTAATTGGAGAAAGACTTTTATATTTATGCCACTGCATTGAATATGAAAATTTTTAAAAATATATTCTGAAGTTTGCATATGTAATTTGTTTCCATTGTTTCAAGCAAATGCAGTCTGTATAATTTTCCTGTTTTTGTAGCGAGGTTTTTAAGACATATAACGTTGCCATGGACTACATTACGGTGGCACTCATGATCTGGAACTTTGGTGTTGTGGGAATGATTTGTATCCATTGGAAGGGTCCTCTTCGGCTCCAGCAGGCATATCTCATTATGATAAGCGCTCTCATGGCCTTGGTGTTCATTAAGTACCTTCCCGAATGGACTGCGTGGCTTATCCTGGCTGTCATTTCAGTCTATGGTAAGTTTGGGAGTAAGGCACAGTAACAGGTCCTGTAGTGGAAATTTCTGTTATTCCCCGACTTTTCCATTTGTCTGACTAGACCTTAAAAAAAATGTGGTGTGTGTGTGTATCATCCAAAGTAGCAGATAAGGTGATTACAGGTTTCATAAATAAGATCACGATCCTGAACTGAGATCAGTTCACTGCAGCTGAGGGCTTTGTATTGTATGATCCCATCTTCTTTCATGTTTCCTGGACTCTCTGGATTCTTGGGGGAGGAGAACTGAAGTAATTCAAGAGAGGAGGAGATGAGAGACCCATTTTGATATTTTTTATGAATGTGGAGAGCTTTCAGCTCCTCATTTTCCCCAAGAATCTTTGGAAAGCCTTGTACATTCAGAATTTAGGAGCTTGTTGTTTCTGTACAGTCCCATACAAATACAGATTTGCCCAACCTGTGAATTGCTCAGATTTGTGGACATAGAAACAACAACCTGATCGAAGGAAGGAAGGATTAAGAACAGTTTGCATAGCTCAAAGTCATTTTATATTTAGAAGGATATGGTTGTGAGATCTGTTTCACTGGCTTTTTTTTTTTTTTTTATTCATTGTAGTTGTCACATACTGCTCATTTTCAGAATGATGGCTGAGGGAAACCTAGATGTAGTTTTTCCATAAAGCTTTAGGGGGCACTGAGTGCTTGGTAGGAAGATCACTGTATCCTAAATACTGATTTAATTTCCAGGCAAGACTAAAATTCAGTTACTTAGACATAATTAAAACAGTACAGCTAAGTGAAGAGGTGGTCTTAATTTGAATTTTTTGGAAGCATGTAAATATGCTAAATATGTGCTCTCAAAGTCACTGATCATGATAAAGACTGAGAATCTGTCCAGATAAAAGTGCAGGGGTTGATAAGATTTGATTAGCTCTGATACAGCAGTTTACTCCTTAAGTGTCCTCTTTCTTCAGGGAGAGGAGAATTGTCCCTTGTGTGTATCTTCATGGATCACAAAGCATACCAAGAAAAGCTTCCCATCCCCAGCCCCACTTCCACCCTTCATATAACTGGAACAAATCTGAATGCTCCAAACATTCAGCCTTTATTCAGTGATAGCAAAATGAAATTACTCAAGATCAAGTTCCAAGACCATGATGTAGTTGTTTTGAGTAAAGGGGATGTAAGTTTTCAAAGCCTGTAGCCCCACACCAAGAATTCTTTTCTTGAGTGGGACCAGCAGTGGTGCCAGGGCAGTTGGCTCAGGTGCAGAGAGCCTGCTCTGAGCAGCACACAGCTCCTGACAAGCCAGCTGTTCCTTTCAGTGAGAGATTTAGTTTCAAATTAATTTAAAGACATATGGTGAGTAGACAAGTGCAAAAGGCAATAGCAATGTAAGAGCTTTCTGTCCCAATATGCTTGCTTCACATGAATTAATTAAGCCTCACCTGTTGTCTTAAAATTCCTTTTAACATTAAACTTAGGTTACAGAAAGCTTTCCTAATAGAAGGCAAGCTTGGTAGTTAGAGTAGCTTTCTTGAATTATTCACAGGTCAACATATAGGCACAGGTACATTTGCCGTTGCATAATATCTTAAGTGAGGAATACAATGTTTTAAATTTTGTATGCATATTACAGTAATATGTAAAATAGGTTGCATAACTGAGAATATTAAAAAACATTGCTGTAGGATACTGAATTGTGGCCAGTGGTTGTCTTCGAAATCTGTATTCAGGGTGCATTTTCTTAAAGTCTCTCCAAGTGTTACAGAAAAAAAAACATTAACTATGTCTGCAGGGATGTAAGATCTGTTTGCTCTTCCTTTCAGATTTGGTTGCTGTCCTTTGTCCTAAAGGTCCTCTTCGTATGTTAGTTGAAACAGCTCAAGAGAGAAATGAAACTCTCTTTCCAGCACTTATTTACTCCTGTAAGTACATTTTGTTAAATTCTTTAAGCTTGCAATCACCTGCTCATCTGAAGGTATCTTCTCATTTTTCTGGGTTTTAATAAGATGCTTTTCACTTGGACCTCAGTTTTCATTTCACTGTTGACTGAAAAATGTGGAACATCATCTGACTGAGACATTTCAAGATAAAAACCAGCCAGTGTTTTGTTCCAAAATACAAACAGGAAGAATGGTTAACAGACTTTGTTTTGGGTAAAGTACTATATCTTTAGGCTGTGAATTAAGCCTGTTCAAAGGGAGTAATTGTTTCCGAAAATATTTACCAGCTTTCAGTCCTTAAATAACCTGTGTCTTAGTATATGAAATGTGAGTAATTACTAGAAAGAGGTTTGTTTGTGTGACTGTTTTCTCAATGGCTTGGAATGGTCCTTTTTGGTTAAACTGTTTCTCCCTGCAGTTGTGAAAAATAACCTATTAAATTAAACTTGCTATTGTGATCCTGTGTATCAATTAGTAGATAATTCCACTAGTTCTGAAGTTCCATGTTGCTAGTTGTAGTCACATGAAAGAGGCTAATCATAAATCATTTTGCTACTGGTACTCCAGACAGGCCTGTGTTTGGAAGCAGGAAGTGTGCTGCAGACTCTACTTCAGGGACAAGCTTACAGTGGAGAAAGGGGAAGACTTTCTTTATCTGTCACACTTGCACAGCATCAGTAAAATGTGGTGTAGCTACCTGTTACTCTGTTTTGTGAAACAAGAGATTAACACTGAGAACTTGAATTAAAATACACCTTTTATATGTAACAGCATTTGGTTACCTCCAGATTGGAGAATTTTTTGTGATGGTGAAGGCAGAGAACAATTAACTTTAATGTAGATACTGTCTCTGAATTGACATAACTCCATAACAGCTTTTAGAGACCTTTTTACTTGCAGATAAAAGAACTTACTAATGAAAAAAAAAAGTAAAGAAATTGTTGATTTTCAGACTGAAACTCATATGTAGAAGTAATTTGTCTGGCAACAGCTGTTGCCAGGTTTTTTTTTAAATCTAGTAGAAATAAAATTTTATTCACCAGTTTCTTGAAATGTGTTGTTGCTGGTACTGGCTGTATTCCAGATACTATTGTGCTTTAATAAGAGTAAAATTGTCTGTTGGAAAAGATAGTTGTATCAAAAAAACCCATGAAAAATGGGAAATAATGGATTGATGCTAACACTATCTCAGAATTTAATAGATTTGAAGATACAATTATCTATGCTGTTGTGGTTTGGATTTTTTTGATAGCAACAATGATATGGCTTGTGAACATGGCTGAGGAAGATCCAGAAGCCCAACGGAAATCCAAAAACTCCACTTATGATAAGCAAGGTGAGTTTTGCTTTGACGAACCTTTGTCACTTTATTGGAATACATGTTTATGGATGCTTGTCTTTTAGTTTTTTAAGAGTCTTGGGTGCTGTAGGAGAGTGAAAGGATGAAAGCCTAATTAAGGATGATTCATCTGTCAAGACTTGAAAAATTGTTTACTTATTGTGCAGTTAATGTTCTTGCATTCATTTTTCTGGGATCTGGGGTGTTGGTGTTGAAATGACTCAACTATTAACTGAGCTCAACTGCTTGTCGAATTGGGATGATATAGCATAATACAAACTCATTTATATTTGTATTAGATAGAAACATGCCTAGTCCTTTTGGCTATGCAGATAATGTTTAAAATATGGAGTTTGTTTATTTATATGTGTTACCAAAGCAGAGTGCATTTTCTGAATTTAGCATGCTTGAAGGCATCCATGTATATGTAATTTTCAGTAGTTTTCTGTTTTACTGGAAAATGAAACTGTCAATGTCAACTAAAGAAGCTAATTAAATATTAGATGAGTGTTTATTCCTGAAATTGTGGTCTTTGTTAGGTCACCACAGAACTTCCACTTTCATATGTGTACTCCTGAATACTGGGACTGGAGTGCAACATGTAGGTGCTGTGACTGCAGAATGTACATTGACTGCTGATTGTTTAAGTAAATATTAAAATCCTAAGTGAGGATGTCTTGTGATTGTGTGTGCTAGTGTTAGATGTTGCTAAGTATTATGGAATACCTCTTTGTATCTTGTTCTTCTATGATCTTACATGTGGAGAGACTTTTGTGTTTTAGAAGGCACATTTTTTGGAGAAGTCTTAAATGCCTTTCTTCCTTTGAGCTCCAGCAAGCCGGACCCAGAATGAAGATGCTGAAGCAGATGATGGTGGCTTTAGTCGAGAATGGCAGCAACAAAGGGACAACAGAATAGGACCCATTGAATCAACACCTGAATCACGTGCTGCTGTCCAGGCTCTACCCAGTAACTCTCAAACAAGTGAAGATCCCGAAGAACGTGAGTATGGACTACTGTGTCTGAAAAGCTTACTAAATCTGAAGTTAGTCAGTCGGGCATCCTGAGTGCACAGATGCAGGATTCTGTGAGTTATTAGCAACCTGAATACTGATACGCCTCATAGGAATAATCGTGTTGCTTTTTAGTAGCATTCCATTTTGCAGGAATGAGTAATATTGCCAAATTGCTCGTTAGCTTGATACACAGACTCAAAACTTACATTGCGCAAGCTGCTTTCAGACCATTAGATGGTCAGTTGCATTAGCCTTTGTCTTTTCCATGCAGTGTGCTGCTGTGTATCCCCTCTTTTGCACTTTGGGCCCTGTAAATGGTGTAATTACCAGGTTTGTAAGGCCTCAAGGTTAAACTGCTGTAATCCACTTGGTAGGAAGCAATGTTTAAAACCCGATTGGAGACTGAAATGAATGCAGGATGCAATGGGCTTGCTTAGTTTTCTCCAGCATCTTGCTAAGGTGAAATATCTTTGGAGAGTATATCAGTAATCAGATACCCGTTTTAACAGACTCGTGATTTCCAGTTGGAGTTCAAGCTGCTATTAGATTTGCAAAGCTCTAAATAAATTAGGGTGTGCCTGTCTAATGAACTGCTCTCCCCATGTGATGCTGTCTGAGTTTAGCAGATGCAGCTGCTTCCTCTGATTATCAGGTGGTCCTCTGTTTGAAAATAGAGGCTTCTAGTTTAAGAACAGTTTTAAAATTTACTTTGTCTCAAAAAGTCCAAATACAGCATGCTGCAAATCCTTTTTAATTTCCAGAGCTTAAAAAATGACATTAATATGCAAAACTTTTAGGAAAGTGGCTATTTCAGTTAATTTTTCAACTAAAACTCTCATCTAGTCAGGCTAATAAATTTCTCCTTCCTGTGTTCCTGCAGTGAGTAGTAATGATCCAGCAGTGAGTAGTAATGACTTGTCAAGCGAGCATTAGTTTACTACAAGTCTGGAGCATTCAAGGTCTGTTTTAGCAGTTAAAGCATATTTTAGTGCTTAAGAGCTTTTCATGAATGCACTGATCTAGGCATTTTATTGGAGGCCTGTTGAAAGACAGTAGGGTTGCCTTTTTTCTTTTATCTATTTTCTCCCTTTTTCCTTTCCCCTCTCCCCTCACCTTCATAATTAATCAGATATCCACCTGTGTTTTCATCTTCTTAGTTCCTCTTGAAACTCCAAAGTGAGGGTTGGGCTGGACTGTAGTAAGGTGGGAAAGTAATCAATAGGCCAAATTAAAACAGCTGGTCACCTGATGCTGGCCTTTCTTAATTAACATCTTGGACTAAAAGCTCAGAAAGTGAACTGGCATTCAGGAAATCTTACAGTGCTTGCAGAAATAATTGAGTATTGTGCTTCCAGAGTTGTTGTTAACGTGGCGATTACTGTATAAAAGAGAGAATGAATTTTCCTGAATCTCCCATCTTGGACTAAGTATGCCAAGTTTTTGCCTCTGTGATATGCTCTGTACTTACACAAGTGCTTTTAAGAACTGCCTGCATAAGAATTCAGTAGGAAAATTGGGAAGACAGTGGAATATTTTGCAGTGTATAGGTTTCTAACTGGCAAATAATATATCATCTGCAAGGGATTTATTTTTTCCCCTCCCTCAGCCAGTTTAAAGGAATTGCTCTTCAGTATTCTGTTGAATATGACAAGTCAACATAAGTAGACACCCCTCCACAAATAAAATTACAGATCTCTAAGTTTATATATACTGCATTTATGTGTCCAGGAAAATAGGAGTATAGACAAATTCTAATTGAAGGGTGAATTAATTGAGTAGTGTAGCATTACTAAGCCATCTTTTTTCAAGGGAGTTTACCACTTGATTCAGGAGTGGTACTAATTTTGAAAATGAAATGTTGTTTTCAGCAAGTCTTGTTAATAGTTAATGTAAATGTGTATTTTTCTTTGATAATCACTGATGTGTAATATTAGTAGACTGATACTTAATGCTGCCATATGTTTACTTTGCAGGAGGAGTAAAGCTCGGTTTAGGAGACTTCATTTTCTACAGTGTCCTTGTTGGCAAAGCCTCTGCAACAGCAAGTGGGGACTGGAATACAACTTTAGCATGTTTTGTAGCCATTTTAATTGTGAGTATTATGTAAAATAGTAATAGGGTTAGTTTCTAATGTTCATCAAGGGCAAAGTTGTAACTGCTGCATTTTGTGTTTGATCTTGTTTATTGGATGGCCAGACTGAAACCTGGTGAGGACTTTAGCTGTGATTTTCATTGGCTGTACATCTGTCACTAGTGCCTTTAGTTTAGGAAGACATAAAACATAACCTGTAGAATTAGTATTTATATATATTTTTATATATATAATATAATCTTTTGCTTGTCAGAATTCCCTAATTTCTCCCTATTTTTTGAGTTTTGTTTTTTTTTTTCCTTCCCCTCAGGGTCTGTGCCTTACACTTCTGCTTCTTGCCATCTTTAAGAAGGCCTTACCAGCTCTTCCGATCTCCATAACCTTTGGGCTAGTATTTTACTTTGCTACAGATAACTTGGTGCAACCCTTTATGGACCAGCTAGCATTCCATCAGTTTTATATCTAGCAGACATGATGCTGAAATGGATATTTGTAGCAAATCTGGGAGGAGGAAAAATGGTTTTCCCTCAGTTTTCAAGTGAGACTGAAGTCAAATACTCAAGATTCCAAGGCAGAATCATTTCAACTTCCTCCGATGGTGGTTTTTGGTTTGCTTTTTTTCCTGAGACAACTGCTGCACTGGGCACCATATGAGTTTTCCTGTGTGAAAGTGGCTTCTTCCTGATGGCCAGTCTAAGCCAGGTGCTGTTATATCAGAGGTCATCTGGTATACATACCTCTGGTAAGGACCACCTGTGTGAAATTTGCTAATGCTTCCACCAGCAATGTGATGTCTTACCACAGGCTGATTGTTTTCACAGCACTAAGGGTGCTCAGGACTTCCTTGATGTTAACAGAGGAAGCTGACAAATCACATGGAACTTGTCCCTGTAACCGCTCGAAGAGAGAGAGCCCAATCTGGATTTCTTCAGCAGTGATATTTTGACAGTGGAGTCCCGACTGTGTAACAGGAAAGGACTTTGTAGCAATTCGACAAAGGGAGAAAGTACTGTCACTCTAACAGTGCTCCATGACTTCATAGCCTCTGTGCCTGAGTGTGTTCGGTTTAGGAAATTTAAAAGCTTTTTTTTCCCCACACTGGAACTAGAGCCTCTTCTCAGTTTTAATACGTTTTATTCTCAAGCATGGAGTGCACCTTCTGTACACCTGCTCCAGTTATGTAGCTGCTTAAACTTGGATTTAATTATTTGGCAGTAGAGGATCATACGGTCCTAATTTGGATCTGACATTCTGAAAGGTTAATAAACTACATTAAAAAGCAGTTTTGGGATTTACTCTGTGTGCTCTTGCAAATCATTTTGCTAGAACACCTTTCAAACCCCACATTTGAAAATAGTCACTAACAGCATGGACTGCATCACTGGTGGATGTTTCTTCTGTTGGCATTCTTACAAAATAAGTGGGCTTTTGCAGCAATCCCAGATGGAGTTTAGCTTGCCAGATCTAGAGATCAAAGTGCTATTAGGAGCTCTTCCATTGCATTACTGAAATTCTTGATCATCAAAAATGTGGTTTAGAGTTCTGTTCCCCTGAGTATTGGTCACTCAGCTGTCTTAACACCTCAGGCTGGCAAGGATTTCTTTTGTGCAGTATTTTTATTATTGAGGATACTTAAGTTAGATGAGAGATTGCTTAATGTCACTAAGGAGCAAAGTTTGTGACCCTCTTCACTTTAATTACCTCTCTGGTGAGGAACTGGTGATTGGCAAAAATAAAGGGCAATTCAGTATCACTGAGAAGATGATAAATTTTGAACTTCTTATAGGAAGAGTCTCTTCAAACCTTAAACTGCTAAACTCTGATTTCTTCTTCATTTGAAAGAACTCGTTTATGAATAATTGCTTGGAAATGAGTGAGATGAAGTTGGTTTTGCCATAAATTCTTATTGTGTACAAGTAATGTTTTTTTTGGGAACCATAGGGAGTGGATGGGCATTCTGTTTTCCTTGCATCTTGGTACTGGAGTCCTTGCCAAGTAGAGCAGCTGTCAAAGTCCTGACACTATCTACCTTTTTTCCCTGGGGTTTTGTTTCAGTGCCTAGGGATTCATAGGACTGAAACATCAGAAATGCTCACCAATCATTGCCCAAGTAAAAAAGAAAGGCTGTGATGTATAAATCTGCTTTAAAACCAAGAAACGCTTCCTTTGATTGTCCTTGGTAATGTATGTGTTTTCCAGTATGACTTGTTAACTGTAAGGTTAGCCTTTACATTTTCATAAAATACATTGTCTTGTCTCATCTAAAGTACTTTTATTCATCTCATTTGTGTGCTGATTCATTGTGGATAGCATTAATAAACCAACTATATAAAAAATTGCTTACAGTGACTTTTCAAGTCAAACTTGTTTGTGTTTTCTAGCTTAAATGACTGATATTTTGTTGCAATGAAGTCTGACTTACAACAGGTTGGTTGGTGAGGGTTTCAGGGATTTCTGTTGTCATTTTTTGTTGGTTTTTGTGTTTGGGTTTGTTTGTTTTTTTTTTAACAACACTTTGAACTGTTTTTATACCATTGTAACTTGTCCCTTTCCTGAGCATTGCATCTAAGAAAATTCCCTTGTGTTTTATTGGGCATCCCAGCTATGGTTCCATTGTATAGAACAGGTTTACTAAGAGTTGGCATCGCTGGCGTTTGTCTATCTGAGCTGGCTCTCAGTAAAGGGTTGTAACTTAAATACAGAAGTCATCTTTTTTATTTTTTCTTTTGGCTTCAGTATGCAGCAGGGGAGCATTAGCTCCATTAAGAGTCACTTTAGAATCTGTAGAAATGTACAAAAGCCTTTTCACATGCTTGAATGGGTGTTATATGTGCAACCCAAGGAGGAGCTCAGAACCCTCCAACACTAAATTGCCAGTCTTCCACTTCCCAGAGCTGCTTCCGTTATTCCAAAGTGTTAATTTCTGAGCTAGTGTAGAGTTACTGTGGTGGAGACAGTAACATTTGTATTCACAGAAAGCTGTTCAAGTTTGTGTTTGAATCTCAAAATAAATTTAGAAGGGAAATTGCTTTTATAGGCAGCTGTATGTTAAAGTACACTGATTATTCCCAGGTACACCTTCAAAAACCAGATGAAATTTTCTAGATTTCCCCTCTCAGGCCAAATCATGGTAGCTTATGTTTCAGATGAGATCTTGCAACTAAGCATTATCTCAGAACATAAGTCCAAATAAGGTTCAGTTGCCAATAGGTTTTGTTTGCATTTGGGTTGTTACTACACGAGTGCGAAGGTTGTGTAGTAACTTTTAGAAGTAGTAACACTTTTTGTGTAATAACACTTTTCTCTCCTTTGTCTTGAAACACCCATCTGATTTGAGGTCGTGATTCACCTTGGTTAGATTGTTGTAACTGAAAGATTTCTCATAAGTAGTCTGCATTTTTGAGAGAGTTTCCATTATTATTAAATTGTTATGTTAATGACAGTACATTAGACTGTAGGACTCAAAGAGCTATGCTGTAACCAGAGTTAAATTTATCCCTTCTGTGCTCAGGCAGATTGACTGGTAACTGTTGTGTGGCTGTTCCAGTGTTCACACTTCAAAACTGGCTAGCACAGTAGCTTTCTCTCCCCATTCAACTTACATCAATACATCTCCTTCTTTGGCTAAGATTCAATATATAAATGAGAAGACATAATAGTTTTCCTAAATCCAGGCACTTCCATTTGTCCCTTTTTATATCTCTCTCTCTCTTTTTTTTTTTCCCCTTCTGTTGGAAGATTTCATCCAGGGCAAAGAAGGAGACCCCAAAGGAAGTTAGTTTTACAGCAAAGGCTTAGGATGCTATTGTACCTGTGTATGGCTATTACAGTCGCATTCAAATTCAGTGTCATCTGTGAGAGGTGCATCCTGAAGGTGTAAGAATGTGACTCTGCAACACATTCAGGATAGTTCTGGATGGGTAGATGATGACTTCTTTGAGCCATAAAAGTCAAGGGCTGTGCTCCACTAAAAGTGGCTGATCTCCTCAATGTACAAAGCAGACACAGGCTATTTCAGGCATGAGAGGTGGGTGCTTCTCGGATATATAGATATATATCTGTGCGTATATATATATATATATATATATATATATATATATATATATATAAGATGCAGATTCATCTACTCTGGACTTGTAGATGACAGCTCTTCTGCTATTTGTGCGGTCAAGGATTAAATGTGCAGAAGTAAATTTTGGGTGGATGGTACTCTTCAACAAACTTATCAAAATGCTTTCTTTAAAAAATTGCTTCCGACAATGCTGTTGAAACAAGTTTAATAGACTGTGGAACGTGTCTGCACTGTGATTGCATCTCAGTGCTAACTTGGTCATTGGAAATGTTCAAACGTGAACTAGAATGGAATTCTTTTACACTCAAAGCATTTGCTGTTTTCTTTTTTACAGACACTGGTTTGTACATAACCTGAATTGAATGTGAATGTTTTTTTAAACACCTTTCCGGTTCTTGATAAGATACAGTTTTGATAGATTATGGCAAATTTTCCTGTATTTGTCTAATTATTAAAATAAAAGTTGCATGGATCCTGATTAATCTTGTCTTTACTACATTATTTTAAAGCCATCACTTAAAGCTCTTGGAGGCATAAGCACTGTAGTTATTTTCATTCAACATTGAATGAGTAATACTCCTTTCTTAAGGCATTTAAGTAGCTGCCGTATTTCCTAGCCATAGAGCCTCAACTGCTTTTTGTAGAATTACTTTCTTCTAAAAACTGCTTTTTATGTTCCTTTAAAAAGTCAGTCAAAGCCTATTGCAAAAGCACCCAGAAGGTATAATTAAGGCACGAAAAATGAGATTATACTGAAACACCAGCTGGCACAATGAAGATTACCAGGAAAAATATATAGGATGTTCAGAAGGAAAACATTTCATGAACAGTGTTGTTTATTGCTTTTTTGGAATTGATTTCTTATCAATATTATTGAAATGGAGCTTTGGGGTTTTTTCATTGTTTTGGAAAGGTATTCACTGCAAAGTTCAAATTTGTTTGAGTTGACTAACTTCTGTTGAAGAGAGAGGGGTTTTTTTTGGGGGGGGTGGGGGGCAGGAGGGAGTGAGGGTTTAACCTTTGTCTCTGCATGAAAGATCTAATGAGGGGTTCATCCTGACAAGTAGAAAGTAAAATACAGGTGGTAGGAGGCCTGTGTGGATGGGCAAGAAGCTCCTAACTGAGCCCAAACAGGAAGTGGAGAAGAGGTGGAAGCAGGGGCAGATGACCCAAATGAAGCGTAGAGTTGTTTTCTGATCTTGCAGGGATAGTGTTAGGAGAGCAAAGGCCCCTCTAGAATTGCATCTGCCTAGAGATGTAAAGGGCTAGAAGAAGCGAAGACATTCTACAATTATATTAGGGCAAAAGGAAGACTTGGGAAATAAAGGTGCCCCTCTACCCCTGCTGAATGGAGCAGGGTACCTTGTGACAAATGACATGGAGAAGGCTGGGATATTTGTTGCCCTCTTTGCCTCAGTCTTTATTGATGGGACTGGCTTTTAGGAATCCTGTATCACTGAGACCAGAGGGAAAGTCTGGAACAAGGTAGACGATCTTAGTGGAAGAGGTCAGCTTAGGGAGCTTGCAGACAAACAGGATGTGGAAGTGTGTGAAGCCTGACAGGTTGCATCCGTAAGTGCTAAGGGCAATGGCTGATGTCATTGCAAAGCCACTCTCAATTGGCTTTAAATGGTCATGACAGCTGGGAGAGCCTCCTGGAAACTGGAAGAGAGCAAATTTAAGTCCTATCCTCAAGAGGAGCAGTAATGAGGAATGGGGGAGCTACAAGTCGTTCAGCCTTGCCCCAGTCCCTGAGAAGCTGACGTGGAAAATCATGCTCGAAAGCACTTTCCAAGTACATGAAGGACAAGAGGATGATTGGGAGTAATTAGCAGGAATTTATAAAGTGAAAATCATGCTTGAACAACTTCTGCCTTCCACAATGAGCTGGATGTCTTGCTCAAGGAGGGGAGAGCAGTTGCTGTTGTTTACTTGGACTTTTGTAAAGCTTTTCACACCATTTCCTATAACCTCACCATAGACAAGCAGATGAAGGACAGGTTAGATAAGGGGATAGTGAGATGGACTGAAAACTACCCCTGTGCCCAGGTCTAGAGGGTTATGATTAGCAGCACAGAATCCATTTGCAGGCAAATCATTAGTGGTATATCGTAGGGCTCAGTACAGAGGTTAGTGCTGTTCAGTTTATTCATTTATGATCTGAATGATGAAAAGGAGTGTTTCCTTAGCAAGTTTGCAGATGACAGAAAAATTGGAAGCAGTGACTGATAGACCAGATGACTGTGCAGTGATTTAGAGGGACCTAAGAGGCTGGAGAACTGGATGGAAAGCAATCTCATGAAGTTTAACAAGGGAAATACAAAGCCCACCGTGTGGGAAGAGTAACCTCAGGCATCAGTACCTGCTGGGGTCTGACCAGCTGCAAAGAAGTAGAAATTTATCTTAGGCTAAATACTCAACTTGGAGCTACAGTCTAATATGCTAAATTAATTATGTGTGTTTTCTTGGTTCAATTTTTAATGTAATCTTTTGGGGATAGGTAAATAAGATTCCTTTATTGACAGTGTCAGCTCTCACGGAGAACTCAGCTTGGTCCATGGCAGTTACTGCTAGGTATTTTTTAATTACCAAGAAATCTCAAAGTTATGTTTAAGGCCACATTCTGGCCTGAAATGTCAGGAGTTTGTGAACTCTATAGAGAAAAGCTTTTGCCTTCATTGGCAGGAACTAACAGAACTGAGAATTGGGTAAGGAAACAATCAATTGCTTCCTGAGCTTTACAGCCTGTATTTGCTTCTCTTCTCTTTAAATTGTGATATGCTGCAGGAAAGATGATTTCAGCTTGGCATCAAGCGACATTGGTGGATAGTACCAATGTAATTGGATTCAATTTGATTTTTCTTTGGGTTGAAATATGCTTTTAATCTAAACTGACTGGAATAATGAATAGACTTCTGTGTTCATATTAATTTTCTGATTTCAGTAGTGTTAGATAAGGGTTACCCACTTTGATCTGGGGTAATGCTTCTGTCAGAATTAAACATTGTACTTCTTGCTGGCTTGGTTGTACATGTCAGCATGAATGTACTTGGAGAATGCCTCAGAGCACAGCTGGATGTTCATCTAGTGTAGCAGCTGCATATTTAATTGAATCAATGGCTTATTTAACCATTCTCAGTAACAAAATGCTAATCACTGATACAATCGCATACTCAAATGAAGAGGGTCCTGCTACCAAGTAGTTATTGGCACACTTACACCCCAGCCCGGGCCTCACTGATACAGTTTGGTAATGAACTGTGTGGCAAATTCTATTTGCAGTTTTTCCTATGAGAGAGGAATTAATTCAGACTTAGATGTAACAGCATACCTGTGGGCATCAAGGGGAACATTTGTAAGGACAAAAATGGCAGCATGGAGCATCTGGATACCCCACAGGCAGAGGTGCTGCAAGGGGGTGATTATTGTTTGGGGGCAGTGCCTGTCCTGGTGCCTGCAGGCAGCACCCATCAGTAATCACTTCTAAAGCTGTAATCACAGCCACATGGCAGCACTGCTCCTTTTTTACTGCTTTCTATTCATAGTGCTCGTAACAAGGGATTAAAGAGCACGACAAAAATATATACTTGAAAAAAAAGCAGACTGTTATAAAATGATTTCTTTTTGGAGGACTGTGTTTAGTACATGATGAATCCTGTAGGGGAGGCATGTATGCAATTCCAGTCACTGCTAAGGTTTCAAAACTATTTTAAGAACAGCAGAACCTGGCTGTTGTAATAAACCTTTTAATCCCACTTCCTCTGGAGATGAAGATGTTGTGTACATAATCTGCTTAAAGATTGTCAGGGCTGTTTATGTGACAGGGAGCTAGGGATACAGTACTGAGAAGATGCTACTTGTTGCCCCTGGAAAATTTAGTACTTTTTGCTTACTTTGATAGTGTTTGAGATTTGCTGAGAGATTGATCTTATGACAAGCTGGTAGAGAACAGTTGTCTGGGAAGCCAGCCTTCATTTATACCGGTGTTTTGGCATTGACAACTTGCTGTGGTGAAATGAAACTCTTCCTTGGAGTTCCTCAGCAAGGGCTTGCTGATATCATGCTTCTCCATTCCTTACAGTCTCTGAGGCTTCTGAGTCAACATTGAGTCGTATTTTTATATTGCTGAATAGTGAACACAATTAAAATTTCCTTGATGTATTTGGATAATGCAGATTGACATAGTCTTAAATGTACAACAGGTAGTCCACAGACAACTGAGAAGTTCTTCAGCTGTGTTTTGGAGATTGGTTGACTGGGTAAGGAGAGTTTTAAATGTCACGTCAAAATAATCATTATAATAGAATTTGGCATCCTGAACCAAAAATGACGTGAGTGTTTGTTCACATGTATCTAGAACTAAAAGAGGCCTTTCTTCTCACCAGCTCAAATTTCTCAGTAATTACTGACATCTGCGCCATTGCCACTTTATTTGGTGTAGTCTGGTTAAAGGAACAGATTGCATAACCCCATGTCTTGCAAATAATCAGTGGGCATCTTTTCTTTTCTTTGAACCAGTATTTCAATTCATATGTATTGAATAATAGCTACAGTTTGGAAATTTTTACTTGTTTGTTTTCCTGTTTGGGTATTTTTACATTCTTTGTTTTCCTGAAGCCTGTATGTTGTCAGGATGAAAACTCAGTCTTTAGGAAAAAATCACACTGCAGAATAAATGAAAGAATGCTTCCAAGATTATTTATTTTTTTTTATTTATTATTATATATGCATTTTAATTTGCCCCTCTATAAATTTTTGATTATGGATAATTGTTTTCTGCTCATTCCTCTCCTTTCCAGCCACCCTTAATTCAACATGACATGGAAAGATGTATCAGGCAAACCATTGACTGTTGTGTTGTTATTAGATTTAATTACTCCTCAGGGTGCATTGCTCATTGTCTTACTGTGACCATAATTTGAATCCTATGCATCTGATCTACCCTTGCAGGCTGTGGAGATGCTGGCAAGCCCCAGTCTGCTCCAAGGGAAGGTATTTCCTTCTTCTTTCCTCCTTCTCACAGCATTGACTTCAGACTCTATGGACAGGGAGCACCCCTCAGGCCCAGGAGGCTGCTGTGGGGGTGAAAGCCCCTTGGGTGAAAGCTCCCTGTGGTCCCCAGGAGATGTTCTCTGTAGTTTCCTCACCAGAAATGTGATTAGGTGCCATGGAGGATGTCTTTCCAGCAGAACTCCTTGTGTTACTTTTTAGAGGGGCTTTGCAAATTTTCCAATTTGGCACTCTGATCAAAACCATTTCTTATTTTAAGAAGAGCTTTTGTTTTGAAACGTTCTTAACATTTAAAAATAGTCATTAATATTTTTCACTCTTTGCTTGAATCTGAAGGATTCGTCCCTGTCCTGATTTGATAACTTTTTCACCTCAAATTGTTTTATAACATGTGGGAACAGTTTCTTCCTCTTCTTAGACAGTAAAAATCCTAGTAAAGGGTTGGAGGGGTTTTTTAAGTTCTTATAAGTCACCTGTCACTACTTGGTATTTTTGTTACCCAGCTGATTTCTTAAGGAGCAATCAACCCAGTTTGGGAATAACTCTGTTAAAGGTATCAAATTTTATTTTACTGAGCTGTATTATGCTGAATTAATTGTTTTGATTTGGCTGATGAGTAGATAGAGGCAGAAAGGAAAAAGGTACCTCTGTATCCATTAATACCTCTCTCGACACCTACAGTATTGATATATTATTCTCATTTGTCTTACAGTTTTGATCACAATTTTGGTAGGTATCCTTTTGGTGCAGTATTTTAGATCAAAACCTGTAAATCATGTCATTTTATGTGCAGCTAAACTGAATTCTGCCAAATTGCATGAGATATGGTTAGTGCTTATAATAGTAGCAAAAATTAAATTTGTGTTTTAATATGAGAGCAGATTTTATCAATAGTCTTTAAACTCTGCAGGATGAGATCACCATTACATCAATGTCTTACACAGTGCTGAGTATTTTGACACATGGAACAATGGTGTTTGTCTTTTATTAGAAACAAATTGAATAGCCGGGGACAAATGTTTCCCACTCTGGTGCGGGAATGGTCAGTGCCTCCAGGTGCTGCTTGGTCTTTAGTGGGTTTTTATGTTGTTTTGGTTTTGCTTTGCTTTTTCAAGTGGTTTTACTATGAATATAGAGATGAGAACTCTTTATACTTTGTCTTGTAATGATTGTGTATAAAATGCATTTACCTAAGTAGACTTCCTAGATGGTGAAGCACAGAGCTTGCAAATGCTGCACTGGCTGCTAGACATACCACTGGGGATAAATCAGGGATAAGTGAAAAGGCTGCAAGAAAAAACAGATCGAAGGGTCCTAACGCTTTCACTACAGTTAGTGGTATACTATATGTCTTTTTAAAAAATCAGTTGTTAAAATAATGACCATTCTTAGCTGGGGATGATAACCTTAAGCTATCTACTAAGAATCTACAGCGCTGTCTCCCACAGCTGTTGTGTGGACATTGCATTGTACTTTTGTGTCTGTGACTGGAAAAACTAGAAGTAGGTACAGCAATCTAAGTGTGTGCCTGAGCAGATAAAGTATGTGAAGCTTTATTTTGCAGGGTTTGTACAAAGTGGCAAGCTTTTTTAGCCTGAAGAGTTATTTAAAAGCCATTCTTCCCATTTAAAATTCTAGGATAATTAATGTGATGCTGGGAAAACTTCAAAGAGAGAGTGAGGTATCTTAATGATTTTTTTCCTCAAATGTTCCTAGGGCCCCTGTTAAATACACTAGAAACTAGAACACCCATGCTCTGCTTTCAGACAGATACTGAAAGTGTAAGATTTTTGTGTCTCCTTCTCAGACTCTCAGAGGTATGAATGTGATGGGAAAGCTGCATTTCTGGCTTGTGTGTGCCTCTGAATGTGAGGAGTAGTTGATTTAGTAGTTTGGCTCAGAAACCTGTGAAGAAGCACAAGTTTGTCTCACATGAACCATCCTCAGCTTGGCAGCCTCATACTGCCACTTGCTTCTAGTGCTAAAACCAGCAGAGTTAAGTGTGGTGTTGTAGTCAGATGTTGGAGCTCCCACCCATTATGGAAAAGCACAAGAAGTTTCACTTCTACCAGTGCCACTTTCTACAATTTTCCTGCCATCCACAAGAGCAGGAGTGGGTGTTCCTAGTGGTTGCTCCCCTGTTTTGTTCTTAACTAGCTCTGTATTTCCTTCTTTTGTATATCTCAAACCCATATGTAGACTGAAAGGTGGAATAGAGAAAGAACATGCACAAAAGAGCTGATAGATTTGTCAATGGTGACTGTGAATGTAGCATGTACTGTAGTGAGAAGTTTAACACTAATTTTTCCTGATTTAGTATGACTATGAAATAACAAGAGAGGCACCATTTGGCTGAGACCACAGAAATCATTGGTGTTTTCAAAATTACAATTGCATAGTCAGGCCTTTAGTAATTACAGAAATATTCTTCCAGCTGAGCTGTCTTTCCTAGAACATGCAGAGGACCTGGACATGATTGCAAAACAGTCCTAAAAATACTTTGCCGTGTAGTTTTCAAGCCTTCTTAAACCTAGTCCATAGAATTTACATTTTTTGATATCAGCATCTTCTCTGAACACCGGTCTAAGTTTCAAACTCTTTTGTGGTCTCTTTATGACAAATTTCCAGAACAAAACATTACATTTTCCCTCCAGGAGGGTGGAGGGAGAAGCTGGAGTTACCTCATTCCCTTACAGTGTGCTGCCTTTATGTAATACAGTCTAGCAGTGCTTTATTATTTTCCCCTGCTATGTTGTCACTAATTTCTGTCTTAACATGCTATTTCCCCAACACTCTGCTGTTCGTTCTGTGTCCATGTGCACTGAATTCTTGTGGTTTGAATTTTTTTTTCTCAGGTATGCTGCTCTGCATTTTTCCCCAGCTGAATTCACTATTGGTATTTGTCTCTTCCTTCAGTTTCTCTGCAATAGTGGAGTCCAGCAGTGACTGAAGGTAAGAAACTGCAGTTCAAGTTAGTCTTGTTGCAGTAGGTCTAGTGATTTTTGCATCATTTTCTCACTGGAATTTTTGTGAACACAATTTTAATTCCTACTTCTTACTTCATCAAATAATATTTTAAATCAAACCAAGCATAGTAGCAATTCCCATATATTTGTAGAAACTCCTCTCATGCTACTCCTTGTTTTCATTTTGCATTGTTATTTCAGTAGTGTCTCTTACCCCCTTTCTGTTGCCAATATTCTGTCTGTATCCAAGGCAACTTAAATAATTTTGAGAGTAAGATAGTGAGAGGTGATGTATCAATTACTAATATCCAAGTAGATGGCCTCTGTGTCACTCTCTTTGTGCATCATTGTAATTCTGCTTGATTTAAACTGTTTGGGTGCAGCATGTACAGTTGTGGAGACAGGGAAGATTCCTCACTAATGAAGACCTGCTGTTTTGTACTGCTGCAGCATGTTCCAGCCTATTCCAGTGCCATGTGTATCACGTGGGATCTGGGCTGACAGCCAGTGCAAATGTTTTCTTCAAGGACTTTAGGACATATTCTAATTATGTTTAGATTCTCCCACTCTCTTTTCATCTGAAGGATGTCACTCTGCTCATTTCAAAGTGTGGTGCAAAGTGCTCCATCTGCCAGGATGAGAGGGGTCTGCTGGTGCACTTGTGTGAGAGGCAGTAGGATGGCTGGCTTTGTGAGCATCTCTTTAACCTCCAGCTGTGAGAAGTCCCAGGCCTTTGAACACTGTCAGGGCTTGGCCAGCATCCAGCAGTGTTTTCATCCAGTGCTGGAGGAGATGTAAAATTTCCTGGAAGAAGGAGCTTTATTTCTCTGAGCCTAGCAGGGAAGAAGGGGCAATGAGTTGTAGGATGAAGCATCTGAAACTCTCCGTAGCTGAAAAAAGCAACATTTTGTGGAGAAAAGTGAAGGAAAAATATATCTGGGGGAGCTTTGCACATGAACACGTGTATTCTCTCTCAATGTGGTATTGAATGTATGTGATGGCATTACAGGATCCTTTTTAAGGGGAACTGGAATTGCAAAACAGCTTGCAAGAGTGAAGGCCATTATGCAATACTGTGCACTGGAATGTAATCCTGTGAGGTGAATACAGTGAGCACAGACCTGTGTCTGTGTGCTGTACGGCAAATGAGACCCTGCTCTTTCTGTGGGTATGTAGAACAATTTGAAGGCTTTTGAAAAGATGCAGACTCAGCCTGAAGGACATGCTCCTGTGTGGGGAGGAAGGAGGGAGACACGCTTTTCTGTCCTTAGCTTGCAAGTTCCCCAAGAGCAAACCTGCATTCTTGTCTTTGCCATGGTCTGTGCCCCCTGGCCAGACAATCAATGCTAAATTGCATGGGTTCTTTCCTGGGGATCCATGTGTGATATCACATCAGACAAATTAATTTCTCAAGGGTGATACTGTTATATCAGATACTTGGCTAATTAATTATTCTTATTGTCTAGGCAAGTGCATTAATTAACTGGATACATAAGAAAGTCTGGGTCAAACTTCAGAAAGTCGGCCAGACTCACTTAATCCGTTGTGGCTGCTGGGATCACCCTGCTGTGTGATGTGACCTGAGTAATCGGGGTGTTGAGACTGTCATGTCTCAGTCCTGATCCTCCCAAGTTCAGCAGTGCTCAGCAGCCATTTGCCACCCTGATGTGGGTGGCAAGTGTGTACAGAGTAAGTTTTTGTGTGAATTCTGGGGCCAGTGTTACTGATGGAGCTGAAGAGAGGGAAGGGGTACCGGGATTTAAAACTCCTAGCTTCTGTGTCCCTAACAGAACAGAAGCCACCTTGAAGTGGTACATGGCCCAGTAACTGTGGTTGCCACTGTTTGAGATAATCATTGTGACTGCTTTCTATAGAAGATGAGGCTGTTGCAGCATTTGTTGTTGGATAGATCTCCTGAGGAAAAAAACCCAGGAATTTTATATTTTCTTCCTTCCATCTTGCCCAAACATAAGATTAGGAGAGAGGAAGAGAAACTGAGGTTAGTTCTCTTTGCCTATACATGATTTGTATTGCTGTAAGCTTGCTTACCTCAATATAGGTAAGATGAAAGTCGGGCTGTGCTCTTGAGACTGGGTGCACAGGACTGCAGTAGAACCTGAAGAGGTTTCTTTGTACTTTAATGGGTACTGCAAGGGATTCCCAAGAAAATTCTTCAGATGAAAGCTGTTTTTCTGTGGATGGGCAGCACAGAGTCTCATTATTGCTCTGGCTTTTGCTGCACAGCACATATGTTACTGCAGGGCTGTCAGCCCTTCAGTCGATTTCTACAACGCAGTAAAAATAAGTAGATTAACCAAGCAAAGAAGATTAGAGACACTTTGGGGAAGGAAAGGAAAGGGAGGAGGATGAGCAGCAGGGAGTATAAAAAGAGAGCACAAGACTGTGATTGCCAGACGTCCTGGTGCATGTTGCACAGGGTGGCTTTCTTTGTCCCTTTTGGGTTTGGGTTGGGCAGACTGAATAGAACTGATCCTGACACCATGTCTAAAGAGAAACTGGAGTCACTGGTCAAGAACATGGAGATCATGCTCTCTGAGGTAGAGCAGCTGAAGATCCACTGTACCAAGCAGACGGAGGAGGTGAACCAGGTGGTACAGGAGCTGCGCCGAGAGAACAGGGAGCTGATAGAGAAGTATGAGCTCATCTGTCAGGACCTGAAGGAGGCCAAGGAGGCCATTGCCCAGCTGCAGGACACCAAGTTTGCCTTTGAGGCAAAGGAGCGGCAAGCACAGAAGCTCAACCGGCAGCTGTGAAATGGCAGGAAGGAGAAGCAAGAGATTTCTTACCCTGATCTAAGAGTAAATAGAAACCTTCAACTGCTGCAACTGAAAATCCTTGGATGGTAAAAGCAACCCTTCCCTTTCTCCTCAGACTAAACCTGTGTGCTGGAAAAAAATCATCTCTGTGGGGGCAAGATCTCAGGCACAGCTGGAATTCTGCCCCAGAAGGCTCCTTTGTTAATGACTAAAGACCTCATTATGCTGGGAGAGAAATCTCATTCCAGTATCCCTTGTCAGAGATCTGAGCCATAGGCATATGGAAACAGCTGCCAGGATCTGGGCACCTTCTCATGCCCTATAGGGGTTGCACAAGGACAGAGCCTGGGAAAAGAACTGTCACTGCCTTGAGCCACTGGAAAGAGCTGTGCTGCGAGAGTCTGCTGAGATGGAGAGAAGGATCATCGTCTTGACAGCCCCTGTTGCTCTGTTTTGTTGCTGACTTTTCTCTGCTGGGCAGCCAGGTTCTAATGCTGCCCTTAATAGGGTGCCAGCTTCCTTGCTGCCTGATGCTGGAAGACATCAGCAAGAGCTTATGTTGTGCCTCATGCTTCCAAGTACTTTCTATCAAGGGCATGTTGTTCCAAAGGATCTTTTAATGCAATTACAGTTGGTGTTGTCCTCTTCCAAGTCCAAAGTGAAGTATAAGAACTGGAAAGGTTTCTGTCTCGATTTCTATTTCAATAGCATTAAATCCTAATGACTCTGTGTTTAGTGTGCTAGAGTTAAAACCTCTGCTGAATATAACATTTTTTTAACTAAAGAGCTACATTTTGGCACCAGATTTACTTTTCTTTAGCGGAAGTAATGTGTATAAATGGTCCAGGAATTACGAGGGATAAATGTATGTGGGCATGGGGGTGAGAATTGTTTGTCAGAGGTTTGGCTTTCAACTTTTCTCTCTGCTTCTGTATCTCCTAAGCAGCATTTGTGGGAGTAAGTGCCAAGCCCAGCTAAGAGCAGGTGACTTTAGACTCCATGGTGAATAGCATGAGGTCTCTGGAGGGGGGGAGTGTGGAAAGAGTGCTCAGAGAAAAAGCCTGAATGTTTAAAAGGAGAATAGCTGGAATAGTTCCAGGAGGATCTTTGTTCATGTTGGCTGTGATGTAGCCAGCTTCCTCCTTCCCTCTAAAGCTTTGCTGTATTGTTATCTCTGCCTGGCAAGCTCCCTATTCCCAGCAAGGGCTGATGCTTGTGAGAAGCAGAGAAGCTGATTCCATTGCTGAGGGCCTCCAGGTGTGCGTGGCACTAGGAGCCCAGGTGCACTCTGTGGCGGGAAAGAGAGTCAGCTCAGAGGGAAGGGAAACCTGGCTGCTTTGGTTTCCCTAAAGGTCTGGGCAGGGCAGAATAGTTCAGCAAGATTTTCTCTTAGGACTCAGTCCAGCCATGGTGAAAATAACTGCAGTTTTGTCAATCACTACAAAATACTGAGATCAGGCCTAGAATTAGCTGATTCCTTCTCTGCCCTCCTCTCTACCATATCATCCCTAGTCCACAGCCTTTGGAAATTCAGATCTTGAATGAGCTCTGTGCAAGACCTTCTGAGCAAAGAGCTGATGTTAGAGTGGTATCCATGGGGAACATGTTTTTTGGTTTTGTTTCATGTGATAACATGTTTTGTTAAATATGTGTGATCTAGACTTTTTTTTTTTTTTTTGCTATTTTGGGTAGAGCAGATTGGATTATCCAGAAAACATTTGGGAGTTTGGAGACTGCCCTTTATGTTTTCAAATGCTATCTGAATACAAATGGCCAGCCTTGACCCTTTGCTCCTTGCTCACCCATGACAGCTTGGGGAGCACAAGAAATCAACATTAATCACTATATTTGTTTGTATAAGAGCTAAAATTGTTTTCCCTTGAAATCAGTTTTCTAGCTCAAATCTGCTTACCACCTGTGATTTCTTCTACTTTTTATATATCATTAAAATGTAAAACCAAAATAAAAGGAAAACAAATAGCTGAGGGAGTGTCTGTTCTGGATAAGGCATTGCCTCATTTAATGTATATGTATGTTACTTTTTGAGTGTGTGTGTTTATGTTTGCTGAATATAATTATTCTTGTTTAAATCCTGTGCATCAAGGAGTGGACAAACAGAGACCCTTTGAATCTCTCTGTGTTCACAGGTTAATCTCTCTAAATGGGATTTTCTGTGTGGCTGCCAAGTTTGCCCTACGCAATATTTTAATCCATGATACAGAAAAAGAAAATGGGATTGCAGTGTCTTTACGAACAGTTTCTTAATTAGCAGGACTCAAAATGTCTACTTTTAAGGAAAGCTGTTAGAATGATTTCCTGCAATTAGCCTAAGATTTGGGGTGGGACATCAGAAAAACTAGATGTGCTATCCGATGCTAGAAAAAATTAACACCACTTCCCTTCCAATAGACTCAGTTGTGTCCTGGTTTTTCTTTACATGATTTATACTCAGGAGTAGTTGGGCTGGTTTAAAGACAATGTTTATTCCATTACATGTAGTTCCTCTGGTTTTTTACAGGCAAACCTTTGTGTATCCAAGTATAGTCTTAGCAAAGGAATAGTGCCTTCACTTGTATCCTGAGGTGCAGTGTACTGGAGTGCCTTTCACAACAAAGTTTGCACAGAATTAGTCACAGCATTTTGAAGTTGTTTCTTGCTTTTAGAACACTGACATTATCATTACATGCTGCTTTTCTTCTTTAAATGGCCTAAGGATGAAGAGCTGAAACTTGGTGTAGCACTGTCTGCTTGTTTAGAAAGCTGGCCTGAATAAAAGTCTCACCTTATTTGGGTGAGAATCAAAATAAATATGAAGTGACAGGCTTGCCATTTCACTCATCTTGGAAATGGATGAAGAGAAGTATCTAATTCTTTGAATACAAAGAGTAAATGTATTTGAAGGCTCTTGGAGAGCACAGCACTGGAATTGGCTCAGTTATCAAGGAACTAAGAGAAGAGAATCCTTCCAGACCAAGTGCCTGTGAGTTGCTCTGTTCCTGGAGCAGATTATAACAAAATACTGATGACTGCATTTGTTTCCACAGTTCTGAGCTGCATTATGTGAAAGTGTCCAAGAAGGGAGACTAGGTAGGAATGAAGCTAATACCTCCTTGTTCTCTTGCATTGCTGACTCCAGTGGCTGCATGCTGGCAAACCACAATAAAATCAGCTCTGCTTGTAGCTGTATCTATAGAAAAGTTGTACAGCTCCTCTGCAACATCCTCAGAACCTGAAAGAGTTCATGTGTGGCCAATGCAGCAGAGATAAACCAGTGCAGAGGTACTGCAAGAGGATAACAGGCTTTGATGCAGTTAACTTGTACAGCAGAGCCCACTGGTGTGTAATACACTTTCCACCCTTCCTCTAAGGACTTTGTAATGTCTCCTGAACATGAAATTGAGCTGCTTCTCCTGAAGGGTTGACAGGATTCGTTCCGTACACTGAGAAGCTGTCATTCAGAGGACTAAATGACATGCCTATCCTGCAATAGTGAGTGAGAGTCTGAGAAGAATGGAGTTATTGGTCCACTATTCAAAAGAGCTCAGTTGAAAAAGA
Organism: Cinclus cinclus; assembly: GCF_963662255.1. Taxonomy (NCBI): domain Eukaryota; kingdom Metazoa; phylum Chordata; class Aves; order Passeriformes; family Cinclidae; genus Cinclus; species Cinclus cinclus. The sequence continues at coordinate 27,294,326 of NC_085051.1, read as the reverse complement.
GTTTGAAAAAAGTTCAGCTCAGGTTGAATCAAAACTTACTGCACTGTCATTTCTTTAAAGTAAGTTTAAAAATCACTATGTCAAAAGATTTATTTTTTTCAGAAGTAAGCTGAATCCTCCAATTTTCAGACCCTTATGCAGCTGATGGAAAGAGAGACAAGCCATAATGTTCCCAGGAGCAGTGGACTTGATTTGACGTGCCAGAGACCCTTACTTCTTTTCCTTCTCATTCAGCTATCAACACACTTACCTAGGATGTAAGATTACTATTCAGTATTATCCTGCACTCAGAAATATTTGAGCATATCCCCTGGGTAAAAAGCAAGTAGAAGGCTAAATGTAGTGGCTGTCCATTTCCCTTGATTAGGCCATTCCTCTTATCTAAGAAACTGGACATCATTCTGAAAGGAAAGCAAGGTACACATCCTATTTTTAGGCATGTGACCCAGACATAATCACAGTACCCCAGATCCTTGCTCTTTGATAAAGTGAGGAATCAAGAACACCAGTTCGTAATGTGACTATGCCATAGTTTCTTGATCACAGTGGTGTCCTGGGAGGTGCAGATTTTGAAACCAAACTGAACATAGATTCTTCTCTTCCTTGCATGAATGCCCAAGCTTCTCTTCTGGAGGCTTTGTGAGTCCTGTATGATTTTTTTGGTTGCTGCTCAGGGGGAAAGCACAAGAGGTAGAAAAGTTAGGTGTTAAGTTCCCCCTGGGGAAGAAGCAAGGTGTTTTGGTTTTATTTCTCAGTAATCAATTTCTCTGAAGTCAAGTCTATTTTGCCTATGACAGTAACCAGTAAATCTTCCTGTATTTTTCATGTTTGACAAGTTTTTCCATCAGTTATTCTCCCTCTGTCATGTTGAGGTTGAGGAGTGATAGAGCATCTTGGTGGGCATCTGGTGACCAGCATAGTGCTGCATTGCTCTAAGTGTTAGCCAGCCATAACTAGCTAGACTGGAGCCCTGTCCAGTAAAGCATGCAGATATTTAGGTAGTCTTTGGAAATAGCCTTTGGCAGTAAGGAATCCTGGCTTATTCCCATGAAAGGTATAACAAAAGAGAAAGCAGAAATCTTACTGCTGGCTTCTGGCCATGTAACTGTTCAAATCCCAGTGCCACAGCTCCTGTAGAGGTTGCTCCTTGCCAGAAGCACTTCAGTGATCAGGCTAGAAGGGATATCGTCTTCATCAGTACCCATTCACTATGCACTCATCTCAGCTCTTTCTTCTTGACCTCATCTGGGACACCCAGATGCCAGGCCAGTCACTGGATAGACCTAGTGGCAAGAAGCAAATGCCTGTGGTCCTGCTGTGTTCATTCCATGGTGACCCATCAGTGTCTTACCAAGCAATGAGAATGGTCTTGAATCAGTGGATTATCTTGTTTTCACTAAAGGGTAAGTGGTGAAAACAATTTCAACACAAGGATCATATCCTTTCTCTTGGTGCAAAACTTTCTGTGAAACCACAGGGCAAAGGTTTATTTGCATTGCCTTTTTCTGGGTAAGAACTAGCTTCAAGTTCAAATTCTACACCAACAGCTTCTGATTTTGTCACATCTCTGCTGGAACCAGGAAGTATGAGTAGATTATTATTTCCTTTCTTTTTAATAAAAGAAATTTAATTGATGTTTCATGTTGCTTAGTTGTGGTAAAAGTCTGGTCATTTTTTTATTTCAGCATATCAGGAGGCCATCTATTAAGTCTGTATGGGGTTAAAATTAATCCAGATGTGTTTACACAGTATCTGCTTTAATGCAGTAGGCACAGCTGTTTTATGGACGTATCCTGGCTAGATTCCAATGTGAGCAGTCACATTTTCCCTGTCTCTGTACTCCCTCATAGTTTATCAACAAGAACACAAGAACTACAAGAACATTATTAAGTTTGCTATTTGAAAAAACATTCATTGAGGGTCCCACTGCTGTGAGAAGCATTTTAATGATTGGGCATTTATAAATTGATCTGAAGTTGTTGGGGGTTTTGCCTTCTAGTTTTTGAACCTTTGGGGTTGGATTTCAAGCTTTTTCTTGCCAATGGGCTAAAATCTTTAAACTGACCTGAGAGTTTGGTTTATTCATAGAAGGCCATGGGTTCAGGTGTTGGTTTGACCAAATATCATGAAGCTTAGGATATTAGGTGACACCCAGCAGGATGGCATTAACCAGTGGCTCATTGAGAGTACAGGTAGAAAAAGAAAAAGCATGTGCTCATGTAATCGCTTTCTGATGCTAAAGGAGGTAACAGCTTGGCCCAAAACCCTGATTTATTTTTCTTAAAAGAAAATTTGAATCTAAATAGGCTGGGCAATAATTTCTATATTGTTAAATTAGTCATTAACAACATCCAATTTTTCTTTCTCCTGACAAGGATAACATAGGTAGTCATGCAACTGCACCACCATTAGATGTTGTTCTGGGGTGTATTGTGTCTTTCAGTACCCTGTGGTTCCCCTCCTGCTTGGTGGAGGTGTTGCCATTTTGTGTTGGGTTTCCTGTTAAGGCTTATCCTTGTTTATTGTAGCAGAGTTAGTTTTGACAGGAAAGTACAGGATTGCTTTGGCTTGTGGAAAAGATGTGACTTTTATTTGAACTCTGTTCCCTGTGGGATGAGTAATGGTAGGATTTGAGAACTGTGTACCTTTCATGGCTAGCTGCTAGACAGGGACTGAACAGCAGGGATGAAGAGAGCCATATCCCTGAAATAAAATTGCTTCTGTGTCTGATGCATTTATGAGTCTGTTAGAAACTTCCATTTGGAGCTGTGCACATCTAGGCTTGGCAACAGTTGGCAAGTTTATTGTCCCTTTTGATTATCTAAAGCAGCAGCAGCATGGCCAAGAAGACAGTAGTGATACCAGTTCTGGAAATTTCATTGCACATCTTGATATCTTCCATGGAAGATCCAACATGTGGGGTTACCTGAAGGTAGAAGCTTCATCTTGCCTTTGGATACTCTTTCTTATGGTTACAAATGAACTACTGATTAAAAAGGACTCCAAAACTGGAAGGCAAAACATAGAAGACCAACCCAAACTTTAAATCTATTCTTATAATCTAGGAAACTTCAGTCATAATATTAAATAGTGTTGAAATGCTGGTAGCTCTTATAATTGCTTGATCAGAATCTGTTTTTCCAGATTTGTGGTCTCTGTATTCCATTATTTATTTGTTTGATACTAAGCAGGGGACAAAATCAATGGGGGAGGGGGGCAGATTTATCTGTTTGCAAAATAAAACAACAGCAACACATAAGTTGTTATGCAACGTTTTCTCTAGTATCCACATGATTAAAAACACAAGTTTTTCCTTGTAAGGCATCCAACTAGATTCCTTTTCCTTTAACAGTTTTTATGTTGTTAAATTATTCCTTCAAGGGAGTTTTCAGGGGATTTCTGAATTGTGTGGTATTTGTTAGAGGAAAAAAACTAGAGAAACCTGTCTGCCATTATCTTTGGTTAAATTCAGGTCTGTATTCAAATTGCTGCTATTTTCAGATTTTAGGGGTCTGCTTAACTTTACCTAGACCCAAATCTAGCTGTGAATTATATTTAAGTTCAAAGTTTCTTTTGTCAAAAGCTTATTTGTGAACTGTAGTTTTAAAGTAAATGTAAAGCTAAATATTTTTTTTTTTCAGAGTTAAGAACTTACTGAAAATGAATACTGAAGGGATCTGTGGATAGCTGTCTGTCTTTTGATATGATGCCTACAGCTAAAATAAAACCAGTTACAAAGGGCTCCACCCCTGCAACACTTTAGGCACAGTTTAGAGCTCCTGTGTGTGCTCACACACAGAGTACAGAAGCCAGAAACAATTCCAAGGCAGGCGTGCTGTGTGCATGCTTACGACACTGGATTTCCAAAGCAAAAGTGAAAACTCTTGTGAAGGAGCTCAGAAGCTGAAAGGGTTAAATGAAATACAACTCTGCTTTTCCTGTGCAGTAAGGATTAGTAACCAAACAGAAGCAGGAGAAAGGATCCCTGAAGTGCCACTGTTTCAACAAGAACGATTGGAAAGTGTGCTCTGGAGCTTGACTGCAGAGTGTCTCCAACTTTTGTGCTCACCCGTCACAAGCACGTGCGGAAGGTAGGAGCTGACTTTGTTTTCTGGGCTGTTTCCTGATTCCTCTACCTGGATATCTATTCTCTATTAGTCTTTTCAGTGCTGTTGAACTGTTTTTCATTTCCCACCTTTTTATTTTTTCTCTTTCCTTTCAATTAAAAGAGTACAGGGGAGAGGAGAGACCAGAGTCCTTATGGCTGTAACATTTCATTTCTCAGGAGGGAGGGCAGAAGATGCTCCGTGAGTTTGGTGAACACACGTGCCTTTGACGCGCGTGGATTCAGTGAATCCCGGCGGGACTCCACGTGCCCGCAGTGCTGTTCTGATGCAGGGGCTGTTCGTGTTCCTGCTCCTGTTCCTGCTCCTGTTCCTGCTGTGGCGGCAGGGAGGGAGGTGCCCGGGCAGGTGTGACGGGGTGCGGGGCGAGCCCGCCGGGGTCACAGCCGCTGTGTCAGCGCAGGGTGCGAGGCAGATGCAGCGGGGCCAGTGCCTGCACGAGCGGGGTTCTGGCACACGGGAATGAAGGCCTGGCTGGGTGCTACGGCTCTGGTAGCCCCTGACCATCATCATCCCTGGAGAGCTCCGCTCCTGCTCGGGTGCCAGCAGGTGCTGAGGGCGGGCGAGGCCGTGCATCACTCCGGTGCTGCTGCCTGAGGCCGTCAGAGCCAGCAGACCTGCCTGTGAGGGAAGGGCAGCTGCTCGGGATCGGGACTCCCGCCCCTGAGGGAGGCTGAGGTGGGAGGCAGGCCAAGGAGGCAGCTCCAGGGATCCAGGGAGCTGTCGTGGCACGGAGCAGGTAATGGTCTGGAAGCGATGTGGGAGGGCAGCAGATCTGCCTGGAGCGCTGGGTGCTCCTTGTGCCTGGGGGGGTCATGTGGAACTAGGGGAGCAGTGATTTGAAACTGATTTCAAAGCTTTGATGAAGGTAATGTTAGCTTAGAATGGAGTCCCTAGGTCTTGGAATAGCTAGTGTTAGTACAGGAGTTTAAGGAGGTGGTGGGTTTGTTTAGGTCTGCCTGCAGAGACCTTAAAGTGAGTTTGTAAACACCCTTGTTTGTTACTTCGGAAAGTGTCTACACAAACACACTTTAACCCTTTCTACACGTCAACAGCTCCTTTGTAAACTGGCTTGCCGCTTTTATGTTTTTAGCCTGGCTTCTCAGAGAGATGTACCACACACTTTAATGCCAGAGCATTCCCAATCTCTGCAGGTACAGCAGCCGTGAAAAGCCATTCTTTCCGAGGGGCAGTGTGAGGATGAGCCAATGTGCTGCACAGCCATGTGTGTGGGTACTGGACAGCCTCACCCTGGCCTTCCCGGACAAATGCTCTACAGGGAGCAAAGCCAGGTGTTTGTGATGAGGAACACGAGTGGATGAAGTCACCAAGTGTCTTTGGTGTGGCACTAACTTAAACTAGTATTTGTTCATGTCAGTGAATTAATCGATTGATAAAAGGAAAAAAAAAAATAAGCAGAGCAAATTTGCTATCTCTGGGAGTTTTGTGCTTTTTTTTTCTGTCCAGAGCGAGATAATTAAGACTTCTATTTTGGTCCTATTTTTGTGAAGTGTCCTGACACCTTAAAGGTGTTTAATTTTGAAATAATTTCTCCTGAATTTTTAAGCACTTGATGTCATCACAGAAATGCTGGGCTTGGGATAGTTTCTTTGTAGCACTTGCCTATTCCAAATCTGTTTGCCAGTAAACAATCCACTCTGAATGTAGCCTTTGATAGAAGGTGCGTGATGAGTTATTTGAGGTGATTTTCAAGCAAGGATGTAGAACTTTGTTTGCTGGTCTCTATATGTATGTATGTTAAAAAGAATATTAGGGAAAAAAAACCAAAATTGTGTCAATTTTAAGGGAAAGTAACCACCACTGTGTAAAGAACTTAGGAAATGGATGATCTCAAATGTTGCTGTTCAGTAAGTGCAATAACTTCTGATGCAGATCACTTCTCTTTGGCTTTGGGATGGGCTCTCTCAGATCCAGCTTCTTGCCAGCTTGGTAAAGGAGAATGCAGGTAGATCTCATCTAATCTAGCTGCTTCAGGGATTAATTGCCTCTCAAATTAGGCACCAAGATTCTTTTTGAGTCTAGGTGAATGACTGTGTTCTGACTTGCTAAAAGGGCTGAGGAAACAGGAAAGCAGGTAGGTTGTTGCAACTGGTTTTCTTGGTAGCACTTTTTGAGTCAAAGGTGCAAAGTTTATTATTTTTGTTCTGTTAAAATAAGAAGCCTGAGAGTTAAAAAAACCCAAACAAATCCTCTGATCTTGATTGTGGACCCCTTTTTCTGAATATAATGTATTCATTGGAATGAAAATAAGACAAAATACTCTTCTGTGCCTCAGGACGTGTAGAGCTTAGGCTACCAGAAGGCTTTATCTTTGTTCAGTGGGGACCTTGAATATTAATAAAATGTTGACCATTTCATTCATTCATGTATGTACCTAGTGACTTATAGTACACAGCAAACAAATAACTTTTTTGTAAGAGGATGGGAGCTCTGTTTTTTATAAAAACAGCACCTAGAATACACAGGATGCAATTACAGTAGTCTTCACAATTAGCATTACAGGCTCATCATCAGCTGGATGAAGGGGAAAATGTTTCCCTGGTGGCATTTTGATGCTCAATGAACACCAGAAGAAATAGGTTGCTTGCTCTTAGGTCTGTTGGAAAGATGATACAGAAGTTCTGTAAGCCCTGCAGCGTACCTGGCACAGCTACTGAGCCCAGGCAGTGATGGATGATTGCTTGGATTCAGGACAGTCAATTGCAGTTATGTCCACTGTATGATGGACTTGTCAAAAGGACTTATTCTCTTAAAATTATGCTCTGCTGGATACAGCTTCAGAGGCTCATTTTTTAGCACTCCTGTATTTGAATTGTTATTTGTTGTGATCCAGTCTTGTCTTGGGCAATGAATAATAAGGGTTGCTAGATGTTTGGAAAGGGACTTTTATATCAAAGTACTTGAATGTGTGTCTACTTATATGCATAGTCTGTGACCAAATAATTTGTTTATGCTTTCTCACACAGTAACAAGCTCACCTTCCTGACATGCAGACGTGTTGTATAGAAAACAAGCACCATCCACAGATTGTTTATTTCTCTGCCTAGCTCTCAAAGCAGTAATTGGTGGCTCTGGTTTGGGCATCTGTGGGAGAAACCAGCTTCAGAGCAAAGAACCAATTTATTTTTAGATCACACTGTTGTCATTTTGCTGTGATCACACCGTTGAGCATGTGCATCCTTTGAGAGCTCTCCAGGCACTGCAGTGTGATCACACCCTCCTAAGATCATTTTTTATGAAGTTAATTTTTAGTGACAGATGAAAGATGCTAGGGCCAGTATTCTCAGAGACAGCAGCCCCAATTCCACTAGCACATATTCTCCTTCCTAAATTTGTTAATCTAAAGTTCTGGTTTAAGTTGTGATTTTGTTCCATTTTTGTTTCTTTTAGTTCACCTCATGTTACTCATCTTTCTCTTGCACAGTAATGTAAGCAAGCCCACAGATTTCTCTGCGGGAATTTCTGCCTTGTACCACTGAAGGTGCATCTGCATCACAGTCTGTAGGGGCGATTCCTTAGGGAAGAGATGTACCCATACAAGTGTGGTGTGTTTGACATGTTTATATATATATATACATATATATATACATAAAACTGAGTTAACTTTAAAGGAAAAAAACTTATCTTGGCTTCCAGAAACAATGTAGAGGCAGGAGCAATCAAAACCCATGAGGTTCAGAATAAACAGTCTCGTGTTTTCCTGTCTATTATTAGTCCCCAAGCAAATATATTTAAAGGTTTTACAGGTGCTCCCCGTGCATATATACTACAAGCATACTGTTGAATGTAGTGCTAACATCCTCTCAGTGAACAGAGATGAGAATCTTGCAAAGAGAGGCAGAGAAAAATTTACATGGTTTTAAAATCTCCTCTTGAAATAACGCTCTTTTTTTTTTAACCCATTGCACAGCAGAGAAATTGCTGTGCTTATATTTAGGATGGCATGAAATTAAATAATTTTTGAAGCAATCTTCTAGCATGAAAATCCTTTACTTTTCCTAAAGAATTCTCAAAAATTTGAATTGTAAGAGATTGGTCTCAGCTGGGAAACATGCTTAGGTGGGGGTTGGGGAGTGAAGTCCCTCCCACTGTAAGTGAAGAGCAGGTTTGAGACCACCTGTGGAAACTGAATAGGCACAAGTCTGTGGGGCCAGATGAGATGCATCCCAAGGTCCTGAGAGAACTGACTGATGTGGTTGCCAAGCCACCCTCTATGATATTTGAGAAGTCATAGCAGTCAGGCAAACTCCCCAGTGACTGGAAAAATGTAAACATTTTTCCTATTTTTAAAAAGAGGATGAAGGAAGGCCCAGGGAACTAACACTTACGAGGTTAACAACCTCAACAATGCTTAACAGGTTGCCCAGAAAAACTGGGAGTGCCCCATCCCTGGGAGTATTCAATGCCAGGTCAGATGGGGCTTTGAACAAGTTGGTCTAGTGGAGCTGTCCCTGCCCATGGCAGGGGGGTTGACCTAAATCATCTTTAAGGTCGCTTCCAACCCAATCCATTCTATTATTTATAAACAGCAGCAGTGCTCAGTGTCAGGTGATATTTCAGGCCAGGCTAAATAACTCATAGAAATTAAGCTTAAGCTATGACAGGACAGTAGTAAATGTAAAAGATTGTCAGCTATTCCTCTTCAATTATGCTAGTGTTTGGGGTATTATATCCTTGTCATGTATTTTCCACAGGCAGTGTGTGCCTTCTTTTAGCAGTGTCTAAATCAGTTTGTGTGCTTGTCGTTATCCCTACATGCTCCCAGATTTAATTAACAGCTAAGCACTGTGAGACTACCAAAATAGAAGGCAGAATCCTATCTTTACTCCTTATACTAAATCTCTTGCTGCAAACCTAATAGTGGGAGGCTAGTTGCATAAAATTGAATCTGAGCTGATATTAATAGGCAGACAGAAAATTGCCCTCATGAAACACTGTATCAGCTCCTGCAAAGGGATGGCATAGCAATTGCATTTGCTCGGAAGATGCTGCTTCACTGAACTAAGCCTGAGATACATCATTGTGGATTTTGGAGAGCAGAACGAGGCAGGTCTACATCTTCCCCACCCACTGATAGGGTATGGTGTGAGGCCTTACTAGAATCTCTGTGTGTTGGTCTTGCTCTTGAGCCTAATGAATTTTCAACTACTGGTTTTTGTATGATTTCAGTATTCAGAGGCTGCTGTGGCTTCCCCAGGTGTTGTTGAACTTTCCTTTACTGTAGAAATCCTCTGTAAAAAGTGTTGTCAGTCTGTGTCAGCCATGTGAAGTGATGGCCTGGTGCAAATTCATGTTAGGAATCAGCCTGAAGGCTGAATTGAAAACCATGGATAGAGCAGGCTCGAAGGTGCTTCTGTGTTACCACTACTCAGTTCTCCAGCTGGCGCTCTGCTATTGTGCTTGTTAGTAAGTTTTTCTAACTATTTTTTTCATGTAATAAGATGAATTTTAAAGGTATTCTAGCTTAAAGTTTGTCTTTTATAATATGCATAACATGGCAGAAAATATACCTCAGTGGATTGCTGAAGAAGGGATTGCTTCCTTGACGAGGATTCTGCAACTTCTAACACGTGTTTAGAATGAACTAATTAATCTGGATACCAATGGTAAAGACACCATCATAAAACTTCAGACAACTTGCATTTTCTTTGTTTTCTCTCCTTTCCCATTAAGCCCTTTCAGCCAGTCCTGTGTTTGAACTCATTTATAAACATTTACCCCTTCCTTTGTATATAAACAGCTCTTCATGAATGTGTTTCATTGCATGGTCAAGACAAAGGAAATTCATCATCCTGCTGTTTTAATGGGTACATAGACATTATTTGGCTTATTTGCCCTAACCCAAAGGAAGTAAGACCCATGATTTTCTTTGAAAAATTGTCGAGAAAAAGAATTATTTACTGTGTTTGGGGAACAAAACCAGGCATATTAAGAAGTATCTTGAATGTGATATCATCTGCCTAAAGCAGTGATTTGTTTCCTGGATCCTCCAGGCTGTGTGATGTGGTTCTCATGCTGTCCTCACTCAGCTCACATCCTAAGCAAACGGAGATTTTTCCCTATCCTTTTTCTCTGTTCCATGGAGCCCTTTTGTCTCCCCACCTTCATCCTAGCTTCTTTCTCTGTGTGTATGTTTTTCCTTATTAATTCTTCCAGCAAAAACTTAAAAGGTGCTTCTCAGTTGTCAAGGCAAACAAAAGCAAGCTGGAACAAAGATATGCTTTTTGGAGCACAACAAAAATTATAATGTCTTTAGAAAATGTAGTGAATCTAAAAGCTCAAAGACTTTGCTCTCAGCCAATGACTCAAAAAATGTATGTCACTGAATAACAGGATGATGATATGTTGCCCATTCTGGCTTCCCACCTCTTTCAACCAAACTTCTAAAAATATAATGTCAAAGTGAGATCTGATGTGTTAGAGGAGAGTGAGTGGAGGAAAGGGAAGGAATTTCTGAAAAGGTGTGAGTAGTGGGATCCCTGTGGCAATGTCTGCTTTAGTGCTGGATGTGCTAAACTTTACAACAAGCCATTTCTGTTGATATTGCAGCAGGTAAATATTTATTGCCAGGGTGGCCAACCTGTATCTCAGAAGTTGTGTATGCAAAGGCAGCTTCTGTGTCAGGGTTACTTCAAAGGGAATGATAGATCCATACTGGGTAATTCAAATTCCCAAAAGGGAGATTAAATTACTTGCAAGGACTTGCCAAAGTCAGTAATGCTGGGTGGCTTTGCCACTTACCTGCATGTCCAGCTAAATCTCATCTAGATCACACAAGTGGGAGCCCTGAAGGGATCTTTTTGCCTTCTGCCTATGAACCACTCCTAGAACAATCCCTGACCCAGACATGTGATATGTGTCTTTGGCCAAAGGTGATTTAGAAATGTGGTTCACAGGCTAAAGAAGGCTGGTCTGTCTTGTGTGCTAAACAGAGAATAACACTGGCTATCCAATTATTTTCAAAAGGAATAGAGAAAACCTGATGAGTGTGTGAGCAATAGAACTCGTGAAACTTGTTTCATTCTGACTTTGTGATCTGATTCTGTAGTGCCTAAACAGCTTAAATTCTTGCTTACACAAGGCTAAGTTATTCATAACATTACTTTTAAGTTTGGATTTCCTTCCTGTTGAAAAGAAAAAGTCATCATCTAAATAGATTAAAAGTTCAACACATCTCTTCATGCTGGTCCAGTATCTTTTCTCTCAAAAGGTAACTTTATTGCTTTTGAGACCGTGAAATTAGACAACTGATGCAAAGTTATTTTTTCATACATATATATATATATATATATAGGCAATGTAGGTCTTGTTTCCCCAAGAATATAGATGCTAAGAGGTTGTTTGAAAAAGTTTAAGTAAGCAATTTTATTTGTGCATTGGAAGGCAGGATTTACACACATAAAGTAAATATAGGAGTCATTAAAATGTCCTTGATTTCAAAACATACTCCTGGTCTTCATGAAGATTTGACTGATCTTGCTAAGCCTGCCTGACCCTGGGTAAGAGTTTCTAACTAAATAAAATATTTTTACAGCAGGTCACTGCTGGCTCCACTGTAGAGAAGGTTCCAGGTCTTCCTTCCCATCTGTCTTTCTACAACTTCTGTTTGTAAAAGCAAAAGCTTCTTTCCTAAGTGGGTTCTGTGTTAAGCCCTGAAATAAGGGTACTTATCCCAGTTTCCAGTGGTAATGGAGTTCTCATGTTCTGTTCAGGAAATTAGGAAATTCCAGCTATTTCTTCTGTGGTCCTTTCACCTTCCTGTTTTGGAATAGAAGGTTCCCGAACTGCTAAAGTTAGATTCCAGTTTGAATTTCTCTGGTGTTTGGAGAACTTTAGGTCAGCATCTCCTATAGAAAATAGTCCAGAACTGAACTCTGAAGCTAATTCTTTTTGACCAAGCTCACAGATGGCTGGAACCACTCCACACTTCAAGCCTTTTATTCATCTCACCCAAGCAGTTAATGCCAGATGTGACTGCCTAGACAATTTGAATTTCTTCTGGTGTAATTGCAGAGGTTTCAGCTGGGCACACCTCTATTTCTGGTTAAAGATTCTGGTTATTCCTTTCCTCTTGTGAACTCATAAACCCTCCCCCTGAGATAACTTCATATTTTAGCACTATGGCAGGAATTCCTCCTTGTGAGCTTTCCAGCAGCTGTTCCATAGCTTGAGCATAAAGTCACCATTTCCCCTCAGGCTCTGCTGCTGTTTCTGGGTGGAGGAGGGGTGGAGATGCTGTTCTAGCACGCAGTGGGAAAAGGGAGCTGGGGAGGGCTGAACAAAACTGGAGGAGGGCAGGAGGCTCAGGGAGCAGCAGCTGTTGTGGCTATGAGTGAAAGAACTGCAAAACACTGACCTTTTTATTTCTTTCCCTACATACCCAGCCTGTGGTGAGAAGAATGGCAAATGAGCAGAACAAACCTGCGCTGCTGCACCCCAGGTCCTGCTAGGAGTTAAAGGGCCATTAAATCTAGAAACAGAACTTGACCCTTTTATTAAGGTTTCAGACGGATTCTTCAATCCCATCTGTTGTGGTTGAAACTAAGGTGAAAGGAATCAATGCTGAATTCTACATCTGAGGAAACTTTTAAAATAACAAGTTTGTTGATGCTCAGTAATCAAATACAATATTTGTTTTCCAGTGGGGAATTTCATAGCATATAGACGGTCCTGTTCTTCCTTCTGCTGATCCTTCCTGGAATCTCTTGATTAGTTTAATAGGGCTGGATGGTCTAAATATTTTAATGCTAGATTTGGGACATATGATAGCAATTTCCATGCAAGTGCAATGGCATGAAAGTAGAAGCAAGCATCAGAGCTGTAACCTCTTGCTGGTTTGGTGCCCAGGGTTGTCCCATACATTGGGTTCTGACTCTAGTTGTCTCCTCAGAGAATCTTCTCCTGTCTGGCTGAAAACATCCAAGACACTAACTAGCTGTGGAATGGGAGCACTGCTAGCCCTGATGACCTGCTCCTCTAGCCTCTTCTCCAGGAGCCTCATCTGGTTTGGTCCCAGCTCCCTGTCTGCCTCTTGGCTCAGAGGGTAGAAAGAGTTAAGCAGACAGTTCATTAGCAGCAGAACAAGGATTTGATTTTCAAGGATATATCTGTGGACCTGAGAGGTGGCAGGAAATGCAATATGTGAGAGAGGAATGCTGGGGAAGAGATGATTTTTTTTACCCTTTTGGTAGTAGGAATAGGAGCTGATCACAAGTATTTACCTCTGATACCAATACCATTCAAGGAAGAGGCTGCTTTCACAGTGCCTTTTCCTAGTGCTGTGGGCACATTGTAAAATCATTCAGGAGAACTTTGCTGTTTGTGTACATGGATCTTGTAGCAAAAGGGTCTCTTCTTGCCTGTGCTTCCCCTGAGAAAGGATAGGATGCTTGGTAGGGTTGTGACACACATCCAGCCCAACCTGGTCATTGGCCTCTACAGCACAGAGAGCATCCTTTACCTCTTCTGGAGGGCATCCCCAGGTTGTTTCTTCCTTGATTTGAATAGGAAGAGTAGTAGTAGCACCTGTGGGTGATGGAGGATACACAGTCTTTTCTCAGTTTCCTAAGAATGACTAAACCAAAATTAATGAAAGTCTTTTCATATAAAAAAACCCTATATCATCATTTTCTTACGAATCTTATGATTGGCACTCAGTGTTTAGGGAGAGAAGTTTATCACTACTTGTTTTCCCAATTCCATTTTCCCTGCTCATTATCATTTTGCACACAGACTTTGGTGCAACTGAATTTTTTTAGTAGCTTTTACATCTGAAGGAGAAAATATTTTGAACAAGCTTTTTATGCTTGGTGTGGTGAATGTTGGGAATGTTAAAATACATGGTGTATATGGACTTGGAGAGTTGTAATAAAATCTTTTAATTGAGGCCTAGGACTATAAGAAAAATGTCTGCCCATCATATAGTAGCCTGAAATACTCAAATACCAGATCAAGTAAGTTTCATTTTGGGTATTTCTTGGTTCTGATGTCATATCCTCATGCAACAATGATTTTATATCTATGTTATCATTGTTAATAGTCATACACATTCTGTATTAAATCTGGATTTAATATGCCAGACTAAAGGAGCTATATATGAAGTTTTAATATCAAAACAGATATTGTTACAAGAACTGATGAAATAAACATTTTTTTCCTTGATGATTTTGTGTACTGTGAAAGGAAAATCTTTCCTTTTACCTTTCCTTTTCCAAGGCAGAAAGAAGCTCAAACTAGATAAAACAGTGCTAGGAATATCTAGTCCGTCGTTTTGTTTTTTTTCCCTGGGCTTAACTGGTCACAGGGTCATGAGAAAATGGTGATGAGAAAGAGCCAGTCTGTAGTGGCTGAAGTGTCTCTGTCACAGCTGTGAGCTCTGGTGGGTGGTGGTTGGTGTGGGCTGCAGCTCAAAAGAGGAAGGATTAAGTAGCAACAGGGAATGTCCCAAATGTGGATAACGCCCCATATTTAGGAAATGTTGTACGCTGCCATACCAGCCTATATGACCTGATCACCTTTCTAGTTCTGGGGATATAACTACTCATGGTGGAATCTAGCTGTAGCTGTCCATGATGAACTGTTGGATTTTAAGCAAGCACAACCGCACGAGATGAATGTAGGGTACAAAAATGTTAACTGTGGAATTTTTTACCTTGGGATGGTTGAAGTCATTGCAATTTTCAAGTATTTTATCAGGTGTATACATAAAGAGGTGGGAGGGCAGACATGCAACAGCATGCACCTTCCACTGTGCCTGGGGATGATGTTCTCATTATACCAGAGGAAAGTTGAGGGAAATATTCACTCTCAGTAATTATATCCTGCTTTTCTGTGCAGGTTAATGTAAGTCTTTGCAGATGTCTTCATCTATCCAGGGAGTTTAATGGTAAAACTGCTTTTCTTCTCTCCCCTTGATTTACTTCCACCTCCATTTTTACTTCATGTTATTGTAGCTTTTCTACCAAACAAACCGCAAAGAAGCAAGCAACCCTGATGAGTAATTCTTCTGTTCCCACAGGCAGAGATGAAGAACTTGTTCCTTCTGCTCATGATAACAATGATGTTGCCTTCTGCATTTTCAGTAAGTAAATGTTCTTCTGAGCACTGTTACAAGAAATGAAAGATACTTCTGTTAAGAATTGTCAACATCTGTAACTCAAGTGCTTTGTAGAAAGTATTTCTGAATGAGCTAATAGGTTCAAGTCATCAGGCCTATTGTGGCACATCTTATTAAAAGTCTAACATGGCAATTAAATAATGGAATTCTGGTAGTGCCTCTGGTTCTAGGGATGTTTTCTGAAAAGCAGTAATTGCTGTCTCCTGCTTCAAAGCTAAAGAGAGTTATCACTTGAAATAAAGAGAATGGATTTCTGGTTAGTTTATTTTTCTCTTTTCTTTAGTCTTAGAAGTATTAGCCATGTGGTTTAGCTTTGCTGGAAGAGATTACTTTGTGTTAAGCCAATGTGATATTATCAGAAAAAGAATGCAGCAATTAAGACCTGGGATTCCTGTTCTTTTCTGAGTGAGAAGCAGGATCTTTCTGAAATAAATGCAGCTTGAGGACAGTTTCCCTGACTTGAAGTTAAACTTTATTAGTGAGTTGGACATCTAAGGTAAAAGAGTTGAAGTGTTAGCAAAGGAAGACATTACATGTTTGTTAGGTGTAAAGGAACAGATAGTGGAGGGGGAAAAAAAAGAGGCAATTATCGCTTGGAGTAAGAGTTTTACTTTCTAGGCCACCTTTGAAGATCAGGGATGAGAGACCAGAAATCAAGCAGAGTTCGTTATTTGCCATATTTTCTCTTATAGATGGAAATATGCTTAAATGAATGCTTGCTGTCTCATATCTAATTAAAAAAATCCTACTGTACATTAAAAGAAAAGGAATATATTCTATTCAGTTCATCTGCCTATTTCCAATTTGGAGATTTTGGTGATTTTTTTTGGAGGGGATATGACTGAAAAACCCTACTACTGTGAAGGCTCACACTTCTCTGTAGCTTTAGACTGGACCCCTGCATGCAATTAATAGTTCCTCTTGAAGCCATGCTGAATGAAAGGAGAAGTTTTGCTTGGTCAACACTTAAGTACAGTTTCCCTGACATACTGGATCTGTCCAAGTCATACATTTCCTGTGAACACTGTTTCTTTATATGGATCCACCTTTCTAGGTTGAAATGCTGGTTTTTAATTTATTCTGAATAACTCAACATTGTTATTGCTTAAAGTGCTAATCCATTGAATAAACTTCTAGATGTCTTAGCCTGGTTTAACAAAGGGCAGAAAGTGCACAAGGACATCAAAGTTAAGGTCATACTGAAACAGTAAAAATTACTGTGAGGACAAAGAAAGAGGAGATCTTACTATTATTCCTTTGGAGGGAAAGGTAGAAAACATGCACAAGAATAATTTTACGAGATAGGACCAGTTTGTTTTGCCCTGTAACCTGTTTCCAGCTATGTCACAAACATGTGTCTAGGAAAAACATATTAAAAGATAAGCAAGTACAATTTTCCTCAATACACTTCCAGTTTATGACCCCTTTGAGCTTGAGATGTCTCTGTTTCTCTTCCCTGAGTTTGGTCAATGCCTCCTTGAAGCCGTAATACCAAGATCCTGCTCTTGAGAGCTAAATATCAGCTATCACGTAATGATTTATTAATATTAATTAATAATTAATAAATAATAGCAATTTGGGATAGGATTTGTGTTTCCCCTGTGTGTCACTTAAGTTGCCTACATTAAATCTCCACTGTCATTTTAGTGATAAATCGCTTTTACTGTAATGTTTTCCCATAGTTCTTTGCAGTATGTCTCTGGTTTTCTGATGTCCTTTATTACCCTATATTACCCTTATCATCTGCTTTCATTACTTCTGTGGTTTTGGCATAACTAATAAATGTGTTGAGGCATTCCGCTTCCTGATTGAATTCTGCTGCTAATGTCAGTTCTTGCAGTGGGTGGAGATTTTATTTCTGCTTTTGTCTTTGGGCCACCTGCTCATCATCCATTGAAGAACTGTCCTTCTGACTGCTTAACTTCCTTTGAAGCTTTAGGTAAAGGATTTTTTTGTAAACTTTTTGCAAATCTTAGTGTATATGGCAGGTTACCTTTGTTGACGTGTTTGTGAATTTAAGAACTGCAATAGTCTTAGAAGGATTTGCCTTTACAAGTCTTATTGACTTTTTCCCAAACATCCTGTATTTATGCAGGTGCCTGCTAGCTCTGTTCTTTGTTATAAGTTCTATTAATTTATCAATTGATGTCAGTTTTACGCTCTGTGAATGCACACATCCATGGGTTCCCCTGGGATCATTTTGTAAACTGGTGTCAGATTTTCCACTTTCCAATAATCACATATTGAAGTGGATATAGCTGAGAGGATTGTCTGCTAGTATGTAACAGTTTATCCGTTTCAACCTTGAGTTCCTGTTAGGCCCCTTGGATAAACAACTTCTGGTGACTTCATACTGTGTGTTTTGTCCACTTTTCCAAATAAGTTTGGGGTCATAAAGTTTACTCACAATCATCCTCTTTGTAGAGTTTTCTGAATGTGCTCCATTTCCTCCACAAGGATTCCAAGAATTAATTTGACTTCTCTGCAATGGCTGTATCTTTTTAGAGTTCTTTAAATCCCCTCCTCATCTCCAGGCCACCCAGAGTTTCTGGAAGCCTTTCCATTTCTGAAAAGTAGCTGGTACTGGCTCTGCCCTCTGCCCAGCAGCAGGACGCAGTCCCATGGAGCAGCACATCCCTGGCTCTGCATGCACCAGGCATGCACCATATCCTCCCCAGCTGACAGAAGATCCGTGGGTGTGGAAGGAGCCAGCTGCAGGGTGGGACAGCCCAGACAGAGGTAACACAGTGAGGAGTGTTGAAGAGTTGAACATGGGAAAGATCTGGGAACCATGAGGGACTGGGTTCAGTGATGTAGGGAGAATCTGAAATGCTTTGAGAAAATGAAGGTGTTGGGGAACAGCTGGATTTTTCTGGATTTTTCTGGATTTGTTAGAGGAGATATGCTAATGAGCCACGGCTAGGGTGAAAGTGGGATGAAAGGAGATGTACACAGAGAGTGTAAACCACAAGCCATTAAATCTAACAAAGCCTATGTTTTTTCCTCATCTTTGTAAAGCAGCTTGTCTTAATAAGGTACTCACTTCTTCTGCACCACTTTGTTTTTTGCTTCCTGCTGTCACCATCTTGTTCACTTTCATTCTTGTTTTTCTACTTTTACTCAAATGCAGTACTTTGATTGCTTATTCATTATTCATATAAATGGTACTTGGCATTATTCACCTTCAAAGCTCTTTGCAAGCCTGCTGTGTCTGAGCCAAGATCAAAGGTTAAGACAGAATTATAAAAAAATGCTTTGCTGATGTGGTTTGGATTCATTAGCTCATTTTTGGTAGCATTTTTGGCTAATCCCCTAGCTGGTTGCAGATGGAGCCATCTTGAAAATGCATATTGGCATAGCAGCAGATATCTAAATTATAAATATGTAAGATATACTGAATATTTTCAGCTCCCTTTCAATTAAGTTTGAGGGTTGAATACCACATGTCATGCAGAGCTTAGCTGTGTGGAAATATATTATTGGTGATCATCATTGTAGTACTGGGCAATTCTTCTGGATATAGGAAGGAGAAGGAAATGGTTCATACCCCAAAGAGCACATGGTCTAAGGGCACACTCCACGTGGGCTGGTTTAGATAGGGCCCTGAGGGCACTGCTAACACCCAGCCTACTGCCCAGGATCCCCTTGTAGCCTCCTCGGGCTGCTGGCTCCTGCCCCAGTGATGCTGCAATGAGGATCTGCACAACTCTGCCTGGCCAGCTGTGGACCCTGATGAGCCAGGCCCACCTGCAGTCTCAAATCCCAGCCTGGTTTCAGGTGGATGTGTCCAATTCCCAGGTCTGGGGCTGCTCCCTGGCTGGCTATGCTGTCCTGGGAGCACCTCACACTACTGGCTCCCAGCCCACAGGGAACAGCCAACCTTTGGGGACACCTTGACACTTTTCTTTCTTTCTCCCCTTCTGTTATTAACTTTTCTCTCAGCAATTAACTTCTCCCTAAGCCCTTATTATTCAATGTTAACGAAGTTGCACATTCTCATTGGACAGTGCTTACTTGCCAAGACTTTGGCAATGAAACCATTACAATAGTAGTGATAGTTTTAATTTGTAAAATATTTGGCATTCACCCTTCTCTCCTATATGTTTCCTAAATGATGTTACCATTCAGGGTGTGTCAAAATAAACATTAACCATATTTCAGAAACTATAAACACCAGAACGTAGATATATATTAAATAAAATGATGCAGTGTTATTTCAAAAATACTAAGAAAGTTTAAAGAGAGAGAGTCTGATTTTGACTGTAGTTTTCAGCCATGGAAACACTGCAAAACTGTAGCACCACATTGCTCATTTTATCATTGTGAGCAGTATCTGTTTTCAGTGGGTAACAGCTGGACAGGGCCTTGTCCTCAGCCCCTATTTCCCACCACGTTCTCCCTGTTGGCACTGAGATGTGTCTGATACCAATGGAACATAGTAAGCATGTGAAACAGCCCCAGAAGTCACAGTAACAACATTTCAGTGTCCAAAATGATTCTTCAGTTGCATCTCAACAGGCCAAAGCTGTGCAACCTTCTGGGCAGTTTTGGCCTTGTCCGAAAGCTCTTGGGCATAGCGTGGTTGTCAGGAACCAAGTGCTTTGAGCACCAACTGCTGGAGTGGTGCAACAGGATGTTTTGTTGCTGCTCATCGATCTGGAAAAGCAGCACCAAAAAAATCACGAAGTAATTCAGTGTGACTGAGTCCTGAAAGGTTCCCAAGGAGCAAGGGATAAGAACTTACCTGGGATGTAGGCTGTTTGGACATGTGGCTGAAGAACTTCACTGCTCACTTGGGACCATATACCAAATTGATGTTTGCTTTGATAGCTTGCTAGTATTTGAGTTGCAAGAAGGCACTAAGAAATTATTCGTACTGAATCACTTGTCCACAGTTGGTGATATGAACTTTGTGGATCACTGCATGCCTGCAATGCCTTTGTCTGGGAAGCACAGTCCTCTTCCCATGCATAGTTTCCTATCCATCTCATCAAACTGACTGGAAAGTCTTTCAAGGGTTCTTTTTAAATTGTTCCTATATAGTGGCAGCATTTTCTGCCTTTGTGAGTCAAGTCCCATTCATAGCTTCTCTTCCAGTGCATGTTTCATACACAAAAATAAACATTACATTGTATATAATAAGCTATCTGGGACTCTTTTCCAGAATTCTTTTGTTTGCATGTGATGCATACTGGAATTGTCTTTGCAGATGAGGTCTGGAGGTCTAATGACTCAGAGGCATAGCTTTTTACTTACTGATGATATCAGATACAGTTGGCCTGGTAACAGCAGATGCTGCAACTGCGTCAGCAGTTCATCTGTCTAAGAAGTGAAGAAAGCAATGCAGTGTTCATAAAAATGAAATCCCTGACCTTCTAAATTTCTATACCACAGCAGTCTGTATGCAAATGAGCCCTGAAAGCCCACAGTGCCAGGGTCATGGGCAATATCAATATTCCCAGAAAGGATGCATTGCTGCTGTCTCAACTGGTGATAAAACTTGGGCATTAACTGGCTGCTCTTTGGGGAGTTTGTAGAAGTCAGGGATGGATGTATGCATTTTCTCTCTTCTCTTGAAATATTAACATATATACTTTACGCAGACAAAGAAACTACATTCTTGTATGCATGTCAGGCTGAAGCAAGGGAAGAATGAAACCAAATAAATTTGTAACAGCGATGAAGATTGTAGATTTTTAATTCTGAAATCCATGAAGGAATGGAATCTAGTTGTCCCAGCTGACATGAGATAAAAGCATTCCAGAGTCTGAAGAGAGTGGAAAGAGGCTTTTGGAACAGAAACTGGCTGACAACATCTAAAAAAATGTCTTGTTATCAGGTTATGTAATAATGTATTTATTATTTATTATAAACATGCAGCTTTAGCTTTACTTGTATACACGTGTGCAGTTACTGAGGTAATGAGGTCTGTACACAGATTTCCAAATATGGGAGTTGGGCCCCTATTAAAATGTTTTTCTGACATTGTACAGCTTTGGGAGGTTTCTTTTGTCTGATGCTTCTTTTGGGGTGTACATAAATGGAGTGATACTGAGAAAAATTATTGTTCCTGCACTCTGTGGGTGCATAAGCCTTACAACAAAGAGTCCCTGCAGATTTTACTCTATATAAAAGGAATAAATAATTCTAGTTCTGTAGGAGGGATATTGGAATATTTATCAGGGTGGTGTGTGTGTGGAAAGGAAAGGCTTTCTATCCTAATTGCCTTTCAGTAATCTGACTTTCAAATGCTCTTCCTTTGGATTTTTATCTACATGTTTCCTTCTCCCTTATGCTGACTGAAAGGTCTCTTGTTTCCAGGGTGAGTTTATACTGCACCTAAATCAGTCAGTTGATACAGAGGAATAAGACTGCCGAGAAACAGAGTGGTAGCATATTTTATTCTTTTGAGAGTAAAGGAGGAGGGATTACAGGGGGAGGAATTGGGTGTCTGAAAGAAAAACTTGGGAAATAAGATCGCTGAAAAAACCTTGCTGAAAGCTAAAACACTATTGTTGAGTTTATGCCCAGAAAGGCAAATGAGAATGCAGAAGACAAACAGTGAGCTGAGTATCTGGAGTGAAAAAGTAGGAGAAGGGTTTGGCACAGGGTCAGGGAGATGTTGACTTGGCCAAGAGGAGGTATGTAGAAGAGGCTGTAACCTGGGTAGTGCCACTGAATGTAGGGGGCAAAGGCAAACAGAGCTAGTCTGAACCAGAGGTATTAGAAAAATTGCACAGGAGTTGTGTGCAGAAAAGTAAGTATCTGGGCTAGGAAGAAAGTGTTTCACATTAGAGAAGTATAGGTAATAATTTGGGGTGACTCTGCAGCTAGATAGTTGTGGGTAATTCGGTAGTAAATGCATATATATTATTGGGTAATAATTTCTGACTGTTGCTCTTCCAGCAGCAGGGAATAATCCCTTAAAAGAGGGTGAAGTAAAGAAACAAGACTGTAACTTGGACATACACTAGGGGAGAGAGTGTGTGTGGAAAACTGTAAAATCTGTCTAAATTACATGAGAGGATTAACCCATGCATCTTGCCTGAGTTGGACTGATGATTTATTAGACTATGATTTATTAGACTAGCTCCTATTTCTAGCAGAGGCTTGGATGTTTGTATGTGGAGGCGAGTTAGATCACATCACAATAATTTTTTACCTTTTATTCTTGGCCTACCCACTCTTCACTACAGCAAATGTCTCAGTGCCCAAAGGGCCTGCACTACCTTCTCAGTGGTACAATTGTATCTATAAAATGCCCTACGGGTGCAGCTACACAGCAAACCCTGCTTTTACAGTGTCACTCACCACATAACCCTGCACTTACCTTCTTTTTTCAAGCAGGATTACCCCTACTGCATCTTGCAAATATTTTTTTTTTCCATAAGATACTGCCATTCTTCTCACTGACCACACATGTCCTGCTGTATGTGGATCCCATCAGCTGCAGAAGCCTTTTTTTCTGAAAATATGATATTTCATGTATTTCCAAGACAATGTATTTTGGTTAGTTCCATCACACTTGTAAATTTTTGTCTGTTTTATAATGGTTATTTCTCTTAATGTCAGTATCCAACTTTCTAAATACAAAATTAATAAGGGTTTTACTAATGTCAGGCCCAGACCTGACATCATCATTGGACACAGTTGGGTAAGGGGAATAAAGGTCCCTGTATGGAATTCTGTTGCAGTAAAAACTGTGTTCTGGGGATTTTCTTTCTGCTTCCTTTACTTCTCTTAAGTGTTGGATTTTAGAGCCAAGGATTTGGGTTTAAGTGGCTCTATTGATCTGGTGTGGAGTGGTGGTACTCAAAGTCCCTGAAGTAATGATTTATTTGCCTTTGCTGCCTTGCTGAGATGAAGATGTTATCCCCTCTTAGATCATTATTCAAAAGTGCTGAAATTCTATGAATAGACAAACAGTAGCAGTTAAGAGAGATTATGAAGCTGGATGTGCTGTATGGCTTCAGGAAGCTAATATTCCTAGATACTGGAGACCTGATCTTTCTGATGTATTACTGTGTGCCACTTTTCATGTTAGAAATACAGCACAGCAAGACAGCCTTTTTTGCAATAGAACACATAGGATCTCTGCTTTTTTTTTTTTTTCTTTTTAATCCCTGTGTTACCATGTCTTTTTGCTATGTCTGTGGGTTTTTTTATTTCCAGGGCCACAGGATGAGACGGCAGGTTGATGTCTGGGGGAGCTGGAGCGAATGGAGCAAGTGCAGTCGCAGCTGTGGCGGTGGAGTCAGCTTTCGGCAACGGCGCTGCTATTCCCAAAGGTGAGACCTAACCTCTTTTTTGTTTTATTCCTTTTCTTTAAATACACTGTACTGTTACGGAGCTCCTGCAATTATGTTCCAATATACACCCAGGAAAAAAAATGAATGTGTGTTTGATCCCGGGGGACTGAGTCCACTTTGAGATGAACCTCAGCTTTGGTCTTGTCCCTGCTGTTTTGAGTGCTGTTTTGAGCCCTCTTCAACATGTGCTTGCTTTGGCTCCTTTGATAGAGCACAGAAATTTCTCTGTGAGATTTGAGGTTGTGCAGTCAGGGGATTGGCATGGTAGCAGCTGCTCAATCAGGTCTAGTGTGCCAAGGTCTGAGGGAGATGGAGAACAGACCAGAGCAATTGGTTTCTCTCCCAAGAGCTGGTGACAGTGCTGAGATTTCCTCAGGTTTATGATGATTGCCAGGAGGGTAAATTGCCCCAGAGGAAATGGAAGAGTCAATTTGGCTCAAGCCAGTGTTAGCATTGTGCCACCTCATATGCAGCTGGGTTAGCTACATCCTAATGAGGATGATGGCTGGTACTGCACCTGTTGGGAATGATGGACCTTAGAGATCCTGTTGTAGGTGGAAACAAAGCAAAGGAGGAGAAAAAAAGCCAGACTCTCAATAATATCCTGAAATAAACAGCCTCTCTCTGTTTAGAGAAATGAGAGGAGGTTTTGTAATAGAAGAAGCCAGAGTTATGAAACTGCTGATTCCCACAGAGAATAAAGAAAGGTCTCTTTTGAAAGCTGCCCATTATGATTTATACCTGCCAGAATCCCTGGAGGCCTGTCTCTCCATTTTAGGAACACTGAGATGTCAGAGATTGATTGGCTTTTTAGATCAATTTCCTCCATAATTGTTTCTCTCCATAATTCTCAACTGGGGTCATTTGACTGGACTAAAGGTGTTGCACACTTTTCACAGGCTTGTTCAACCCTTCCTAATAAGGGATCTATTGTGCACAAAAAAAATCAAGATAAATGATGCATAAAGATATTCTGAATTGGCCACTACCCTCATGCTGCTCATAACATGTCTCCCTCTCTTGTATGGACACCTCAACCCTTTGCTGGTGGATGATGGAGTAAAATCTCAGCTTCCATTATTTAGTTGAAATGTGACCCTGAAGAGCTTTACTGCAGTTGTTCATGGTGTGTGTCTCATTCATGCCAGAACACACACCATAGCATAAAATACCACTAGAAAATGTCAGCTTGCTTTAGTTGTGAAGAAGTTCATTTTAGTTATTTTGGGAAGAGCGTGAGAGTGATATGCTTGGTGTGAAGATGATTTATAACGTCTGCCATGAGATGACTTTGTGTGTGTGTATTCTTCAGAGAGCTCCATGTATTTTTTGGTGTCTTCCAGGACAGAAGGTCCTTCCAGTTGTGTTGGACCAACACAAAGCTATCAGTCATGTAATGTTCAGGTATAGTCCTCTGGTTTTAGTTTTTCTTGCCTGTTGCTCCTTTTCCCCAGACAAACATCATTCTTGTTCAAAAATAAGATGTAATTATTAGCACCTGTTTCTCTGATGTCACTGGTGGATGCAGCTCATTAACAGTATCCATTCAAAAATGTATTGAAATTAAGTCCCGATTTAAAGGGGAGGAATAAGAATAAAGCCCAAATTTTTATTGTATACTTTATTTTCCTCCTTTTTTTATAATACTCCAATACAAACTTTTTCTCTTCCAAACAGAACTGCCCGGAAGGCTCCCGGGATTTCCGGGCAGAGCAGTGTGCAGAGTTTGATGAGACTGAGTTCCAAGGCAAGAAATATAAGTGGCTTCCATATTATGGAGGTAATGATAAACATGCGGGGTTACACTTCCTCACTACCTATCAACAATAGGTTTTGAAGTGACTGCAATGTTTTTTACTGTACTATCTTTGTAGGGCACTTCCTTAGTTGGAATGGGGAGCAGGAGTTGGCATTGAAAAAAATCCTTTTGCCAGCAGCAAAGCATTGCTGTCCTGAAGACACTGGATGCATGGGCCAAGAGACATTGCAGCAATACGTACTTGTCTCTTGTAACAGCCATTCCTTCAGAAACATTGCTCGAGGAAATCTGGAACTGGTTGCAGCTAGGTTCCAAAGTATTAGAGGAGCAAAAGTTCTGCTGTGTTTTCCAAATAGAAAAATATTATTTGTCAAAAGAATATTAGCAGGGCACAAGAGAAGCAAATGCATGTAATTAATGAGTGCTTCAGAAAATATGACATCTCTGTCATCTGCCCATGCTTTCTTGAGCAACCAGCTCAGAAGGCAGGTGTGGGAACCAGGGTCCTTGCTCTGAGCTTTGATATGGTATCATTCACAGTTGGTTAACAAATTATGAGGGATTTTAAGATGGATTTAAAGGGATTTTTTGTTGGTTGGTGAAGTTACTGTTCTGTATCAGCACTTGTTCTCATTCTAGAAAGCCCTGTACTCCAAGGGAGTATAAGAGCAATCCTACTAAGGAATAGACAAATATCCACTTAGACCAATGTCCCCATAGAACATAGTTGCATACAGTGAGATTTTACTAGGGTATTTTTCCAGCCTCCAGCACTTTGTGACCCAAAAATTCATTCAGTATCTGCCACTTAATATCAGTAGACCGCTCTGTTTCTGCTCCTGTGATCTAGAGCTAGGCTTCTGGCGCAGTATCAAGCTATTATATAAAAGCTTCTTTTTTCTCTCCTGCCAGCACCTAATAAATGTGAGTTAAACTGTATTCCCAAGGGAGAAAATTTCTACTACAGGCACAAGGAAGCAGTGGTAGATGGGACTACCTGTGAACCTGGCAAGCGAGACATTTGTGTAGAGGGTGTTTGTCAGGTTAGTCATCTTGGTACTTCCTTCATTCATCATTAGGTCTGTCAGTCTTTCTGTTGTCTCTCTGCTCTACCTGACCTTTCATAATGGCATCAGAAAAGGTGAATCACTCAGTTTCAAGGTGCTGAGGAGCACGTGTACAGCATTTATCTGTCTCTGGATGTGAAATAGTAGATAACAGCTCTGTTGTTTTCTCTGCCTTACCCTGACTTTCCAGGCTCCCTACATTCAGGCTTTCTCAATAGATCTGTCCAGCATTTGGCTTTCTTTTTCCTCCTCTGTTATCACAGTTTATTCCTATTAATGCTCCTGTGCTCCGACAGGCTGTTGGCTGTGATAATATGCTGGAATCTGCCAAGAAAGAAGACAAGTGCCTGCAGTGTGGAGGAGATGGCAGCACCTGCTATCGTGTGAAGGGCACTTTTGATGTGGCCACCCTCCCCAAAGGTACAGATGATCCTAGGTACTTTGGGTAGGTGAGAAGGAGAGAGTTAAACCAAAAATCAGCTGCTACAAGGGCTGGTGGGGACACCTGCTTCCATGATTGTTATAGGCATGCTTGGATATTCATTTGAAATATCTGGGCGGTGTGTGGCCTTAGCATCAGAAAAGGTACCCTTGGCCTTATCCTGGGAATAATTTCTTTAATCTGTGTCCATGCTGGAATACTTGCCATGATGCTGATGTCTTTCCCCACTTCCTCTCCAGCAGGTGAAATAAATGCACCATAATAACATCACCACACACTGCCTTCCTGAGGTTGTCCTGTGGCTTCACAGCCCCCCTGGGACATGTGCAGGGAATGCTAGAAATGGGACTGTATCTTCTGCATTTAGCTAATTTTGAAAAATTTCAAAATGGCAACCACGCTTGTGGTCACATCTCTCTATATTAAATTCCAATATGATTCTTGTTGAAATTCCAACGATTTCAAAATGTAGAAAATTTCCTTTTCTGAGGTGTCATTGGAATTTTTTACATGTGGATTGATCTGTGGATAATGTAGGGAGAGGTTATTCAGCATGCAATTAAAGTGATGATGGAAAGGCTTCATGTCACCATCTAAAAGCTCATTTAGTTATTCAGGCACAAATGAAACCATGAGCGTCTTTGGCACAGAAAAGTGGCTTTATGGCACCCACAGTCAGATATTGAATAATCCCCTTTTTTTTGTTTCAGGTTACAATCAAATCTTTATTATCCCTGTGGGAGCCACAAGCATCCAAATTAAGGAGGTTAAGCCCAGCAGGAACTTCCTAGGTATGATTGATGTCAGAATCTGTGTATCAGTCCATTTGGATTCCAACCATTATGCTAAAACCTGGTTTTAAGGTATGGGTTTACTTTGCTATGGCAGAGTGAAAAACTGAATATCAGGATCTGAATATTGAGTATCCTTGAAATGTGAGTGATGCACAACTTTGGGCTTCACATTTACTTCATTTTCTCTCCTGTGGAGATCTTGCTGTTGGGTGGGGAATAAAAATATCCAAACCACACTGAGACTTCCTGTCTGTAACTTAGAAGGAATCTAGCTGATCTAGCCAAATTTGGCTATGAGTTCTGTTTGGTGAATGCAAGCCCTACCTACTCCTGCCATCTAGAAGTTTGGGGTGGCCTTCTCTTCTCCATAGATTTCCTTGGGACATTTGTACAGCCTCAGACTCTGATCATTCTGCAGAGGGGGAAAAAGGAGGGGAAAAAAGGCCTTGCATAGCTTTCTGGGCAGGGCTGAGGAAATTCCAGTGGAGAAAGTAAATAGTCTTCTGCTTTCTGAGTTCACTGAGTTCCATCAGTCAGTGCTTAGGACAAATTAGTCTGGTGATGTTTTCCTTTGTAGAAAACTGGACTCAGCATACATCTTGCTTTCTGAATAGAGTATCTGATGGACCAGATAGTGGTGTAAAGGCAGTGGAGTATATGAATCCCACATCTTAATGGCAAGCAGGACAGAGGCTGACATCTGCTGTGCTTTGGCTACTAACAGTGGGGAATGCAGAGGCAGGGCAGTAATATGCTGGAGGCATTTGGCTGTGCAGCAAAAAAAGTGCTTGATCAGCAACAAAGCTGGCAAGAACCACTGTTTGAACTTGAGCAACTTCTGCTAAAAAGCCATATGGGAAGGATAGCTTTGATGGAGAATGATGGTCACCCTCATTTGCTTGTGACACAGTATTGAGTGGAAACAGGAGCAACCTTGTAGAGTTCTTATGATCCTTTCTCTGGCATGTGGGTTTGTCCAGCTGTCAAGAACGTGCGAGGGGAGTATTACCTCAACGGGCATTGGACAATTGACTTCAGCCGGGCGCTGCAGGTGGCCAGCACGGTGCTGCACTATGACCGTGGCTCCGAGGGTGATGTGGCCCCAGAGCTCCTCCATGCTCGGGGTCCCACCACAGAACCCCTCGTCATTGAGGTGAGAGGCTGTGCCTTCCCCTGCTGACACTCTGCTCTCACTTTGAACAGTGGGAGTATGCTGGGAAAAACTGGAGACGTGATGGGGCCCCCAGGAATCTTACAAAGCTGTGGGCCTTCAAGCTGGACTGCAGGAATAGCACTTATTGCTGCTCTGGTTCTATTGCCCAGAAATGAGCAGTGCAAGGCTCGATGTTGATTTCCTGCCTATTCCTTTGGGCACTGACTTTAAGGGAGGCAAGAGTCAGCACCAAATGATGCTGGGGCAGGGACAGGCTCCAGGACCCTGATTGTTGTACTGTGCTGTAGGGCAGGAAATGTACTTGTTGTGACAGGAGCAGCTGGATCTTTTAAAGTCGAGAGGGATGAATGTGCCCTTCTCTGAAAAATAATGCTCTCTAGAATATGATGGAAGGCAAGGAAAAATCCAGTGCAGAGAATCAGTGCTTCTTGAAATGGAGGGGTGCAAGTCAGCTCGAACCCTCAGACATGGTGGGGAAATGCTGTGAAGAGGAAAAATGTAATTTCCCTGATTTCCTCCCATGCTTTTGCAGCTCATCAGCCAGGAGCCAAACACGGGGGTACAGTACGAGTATTACCTGCCCCTGCAAGGACAGGCCTCAGGTTACAGCTGGAGCTACAGTTCCTGGAGCGAGTGCAGCTCCGAATGTGGAGGAGGTAAGGGGAGAGGACCTGCTCCCTGGTGGCTGGCATGGGGTTTATATCCACACCCTGCAGGCAGTGTGACAGTGTGCTGCCCTCTGCAGCGGCTTCCCAGCAGTCTCCTGCTGAAGGTATCACTGGGATCCGCAGGGTGTTGCTAAGGTTTTGTCAAGGGAGGGTCATGCATGGAGTCACAACAGGATTGTGCCCCATGCCTTGTTCTTATTTTCCATTCCATAGTCCTCAGACTTATTACTAGGACCTGTTAAAAACCTTCATAGATAGCCTTTGTTTTGATTTGCCTCAGGTCTTCGTAGTCTTTTCAACCACTTGAGAGGTCCTCTCCAGAGAGACCTGGCCTACATTAGTGAATCACATCATTCTTCTCTGCCACAGCTTGGAAGATTCCCTCTCTCCAAGAGAACTGTCAGATCTCCTGGGGTGTCCCACTGATGCCTTAAGTTTTAACTTTCATATTTTTCAAATTCTCTAGTCCATTGGTGTGTGACTCTGAACATCATATATAGAGTTAGCAAGTTCTCCTCAGTTTAGTTAGACAAAACAATCCTTTTCCAGCCCGAGAACCAAGGACACCATTGCAGCTTCAGGCCCAAAAAGTGTAAACAACAGCAAACTGAGGAGAGAAATCTGGGAGGATGACTTCATGACCTGAAGCTGTAATTGGACAATTAACCCCAATATGTAAAAAAACTTATAAAAATATGAAAACTTGTGTCTGGTCATCCATCTTGGGTAGAGCCACAGCTGAGCTCTTGTTCTGCCTAAGGTGTGTCCTTTGAAGGCCTTTTAATAAATACCTACTTTATTCCTTTAACTCTGTCTGGCCTCTGTTACATCTGTCTGGCCTCTTTAGGCATCACCATCATATTCATTTCACCAATTCCTCCATGAGCATCACTATGGATTTTAAGCTTAAAAGAAAAACAAACCAAAAAACTTAAACAAACAATCAGACAAACAAAAAAACCCCTCTCCAGCTGATTAGTATACAGAGTTCTTATCAGCCTCTTCTGGGCCCCTGTGCTAATGGCCATTTTGGCAGCTTTTGCCATATTGTGACTGTTGGTGTTAAAATTGTCTTAGCCTGGCTACTCATGCCCTGAAGGAAGCATGAAGAGTTGGTAGTTTTACTCCCATATCTAATCCCCACAAGACTGGCCTTTTGAGTCTAACAGGAGACCCCCAGTTCTGCTGTACACTGCACACATCTTGCAGGGCTCCTTCATGAGCAGCTTACAGGTCGGGTAGGCACTCCCCTTGTGAGCCTCAACTCATAACAGGACAATTCCCTTCAGCTACACAGAACTCAACTGACTCCCTTGCTCTTCCAGTAGACTCCTATGCTGTGGGAAAGCATCGTTTGTCCATATAGTGAGAGACAGAGACCTGCACCTGTTTCTTTTCCAGAATGGCTGGGACAGATGTGGATTCTACATGACTTTAGAAACTTGTGTTGCCAACCTAGTCCTGGGTAGCTTGTGTTGATCAGATACTCTCTTGCTTGTCCCCTAGGTTTCCAATCCCGCTTGGTGTTTTGTACCATAGACAATGAAGTTTATCCCGACTATATGTGCAGGAATAAACCACAACCAGACAACAACCAGACGTGTGGCCATCAGCCTTGTCCCCAGACAAAACGGTACTATTTCCTTCCTTCTGGGGTATGACTTCTTCCTGAGGTGCTTTTGGAACTGAGAAAAAAGTTACCCTCCCTCTTCTGTCCTCCAGCATGGTTCTCTTCAAGTAGGTGCTTCCCTTCTAAGAGAAAGCCAAAGACAGAAGATTGGGACGATAACACAGGGATGAGTAATGAGCATTTCTGTGTGCACAAGGAAAGGGCTTAATACATCTTGTGTTCATTTTATAGGCAATTGAATTTGCCTTCCAAAATAGGGTAGTGGAAGACAGTTGTCTAGCCCATGTAGGGGACGTAAAACAGATTCCCTGGTTTGTCTTCTCTTGAGCTGGAGCCTACTAAGACAGAGTAGAAGGTCTGAGCTTGTGTCATTTTATGTCATTTCTGCATTCCCAGTGTCTGTTCTCTTAGAAGGGGATGAATCCTGGAGTTTTTTTCATTCTCCAGCATTTTCAAACCCTTTCACCCAGCCATTTCCACCTTGCCCCATACAGCTGCCTTCACTTGGCTCTTACTGGGCATCCAGAGCTGTAACATGAGCATTAGCTGTGTATCTGTGTACCAGTGGAGGCCTCTGAGAGAGCTGGTGTGTTTGAGTGGGCATCTGGGAGCATTTCTGAATACATGTTAGCCTCCAGCTACTTGTTTTAAGTTCTTTAAAACCTTTGTTCTGTATATAAAGGACTTCTTACATCTACCTGCCGCAAGCCTGGAGTCACAGCGGCGCACGGAGCTCTCAGATGAAGAGGTAACAAAGAGAAGGAAGTTACAGAAAGTACAGGAAGGCAGCTGCTGTCTTCTGCTCTCCACCTAGCTCTCCACTGCAGTCCACGGGGGCTTTCCTCTTTGGCACTGGTGGTAGAAGTGGGTGTGCTTTGCTTTTGATGCTTGCCAGTGAAAATGGTGGTGGAGGGTGCTGGCTGGCAGCTTTGCTTAGGTGGCTACATGTGCCTCTGGTAACTTGATCCTTAGGGGATTGAGAAGGGGATGATTTCTTCATAGCTCCTGGCTGCTTATTCCCATGTTTTCTCTGGAATCAGGGTTAAGAAGTTCTGGAAGATTTTTTTTTTTAGATTTGTTTACTTGTCAAGATAAGTAAAAGAACATAAATGAAAAGAGAACATGGTCATTTGGGCAATTGTAACATTGGCCAGCATAGCATAGAAAAAGAGTTAGAGTTTCTTAAAATCTCTCCTTTTTTGGCATGGGCTCCATAGCAGGCAGACAAGAGCCTGTAAGGTGTGATGAGTACAAGAATGTGACAGATACAGTAATGTACACTGAGATATGAGAAGTTAAAAGTATCAAAAGCAAACCAGTTGTCCCACAGCAAGCTCTTAACAGCTTAGGACTGTCAATTTTTGCCCTCTGATGAGGGTCCCAGCTTTATGGTTGACCTTGTCATACAAAGGAAATGAAACAAGTGTCAGAGGAGTCTTGACTCACAATTCAGGAAGCTGTAGGTGATCCCATCTGGTTGATACAGCCTTTCCAAAACTGTATGTTTGCTATACAGGAGACAGATTATAGTAGCTGGGGGGGAGTTATCCCCACTGGAGCTTTTGAAAAACGTTGATGAATAATTTGTTATAAGCCCTGCAATCACACCATAGTAAATGGCTTCTACTGAATGTATTTGTTCCCTTTCCAAAGGAAACATTTTATAGTGAAGGCCATTCTGTTTTAGGTTAAAATGTGCATCTTTATCAACAAAGAAGGGTGTGTTTAGGAGCTGACCATGGCAGAGTGTACTTTGGAATCCTGTTAGGATGTGAATATGAATTGCCTGGCTGAAACTCTGTTAAGGGGTGGCAAGGGCCAGGCTAGGGAAGTATCTGGAATGCTGGGGGGAGAAAACATGATTTCACTGCTTTTACTCCCTGGCTGGGCTTTACCTGGCTGCAAGGGGACATAGCAGCTGGCAAGCAGATCACCATGATGCTCCCCCTCCACAACCAGTGCCTTTGAACTGCACTGCATGCTGGATTTGGGGATGAAACTTCACATTGTCCCTGAAGCCAGGCCATGCAAGTTGTGCTTCCAGCTACCTAGATAGCTCTGAGAAGCTGGACTGGGCATGGGCAGAGATTTTAGTATTTAGACAGATTGTTCTGTGGACATTCCCCTTGTTAGCAAGGAAGTATCATTTCTGCAGCTGCTTCAGCAACCAAAGACAAAAAAAGTCTATTTACATTTTTGTGGGCTTTTTGTATGTGTGCTGCAGTTAGAGAATTTGACTGATGGGAGGAATAAACCAGCTTTCTACTGGCTTTCAGTGAAAAGTAAAGCACTTCTGGGAGTGTCTGGCGTGGTTTGTGGGCAGAGTGAGGACTTGGCTTTGTTTTACTGTTTCTGATAATGTCTAGAGTGTAATGTGTGGATTAGGCTGTTGTGGTAGCTTTTCTTTTAGCTGATCTGGATTGTTTTCTTTGAGCTTTTTCTTTCCTTTTTTTTTTTTTTTTTTTTTTGTTGTTCTATTCCAGGCATGACATTTTTGCAGACATCAGGAGACCAAAAGCCATGGAAAGAGAGCTTCCTGTTCTGGAAGAGCTCTACATTTCCAGAGAAATAAGTGTTTTGTAGCTGGGGATATGTCTCTGGAGTAGGACTAATGCTCTGCATTGCCAGTTAAGCTGGGCATGCTTGGTCAAATGGGAACTTGCCTCTAATTCTATTCTGCAAAGGGACATCATCCCTGCTTGATTTCTACAGGGATGTCACACTGACTCCTCTGTGCCTCCGGGCAGGTTGTCTGGGCTTATTTTTTTTTTTTTTTTGTGCTTGACTGTGTGACCTGCAGGTGGAAAACGGGAGAGTGGGGATCCTGCTCAGCCACCTGTGGCGGGGGCACCCAGACTCGCTCTGTGTACTGCGTGGTGTTTGACGGGCAGAGCTGGCAGGGGGTGGTGGATGACACCGAGTGCATGGCCTTCGCCCAGCAGCCGCGCCGCAGCCAGCCCTGCAACGTCCGGCAGTGTGCCACCTGGAGCACGGGGCCCTGGTCCGAGGTCAGTGCCCTGGGCAGATAACACCCTCCTGGCACCTACTGGAGCAGGATCTGCCAAAGCTTAGGGAGAAAGAGCCAGGCTCCTGTTCTGGGACTACAAAAAAGTTTGTGTCCCTGGGTAGGTGGTGTCCAGTGGTGTAGAATTTGTCCCTGCAGCCCTCTGATGCCCTCCAATGAACCCATCCCTGTTCCTCAAACCTGTGTGTGCCCCTGCACCTCTGCTCTTCTCATTGCACGTTCTCTCTTCTCTGGTCTGCCAATCCTTTCTCCACTGCTGTGTTTTTATCAGACCGCCCCACACCTGGCACTGGATTAGTTTCTGAGCCAGGCCTGGTGAAGGAGGAGCGTCGGCAGGAGAGCTTCTGTCCATCAGCTGGGGATATGCAGTAGCACACCCTCCTCTGTGAAGCAGGAGCTTGTGGCTTCTGCCTGTGCTGGCTATTTCCAGGTGTTTTGCTGCCTTGCATCACCACCCCAGGACAGCAGTACTCTGGAAACACTGCTGACCTGCTGTTTGCTGTGTGTCTGCACAGGGCTTCTCCAAATACAGCCATGTGGTACATTTTTGATGCTTGTGTGTATTTATATCTGCAAGAGTATAGCTGAGGAAACAGCTCACACTGTGTGCTCAGTGCAGCCAGACAGGCTCTTAGAAGGCATCTTACATTCCAAGGGCTTAGAAAGTAAAGGGAATGTCTACTCAGTCCCTAAAGTACAAGTGAATTTTCCTCTATTAGAAGAAGTACACGCACACTTGCAACATTGGGTTTGCAATCTTGTGGTTGTACTTAGCCTGTCTGAGTTGCACAACAGCACAAAATACAACTTTGAGGCATGATGACCTAGACTGGAAAGTCCTTTCACCCCCTCTTTTCCCCCACCTTGTGAGATGCGAGGTGTGACTCTGGGGTTGTGGAGTAAGAGCACCATTTGAGGAAGGCACCAAGGGTCATGTTCTTAGAAACAGATGCCTTAGTGATTCATTCCAGGGTTCTCCGAAGCAACTGTGTTTGGTGTACTCTCAGAGTTAAAAGGTTATTCTGGTAAACTAATGGCTGAAACTCAGCTGGGAAGCTCATCTGAAGTGATTCAGACTGTCCGAGGGTTAATGCTCTCTGTATTGGTAATTCATGTAGAAGTAGGTTGGATTCCAGGAAATACCACTGTGAATTTAAGAGGGCATTGAAAATGTCACAAACTAGTTACTAGTATAGAAGTTGTCACAGCTTCATGCTGTAAAAATAGAGCACAGAGTCTTCAAGCAAAACACATGAGCAGTTTAAGAACCTAACCTTTTACCTTCTGTAAAATTCTTTACCTTGCATTGTTTTTAATGAGATGTAAATAACGTGACTTTCCAGTTATTTTTTACCATGATTTGTTCTCAATGTGTTCTGCAGTGTTTATATTTTTCTAAATTCATCTTCCACATCTCCTCTGGGGACAGATCAAGAGTAATTATATGAGTAGGCCAAAATCATCCAGTGACCTCCAGATCTCCTAGACCCTATCCTGTGCTCCCATATGGCTTATTGTCTCCTCTACAGCATAAACAGCTACTCTGCTAACTCCCATCCCAGAAAATTATTTCAATGATAGCTGGTTGTTTCAGGCAGTCTCAAAATGGAGCTCTGCTCTAATGATAGGGAGCCCAGCCTGGAACAGGGTAGGCTTCTTTGTAATTGTCGGGCCCCTTTCTGCAGTGCTCAGCCAGCTGTGGGGAAGGAGTGCAGACCCGGACTGTCACCTGCAGGACGCAGCAGGGCTCTCAGGCTCAGGACTTCGCTTGTCTAATGGAGCCAAAGCCATCAGCCACCCAGCCCTGCCTTAAGGAGAACTGCATCCAGGAAATCGGCTGGCACGTTGGAGACTGGGGTCTGGTGAGCACCTCGCTGTCATGGCTCGGAAATTACTGATTGTACTGCTGTGCTCCTCACAAACAAGCTTTGATCCATGCAGTCTGCACATTGGCTGAGGCTGGGAGCAAGGACTGCTTCATTACCAGCCCCTTGGCTTACAGCTGTGTTGTAACTGGCACTAGTAATGCTCCAGTTAATCTGATGCCTGCCTTGCGTGCAGCTGCTACAAAAATAAATCCTTTTGAGGAGAGATTATCGTTTCAGTGACAGTGGCAAAATGCAGCCAATAAGCTGAAACAATTCACTCTTGCTGCTTATTCTCAGTTCTTTGCTCCATGGCTGTGATCATCAGAACAGCTCTCTGGCCAAGTGTGGCTTAGAGCTCTAGGCTTCAGGACTTAGGTGATATGCTTTAAAGTACATTTTTGTAATTATTCAGATAAACTGATCTTCAGATAGATTAATCCTGTCTTTGTGGTGGAATCCACACTGTCTTCAACCTGGGAAAAGTGTCAGGGAGTAGAGATATGGGTAGATCCAATGCATCAGGTGACTTCCAAACACCCTTTTTTACTTCTGTGCTAGTCAGACCAGCTTGTTCTCAGCTAAAACATCTTACATCTTCTTCATGAGGTACAGGCCAAGTTTTAGTTAGAGAGAAAGAAATTTAATATCTGAATCTGATCTTTCTCCTGACTTTCTGGTATCCGACGTTCTCCCATATGCCTCTCTGAACTAGAGAGAAATACTCTCCTATTGTTTATAGAACTTGCCATGAGCCATGTGGGTTGCATGGACACCTCATGCTATCCTCTCCTCTGAGCTGCTGCTCCCTCTTATCCACAGCTTCCAGTGAGGCAAACTCCATTAGCTGCTTAATAAGAAAGCCACCCGTATGCTTTCCATTTGTAATTTGTTGTTCTGAAATGCAAACTGACCCACTCACAGCTGGTGGATCCCCAGAGAATTGAGGTGCCTTTATTCCTTCAGGCTGAAATGGTTCCCTCCAGCTCCCTGACACGCCACTATAGGTAACAACAGCTCATCTGGAAGTTACAGGCTGAGTGTGGCACAGAGCCTAATGCTTCAGGGCTGGGTGGAACATCTGGTAAAATGGTTTAAAATATGGTTTTCTAATGGTTCAGATGATTCCAGCTGAAATATTGTTTGCTTTGTCTTGGTGGAGGAAGCTGTGCTCAGTCTGCAGCTAATCGTGCAGTTGTTCCCCACTTCTGATCTGTGGGGTTTCTGCATTCAGCCTTTGCTGCCTGCTCACTGCCTTGTCTCTGTGCTCAAGTGTTCCAAGAGCTGCGATTCAGGCATCCGGACACGCCAGGTCATCTGTGCTGATGGGGACTCCAAATTCTACAGTCCTGAGACATGCAAAGCCATCGAGCCACAGAAACCAGCCACCCTGGGAAGCTGCAACACACAGCCCTGCTACCTGCCACAGCGTGAGTGGTATTGCTGCACACCCAGCTTTTCCCAACATGCTTAGGAATAGAAATTCCTAGCTCTGCACCAGCTTATGTTCTCAGCTTTTTGCCTGCCTGTCTCCATCCTGTGAGTTTGCCAAAGTTATGTGCACAAAACATCTTCAGAATCCCAGTACCCGTGCTGTTTGAAATGTATGGAACTGGCTTGGGAACAACATTGGTGTGCGTCCATTTTGAATCCAGTATTCTATGACGGCTCATCCAGTGTGTGCTGCAGACTAATGCCAGGACTCTCAGTCCAGAAGGATGGTAATTTGGGCAGGCTCAGTAGCTAAAAACTATAGCCAAACTCATCCCTCTGTGGACTGGCTCTAAAGGAGTCACAACTATTCAGAACATTTTGCTTCTTGTCTATGTCTATTCTCCATGTCAGAGCTGCAATGTTGACTTTTGTCTGTCCGCCTGTTGTAGGTCGCTTGTCCTGATTATCCAATTGAATCCAATTGCTACTCAGCAGCTATTCCACAAGAGGAACAGGAACATTTTCATCAGCTTTTGTCTCCTGCTGGGTGTATTTGCAATTATGAGAGCACAGGGCTGGAGTAACTGCACCCTTTTTGTGCATGTGTCTCTTTGCAGAGGTCCCCAGTATGCAGGACACTATGGGATATGACGTCACTCGCCAGTCCTTGCTGACACGTTACAACCCAAACAGCCCTGCCCCAGGTTTGGAAGAATTTCTTAAATTTGGGGTTTGATGATGGGGTAGTTGGAATAGGGTGTGGTAGGGAGAGGGATTGTTCTTTTCTTCATTTCTCTCACTTTTTTCATAAGGTCCTAGAAACTTAAGAAGCCAGGGACAAAATGTAGATTCTTTTACACCAGCAGTGAGCAGTATTTTAATCTATCCATGCAGAAGACTCTGTACAGTATGTGGATCCCAGGTTCTGTCCGCATGACTTAAGTGCTGGCTGGAAGAAATTATGCTCAAAGAGATCATAGGAACAAGAAAGGATGATGTGAAGGGACCACAGCAATGTGACCACAGCACGTGGTTTCTCATGGGACAGCAGGAAGAATGGTCAAGACAATGAGTGAAGTACCTCAGCCAGATCAGGAAGGGTGGGCCAGAAGATGTGATGCAAAAAATCCTGCCAGGTAGCCTTGGGCAGGCGAAAGAGAGCAGAGAGGAGGAAAGATGACCAGATTTTCATGGTCACCTGCCTACTTTGAGTTCTTTCCCCAGATTCTGATGATGGAAGTATGCTCCCTGGGAACACCATGATCCATAGTACCTCAGGTAGTCAGCGCATTCCATCCACCAAAGACCATGGCATCAACTTGTTTCCTGTTGGCTGGGAGCCCCAGTCCCGCTTGCCAGGTTCCCATCGGCTCAGCTTCTCTCAGGACCCCCCTGCAGGGGCTGGCTTCCAGGACTGCCACCAGAGCCCACATGGCTGCTGTCCAGACGGGCACACTCCAGCATCAGGCCCTCTGGGGAGAGGTTGCCCTTTCAGCACCTGCCACCAAAACAGGTAGCTTGAAGGAGATAGAGCAGGGAGGCATTGCCTTTCCTGGGGGCTTCCTGAGTCTTGTAGCCCGTGGCTGTGGACCAGGCAGGTCAGGTATTACTGCAGCCCTTCTGCCTGTAGGTATGGCTGTTGCCCTGATGGAGTATCCGCTGCCCAGGGTCCAAACAACATTGGATGCCCACAACATTACCGTGACGTTCAGAGACAAGATCGTCCCACTGTGATCACTCCAGCAGTAAGTACAAGAGCTCTTTGCATTTCAGGAGTTGATCAGATATGAAGATTCAGACTTGACCCTGCCGACTCACATTGTGGATTCTGTTGGGCTTCATCTCTGCCAGTAATGCTGAGGCACCAATATTCCAGGCATGGCATCAAGCCCTTTGGCCCACCTTGCTCCTGTTCAGTCTGGAGCATCCACCTGCAATCCTCTACAAGCAGGGCACAGAGCAGATGGTAGGGAGATGTCTGAGAAGTAGAAGGACATCCTATGTAGATCTAATTGAATAATCCAAATTTCTGTTGGTCAGAAAATTGATATCCAGTTTCAAAAAAAAAAAGGGAAAAACATGGCTTCTATTAATTGCTTTTGTTTGTCAGCTCTGCAGATTAATTCAAGGTGGGGAGGTGATCCCTCCCATAGGTTGGGTTTCTTGTTGGTGGCAGCAATAAGAACTGGGCTGCTTCTCAGATGTGCCTTGCAGAGAACTGCAGCCCCAGCTCCGTGGCTGGCAGCCAAGTTTCCCACCCCTTCCCAGGACAAAAGCCTCTAGGAGGCAAACAAGCAAACGGTGGTGCCTCTAACAGCTGACAGCTTGCACACGGTGCCTTGCATGTGCTGCTGTCCTCATGTGTGAGGGTAACGCTTGGCTTTCCATTCCTGTCTCCAAGGCAAGCCAAGCCTTGTCCCAGCAGCAGCCCTCGGGCGAGTGCCGCAGCTCCGTGTACGGCTGCTGCTTTGACAACGTCGCCTCGGCCGCAGGTCCTCGTGGGGAAGGATGTCTCAATAGGCCAAACTACCGTAAGTGATGCCTTGGCTTATTGGTTTAGAAACACAAAAAGAGTCCTGTAGCAGATAGAAGTTTCCTGTGCAGAGGCTCTGCTCTCTGTAAAATGTAGTGAATAATTTCTCTGAAGAGATCTCTACCTGGTGGTTGGGGCAGCAGAAGCTTGGAGGGATTGTAGAACATCAGCCTGACGATTCAGCTCTGCCAGCTGCTGCAGAACTTCCTGTTGTCCTCTGCTGATACTTGGGCAGAAGTGTGCTTGTGTGACCTGCGTCAGCCTGTAGAACTACTCAGGAGTTCTTTGTTCCTGAGAAGACACTCTGATGCAGCCTGGAGTGCTCCAAATGAATTGCCCAGTTTTAGGAGGAGTAGGGATCTCCTGAGGAATCAGGACAGTGCTCAACCTTCAGACAGCATGTGGACATGGGAGGAATGAGAGCCACATGGAGAAGGAGGGGTTGCTCAGGGCTGCATGGATGCCCCTGCCAGCGAAGTTCAATTCAGTGCTTGCTGTGCAATGAAACACGAGGGCTGCTGGGCGAAAGCATCTCTGCTCCTTTAGTGCCCAGCTGTACCCTCTGCAGGCACTTAGCTGCTGCAGTGCCTTGCCCTCCTGCTGCAGCACAGAGATTGCTTGGTGGCCATCCCTGAGGTGCAGCCTTGGGAAAGGGGAAAGCTCTCTGAATCCTCTCAGCTGAGCCACAGCTTGGCAAAGCACCTTGCAGCTGGAACCCTGCATCCAGTGTTTGTCAGCATGTGGCTGTGATACCCATGGCTCCGGGTTTGTAGACACCTTGGGCTGTGCTCCTCTTTATATCAGTGTGCAGGGTATTCTGTAATGCACGAGTCTTCTTCACAGCTAGATCTAAGCCACTTGCTTTGTGGGCTGAAAATATGCAAATGGAAGCCATGAGTCCCTTGCAGGAGCCTGTTTTGCAGTTGCATAATTCTTCAAGCAAGGCTGTAAAGCATCTGTCTAGTATCTAGATTCAGAAATGTGTCTGAGGATGGTTCTTCCATCAGAGGCAAAACTGAGGCAAAAAGAAACATGTGCGCAGTTTCTCAGTTTCAAAGCACAGCTGGATAGGACACCCAGGTGTCCTACTTGCCCACCTGCCCTCTGCCCACAGGGCCATCAGATAAATCATCTGGGTAGGTGTCTTGAAGCCCCTGGACCTTTGTGCTTTGTGACCCTCACATCTTCCTCTGTTCCACTCTTTTTGGCAGCATACCCTGTGATGTGCCTGCTGCCCAGTGCTCACGGCCCCTGCACCAACTGGACCACTCGCTGGTACTTCGTGGGAGTTGTTGGCAAGTGCAACCGGTTTTGGTATGGTGGCTGCCACGGTAATAAAAACAGCTTTGCCTCGGAGGAGGAGTGCATGAGAGTGTGCCACAGCTCTGTGGGAATCAGTCATCTGGAGCTCCAGCCCTCTC
Source organism: Cinclus cinclus (assembly GCF_963662255.1). Taxonomy (NCBI): domain Eukaryota; kingdom Metazoa; phylum Chordata; class Aves; order Passeriformes; family Cinclidae; genus Cinclus; species Cinclus cinclus. The sequence goes on along the minus strand of NC_085051.1, from coordinate 27,252,944 downwards.
CTGGCACAGGAGCCCTGCAACACCAGCAGACTGCCTCCAATTCTTATACAGGACGTGCTCAGGGTCAGCAGCAATCACCTACAGGACAGGCTGCAAGTCACAGCCAAGAAGGAAGAACCTATGGGACTTCAATCCCCATGCAAGACAGCCGCAGGCAGGACAGCTGGAGGAGGGACGTGCTGCCAGAGGCTTTGCCAAGGACTGGTGTGCTGGAGAGCCAGCGCAGGAACAGCCAGCAAAGCAGACTGGACAGCCTGGGCCAGCTGCACTCCTGGGAAACAGCTGTGCCTGTGCCCTTGGACAGGCAGAGCAGCAGTGGCCAGCAAGTGCTGCCCCAGGAAGGCAAGCAGTGGCGTGAAGCTTTCAGAGCAGATGCTTCTGTGACTTCTGAGGGATTTGGGCACCAGGAGTCTGCAGATTTGTTCCCAGCACAGGCTCTGCACAGGTGATGATTTCCACCCACCCTTCCCCCCTGTTCTGCCAGCTCATTGTGAAACATCAGTGCATCTTTCTCTGCAGTGAAAATGTTGCCCTAGCTGGGACCAGCTAACTGGGAATACCATGTGGTGGATTAGCTACACATGTGGCCCCTTGGTAAATCAAGTCAGTTATTCAGGCCCTGCCATTACCTGCTGTCTCTTTCCTCACGTACTCCCGGGGCTCTGACAGCACTGAAGTATGACGTGTGAAAAGACTGCAGAATCCTGGGGACTCTGTCTGGGAGGGCTCCTTACACTGTAAATGAGAATCCATAGATGTTTTTCTTGTTCTGACCAACAAACTGAGCTGACTCTCTGACTTTGTAGCCTTTACCTCAGCACTGCATGGAGCAGCAGTGGGTTGTTCTAGGGAAGACTTTCAAGATGCAGACTTTGGGTTAAGATCCAGTGTTACCCTGAAAATCAGAAGTATGTAGAGCTAGATCTAAACATGTCTGCACTGGATCAGTGTCTGTCTGCTGAGCTGAACCTTGTTCCTTCAGAAGAGAGGGGTTACAGGGCTGTCTTCCAGGAGATATTGTAGCATTCAGTCTGTCCAAAGTAGTCTTTGCTAAATATGGCAATGGGGAGCCCTCTTGTTGCCCAGTGCGTCTGCTCAAAGCTGAATGGGCACCTGGTCCTGCTTTGCCTTGTGGTTGTAACTCATCCAGAGTCAGATGAGAGGACACAGAGGTGAGGAGGGCAACAAAAGTGCCAATGGAATCACTTTCTCTTTCAGAACAATCCTGGAGGAAGCCAAGCCCTCTCTTGTGACAGCAGTTGTGGGACAAAACATCCAGCTGGTCTGCAAGATGGGCGTGTCCTTGCTCTCCAGAGTGGAATGGATAAAAAACAGCCAACCAGTCTCCTCTGACAGGTGAGCTCAGCTCCCTTCATTGCAGAGCAGATGGGCTCCTTGCTAGGCAGAGTGCCTAATATGCAATCCAAATAGGACTGTCATGGTTTCACCCCAGCTGACAACTCAGCCCCACAGTGCTGCTCACTCACCCCTGGTGGGATGGGAGAGAGAATCAGAAGGGTAGAACTGAGAAAATCCATGGAATGAAATAAAGACAGTTTAGAAGATAAAACAAAAGCTGTTAGTGCAAGCAAAGCAAAACAAGGAATTCATTCATCACTTCCCACGGGCAGGCAGGTGTTCAGCTCTCTCCAGAAGAGCAGGGCCCCATCCCACACATCAGTGACTTGGGAAGACAAACGCCATCACTGCCCCCCACTCCTCCTCCTTTCCCCAGCTTTACATGCTGAGCATGATGCCATATGGTAGGGAATATCCCTGTGGTCTGTCAGGGTCAGCTGTCCCAGCTGTGTCCCCTCCCAGCTTCTTGTGCACCCACAACCCACTGGCAGGTGGGGTGAGAAGCAGAAAAGGCCTTGACTTGGTGTAAACATTTCTCAGCAGTAGTGAAAACATCAACACTGTTTTCAACACAGTTCCAAAACACAGCTACATACCAGTTACTGTGAAGAAAATTAACACTATACCAGCCCCAACCAGCACACTCTTTTTTTTAAGGGATAAAGAAGCCCCCATATTCATCTAAGGGCATGAATTGTCCACCTGCTCTGTGCAGAGCAGAAACAGGTACAGTCTGCACCAGTAATGAGGTGCTGGCTAGAGTTATGGGGCAGAGCAAGTGCTGTCCCGTAACAGTGGTAGAATGCACTGGTGGAAGCTGACGTGGGTAATGATGCAGAAGAATATTGCTTCTCTTTGGTTCATCTTGGGGCAGCAATAAGCCAGTAGCTGGGGGTGAAACTTGTGGCCTAATAACTCAGAGTTCCTCTGGCTGGAAATCTCTGGCATAATTCTTTTTCAAACTACTTTTAAACCTGTTTTTCCTGGGAAGTCTGTTTCCAGCAAGAGTCTGGAGCCAGTCAGTCCCTTTGTATTATGAAAATCACAGTAAAGAAAAGCCCAGTTATGCTTTTCTGTTTGCAGTTGATTGCTGGGATTCAAGCTCCCCCCTGGAAGGGCAGTTTGCCTCCGCATGGGAACGGGTTACTGAAAGCAGTTCCCTGTTTTCCATCTGTTTTTCCTCTCTGTTCCTGACCTCCTTTCTGCCGCAGTTATTCCCCCTGCCTGCGACCCGACAATGGTCAGCAGGGCTTTGTTTTTCCCTGAGCCGGGGAGGGCGCTCCGTGGGGATGGTTCGGGTGGCATCAGCCGCTGTGCCGGGGCGGGTAGCCGTGGGCAGGCAGGGCAGAGCAGAGCAGAGCAGCGCTCCCCACTCGTGTTGCAGGCACACCTACCAGTCCGACAGCTCCCTGCTGATCCGCCACGTCCAGCCGCAGGATGCCGGCACCTACGCCTGCCGCACCTCCGACGGAAGGACGGACAGCCGACAGATCCAGCTGCAGGTCACAGGTGAATTGTCACCGGAGAGGTAACTCGGGGCTCCACAGGCTCAATAAACTCAGCTGCAGGAGCAAACTTCCTCTGCTGCCAAGAGGGATGTGGAGGCAGCAGGGCCTCTTTTAGTGTTGTCTCATGATAGAGCCTTAGCCCTAAAATACTTTCTCCCCTGCAGTGCCACCTCATAAGTGGAATTGTGGGTTTCCTGCAACCCACCCTGCTTCTAGCACAGCAAGCATGTCTTCTTCCCTGAGAGCCATCAGCTGCCTCCTGATCCAAAACGTAACTGCTGGTGCAATTATGTTCTGTGTTTTGCCTAAATGGGTCCTGCTGGGTAACAAATAATTCCCTGTTCTGAAAAATGTGCCTTATTTCAGAAACAAAACAGGAAAAAGATTAGTCTCAAAAGACGGGCCAGAAAGGCACCCTGTAGCCTTCAGTCTCTGAAGTGTGCTTTGTCACAGCAACGGCACATGGGGCAGAAGGCACTGTGGCCTAAGGGATGCTGCAACCTGTTCACTGACAGAGGAGAAGGAGTCTAAAATTGCTTGCCTGCAGGTCTGTGACTCTCATTAGTAGACAGTGCAGGTTTACTGTACTAGTCAGCCAAAAAGCAGATGGCTGAAGGGCTCTCTGGCACCAGTTCAGCAAGCTCTCCCAAGCTCACAGAAACCCTACGCAAGAGGTCACAGTAAGAAGTGTCCTTTTATTCACATATGGCATTTTGCTTTGAATAGAGTACCAGAGCACTGTTCTGGCAGAGGGTGAGAGAGGTCGGGTCCTTCACCAGGCAAATCCGCAGCACCGAGGGTTATCCAGAGGCAGGCAGCTCGTGCAGGCAGCCAGCTCCTCTGCACGTCAGCAGCTCACATACAGGTAGGTTCACCTGCAGCAACAGTTTGCCCACCATGCCCAGCTGATGAACCATATGGCGTCTCTTCATGTAGAAAAGCAAAAGATTGGAAAGGTCTAGGTCAGCTGTTCCTGGGCACAGTTGGGAAGCAAGCAGTACTGAACTGCTGACAACAGGAACGGGAGAAGATCCCAGTCACAAGCTGCCTCCTGTCCTCCCTGAGGGTCTCTTGAAAGAAGCATACTCTGAGCAAATATGCACAGGGAAGCCTACAGCAAAGGAGCTGGGTTCAAACAAAAGAAGTCTCGAGGCAACATCCTTAGCTGTTCATGTTGGTGCAGGCAGAAAGAGAAACCTGTTCTGAAAAAACTAAAGCAAGTAGGAGCTGCTTAACTAGCACAAAATAGACACATATATATATATTTATATATATATATATATATAAAACTTCAGTTCCTTCAGCCTCCACTAATTAATTTTACATATTTTGTGAACAAACCAGTTAAACCCAAAACTGTCTCCTCATGTACTGGCATATTTTGTAGCTTCTTGTGTGTTTTTTTAATTGCTTCTAGACCCCACAGAAATAAACGGGGACAAATTATTTTTGCCATAAATGCAGCGTGTTGGGATTCCAGATTAACTAGGGCCATGATCTGATCTCTCTCTTTTTTTGAGTTTACAACCTAAAACCCAGCCAGTTTGCTGAACTCTGCAGCAATCTCCTTAGCTGCTTCTGCCCTAAAAGCACTAATAAGTGATTCATTGAATTAAGGCTCTTTGGTTTTATTTTTTGAGATCAAGAATTCAGGTCATAGAATGGGGGTAGGGTAGATGACGTTTTATTTAACTGTGGGAACATCATGGCTTAGTTCCCTTCTAAGACAGTATTTAGCTCTAGTTATAAGAGCAGAGAACATGAGGAGATGTGTGTTGTGAGGACAAGACCTCAACCTTTCTGCTGCATGAAGTGGACAACCAGCTTCTGGACCTTGTGTGCAGTCAGGTGATTGCAATAGGCTCTTCACACGCTAAAAAGGCTCATTTCTGTGTGCCAGATAAACACCTAAGGGGAAGCTTGCCCGATGCCCTGTTTAGGACTTTGTACTGTTTGCTATGTGTTCACATTTTTAATGGTTCGTCAGCTGATATCCAGAGGGTTGCTATAAGAACCAGGGTTGCTGTCTGTAAATTAAGCTAGCTGACAGGAGTGCAGCACCAGCTGTGCTGAACTGGAGCAGGATTTTATAGAGGCTGCTCTTTTCTGAATGTTGGTCATGGCAAGCATCAGAGCTCTCTTAGGAGTACAGAGACCTCCCTTTGCCATTGGAGGCAAAAAATGAGGCCTGTGATTGGTAAAGCCTTGAGCTAAAGGTCAAATGCTGAGCAAGGACGTTTCTACATCTCTTGCTGTGCTTGTGAACTTTGCAGGTTGAAAATGGGTAAGAGCGAGCCCACAGTAGTGGAGGCCAATGTTGGGGAGAGAGTCAGACTGCCCTGCACAGTGGAAGCATCACCAGCTCTCACCATTGAGTGGCAGAAAGATGGGCAGCCCCTCTCCTCTCCCAGGTGAGTTCCCAGGTGGTTCCAACCACTCATGAGAAGAATTAAGACTTGCTTTTCCTTCCCTGTCTCCTCTCTGAGAGAACAGAGCTGTTGGCCATGTGGTGAGGACCTGTCTGGCTCTGTGCTGTCCAGCTTCCTCCATCAGAACCAGGCTGTACTGCTGGCCTGCCCTGTCTTCCCTTCCCTCACGGATGGAAGTTTGAATGTTGAACCCTTGAGGGAACAGCTGTGACACAGGGGCTACAAGTGAGCCAGGGCTCAAATTTATTCAGCTACAGGGTTTTCAATAAAAAACCACATGGTTAGCAAATTTGCCAAAATCCAGCTGGTCAGTGAGCAAGGGCAGAGGTTCACAGAAAGAGATCAGGGCATCTGCAGTGAACTTCCACAGCTACTGGTGCTGCTATCCCCTCTCTCTGCTCCCAGAAATCTGCTCTAGCGTCAAGTTTTTCCAGTCTTACAGCAGCAGTGCTGGGATTTGAGGACTAAGGGTTGCATTAGAAGCCGTGCAGCTTTTGAGCTGCCAAACCTTTGCTCGGTGCTACAGAACTGTGCACAAGGCTTAGCTTTATCTCTGCTGGCTGGAGTTCCATCCTGACCCAAGCATAGGCTGAGTGGCATGGTGGCTTTGTTCCCCAGGCACAGGCAGCAGTCGGATGGGGCCCTGGTGATCAGCAGGGTCAGCTCTGAAGACATTGGCTTCTTCACCTGCATTGCCTCCAATGGACGCGACCGTGACCAGCGCCACGTCCTGCTCCGACCTCTAGGTACTGGGTGGGTGGAAGCCCCCACGGCTCTTGTGCACAGGAGTGGGAAACAGGGAAGGCTGGGCAGGGCCAGCGTGGGCTCCTTTGCTGGCTGTGCCTCTTTGCCTCGCACCTAGAGTTTAACAGGTACCTTGAGGGCAAGGGGAGAATGAGTTGTTTTACCCACTGGTCAACTGCATGTGCCCACTACATACTGGTGCTCCAGGCAGCTGGGAAAAGGGATTGACAGCACAGTAAGAGTGACTCTAAGGGCCTTGTTTCTGGGATACTGGTGTGGAATGAGTATAAGAACAAGAGAAACTAAGGAGATGGTTTTTCTGTGCATGTGACATCCATGTGTCCAGCTGGAGGTAAAAGCTCTTTGAGACCTCTGTTACTGGTCCTTTCTTGGGCCAAAGTCCTAGGAAATCCACATTCCCCATAGCAGCAACAGCACAGCCTCAAACATGCTGTTTCAAGGCCTGGGGTCCTGTTTCAAGGCCTGGGACTTTTCCCATGAGGGAATGCCCCTGCTCCCAGGGGCACCATGGCATTGTCTCCCTGCTAGTGATGATTTCCCTTCTGGTCTAGGAGAGCTGAGGATCACTGGTCTTCTGCCAAGCATCACCGTACCTGAGGGAGGGACTGCTCAGCTTCACTGTACAGTGACTGGCAACAATGTGAATATAAGGTGGTCAAGGTGAGCAAAAATGAGGTGGAACTTCCCTTTTCTTATCTTCCCAAACCTCCAAATACTAATGCAGGGTGCCTACCAGGTATGGCGGAGAGCCCCACCTAGTATCACCTACCCTTTCTTAAAACAATTTGGATGTTACCCAAAAATCCTGGGCAAGATCCCTGTGGGGTGTGGGGGTCATCAAGTTCATGTTCCAGCCAAATAAGGAGGAAATCAGATGTTAAACTACGATTTCATGGAGTTTAGAAGACCTCTGTGCTAGAAAACTAGTGACATGAAAATAACAAGAACTAAAATGAGTAATCTTTAGTTGCTTTTTAAAAAACCCTCTCTGCCTAATCATGACAGACATTTTAGGGCCTCTTCTCCCAGCTTCCTGTTGCAAAAGTTCTCTCCATTTGCTGTAAAGTTGGGAGCAAAGGAGACTTAGAAGTGTTTTAAAGTGAAAACCTGTGTCCTCTTATCTTGATAGTTTACCCAGAAACTCTGCATTTGTGCAAGTGTTTAGTGTGGGTTGTTTTTCCCCGTTTGAAAATAATCAGTTCTGCTTTGGAGCCTTCTTACAAACTATCCAAAGATAGACTGCTAAGTGTTGAAATTCCAGGGGTTAGGAGTGAAGTGGGCCATCTCACACACAGAGCTTTTCTTCCATACATAAGTTTAGAGCTAACAAAATGATGCATGTTTCAGAGTTGGAATGAAATGCTTTTCAGTGAAACAAATTTCATTTTGTTGGTAACTAGGAGTTAATAATTCAGGCAGTTTTCCTGCTGGGCACAAATTATTCTAGGAGGAACTGAACAGACACAATCTTGCTGGCTTTTATAAACAAACTTTTAAAGGGAGAGGAAAGAGGGTGCATTGTTCACTACCACATATGCTCATCAAGCAATATGTGCTGCTATCAGTGCCAGCTAAACGAGTACTGCCAGACCACAACCTGGAGAGAGGGAAAGGCACACTGGATTTTCTCTTCACTCCTCAAACCTCAAGAACGTGTGCTAGCAGAAAGGGCAATGTCTTTGCACGGAGCACACAGACACAGCTACCTCCCACGCAGACACTGGGCAAGGGATGCAGACTCGCTCAGGCTCATGTTACCACCCAACCGTAGGGCCAGGTTTTGCAAAGGATTTCTTCCTTCCTGCTGAACTTGCAAAAATTAACTTCTTTTACAGAACATCATTTGCCAAAGAGCGCAGGGAGCTCCTTTAGCATGCGTGGGTGGCAATAGTGAAATATTTTGTTTTTCACCACAGGAATGGAGTTCCCATGCGGGGGGATGGCCACCACATCCACCTGTCCCAGGATGGAAGCCTGACTATAAGCAACGTGCGAGAGGCTGACGAGGGATCCTACACATGCAGTGCTTACAGCAGCAGCAGCTCTGTCAGTGCCAGCTCGGAGGTGAAGGTGCTGAGGAGCCGGCCTAACAGTGAGTACAGCACAGCCTTCCTGCTTCTCCCAGCACAGTGCCTGGCCCCTGGCCACTATTGCACCCATTGTGTGTGCCAGTCCAGCACCAGCACCAGCTTTGGGGAGCAGCAGGAGCCTCTGGATTGTGGTGCCTCAGGAGCCTAGCTTTCCATGGACAGAAAAGCAGGATGATGGAAACACCCCTGACCAGGGCACTGGGAGCCTAATTAACTTCCTGAAGCCAAAATGCCATAGTTGGTTGACCAAATAGTTGGTTGCATGATTTGTAGTTTGGACTTTGGACACCCTTCAGCTATCTTTACATAGAGGGTAGGTAGAGTAGTCTCTCCTCTCCCTGCAAACGGCATTTTCCTCCTGTATTTCACCAGAGATGTCTGTTTCATCTTGAAACTCATGATCTCCTCCTTGATGTTGGACTAAATTTAGAAATGGTGGGGTGGAAGAAGCAGGAATGTGCTGTGTCTTTTTGGGGGGGAATAGTAATCTGAGGATAAATTTACAGCTGGTTCACCCTTTGCTTGGCTGCAGCTGCTGTGAGTCACATTGTGGACCTGAGCAGAGAGTGTGTGGACCAGCCCCACCTTGCCAACTGTGACCTGATCCTGCAGGCGCAGCTCTGTGGTAACCAGTACTATTCCAGCTTCTGCTGCGCCAGCTGCGCTCGCCACCGCCCCCAGGGCAGCCCCCCGCACCCCCGCGGGTGACAGCCCCGCCTCGGCACCGTGACCCATGACAAGAGCGAACACGACTCTGTTCTTTTACTGCATGGGACAGTTCTAGGAACTCTGCCCTGCTGGAAAGCTCAAGAGGGTGACTTGAACAGCGTGTAGGTGGGTGTAAATGCTCAAAGGTGGGAAACCCACCACCCTCAGGTTTATTGTAAACTCCTTTTTCACTGTATGCCTTGCTGTACCTAATCCATCTCTTAAGGGTAGCTGCTGTCACTCACAGAAATCAGATGGATAGTAGGGATGTAAGAATGATGTGACTAGAGAAGGCAGATGACCAGCATCAAAGAGGGAGAGACCAGTTCTTCATAAAAGCAAGAGAGAAGTGCTCTTAAACACATAATCTCTGAAGTATTTGAAGATGGGCCTGAACCATTCCAACCAAAGCACTAATGAGCCATGAACATTTGTTCCTCCAATGATCATTGCTGAACAAGTGCTCCTGGGGAGCACTTTCCATTTAAATTCGAAGGACTCTGGCAGTGAGAAATAGCTTGATGCATATAAAATTAGTGTTCAGGTCCTAGGAGATTACTGGCTCTCAGGATGAAGCTGTAATGTCATGTTACTGTAGCTGTTTTATTCCAGCAGACCTTAGACAAATTTCTGCTAGGGTCAGTTTGGTTTCTGCTTGGCTGCAATCAGCTTTGGCATGAAATGCAGAAGCAATGCTTCACAGAAAGCTTAAGACAAAATAGAAAACTACTTCTAGCCCTTCCTGAATGCTAGGGGTAGCTTAGATAAATACACCAACACTGTTACCTGTTCTGAGATGCTGCAGTTTAAATAGCACTCATTCTAGGAAGGCTCAGGAGGTGAACTTTTTCCCCTGAGCCAGAACTATGCTGTTCTGACATTGTGCTGAGTTTGGGCAGGGGCTAATAATAAACACATAGAAATACAAGTGTAGGGGCATTTCACTTGCACAATAAACCTCCCAAGGATCTGCTCTAGTCTCAATTAAATCCAGGAAAGCCTGGCTCTGTATCTCAGGGTTGGTGCCTGCTGCTACGGGCTAACAAGTTAGAACTTCAAGATGCAGAGCAGTTGTAGCTGAAAAGCACCCTTCATTTCAAGACCAACACAGAGTGACAGCAAGTGTGCATCTGGGGCTCTGAAAATCTCAGACATTGGGGGTGGGGCAATGAGACTGTATTATGATTGTATCATGTTAAACCAGGAAAAGCCCTTAGGTATCTTCAGTATCTCAAAATGGAATTACTGTTGAGCAAAAGGATTCTTTTACAGCCTCCACACTACTGTTCTACCCTAGCATCAGCCCTGACAGTTCCCTTCTTCCTCATTCTAGATTTGGATGGGTTGATTGTAATTATTAGCAACATTAGCCACGTATTATTTGCATAGATGTAGCTACAAACTCATGTGTACATGTCGATATTTTGTTGGGGGGGATGGAGGATTGGGTTATTTTGTCTTCTACTTGTGTAACTTCAAGGCTTTTAAGAAATGCAGCTAATTCAGAACTGTGCTCACACCACTCTCCTCTCCTTCAGTCTTGACTCAGGCAGCAGCAATACACAGGTTTATACTGCCAGGGTTGACAGCCTAGAGCTGGTTTGTAACATAAACCCAGTAAATCAGTTCACATGGACCTAAAAACAAGAACCACTGACCTAATGACTGCACTCTCAACAGCACAGGTATGGACTGGACACACTGCTCTAAGATATGAACAAAAGGCAAAGTCTACAAGCAATGCAGTACAGGAGAGACAGGTGACAGCCACATCTGTTTGGGGCTGGGTCCTTCTGATAGACTCTATTTGCGAAGAAAGACAAAAATACTTACTTTGCATTTAAGACCCTTTAATTTAATTAGGAAAAATTTCCTCTGCTGGAATGCAGGGCAGGCATTACAGTGTAAGGTTTGAAGTGGAAATAATTTGATACTTAAGAACAATGAGATGGTCCTGAAAACATCCAGTTGTGTTTGTATATATTTTTCCATCTAACATCTCAGACCAGCATCTTTTTACCATTTTAGTATACGATATGATTCTATGTGTCTGTGTGTATAGGATATTTTACCATTTTAGTATATGATATGATTTTTACCTTTTGAGACCAGGGACTAATCAGAGACACTGTAAATTTCAGTCATTTTGAAGCTCCCTCCGTTCCATGTGCAGTCAGGGTCTGCTCAGCAGCATGGTTAGAAGTGAATTGTGGAAGCATCAGAGCCTTTTGCCCCAGAGTAAGCAGCCAGTTCTATAAAATCCCTTTCTAAGATGTCAGAGGTTCTATATTTAGAATATTTAAATATTGCCTGCAGTCAGCTGTCGTTTAAACTCTATGGTTGTAAAAGATATGGCCAGGAAGTAACTTCTGAGGACTGTAACAGGCCCCTGCCTGCTGATGGGCAGGACTTTAACACTGGAAGTGCTTTGGCTAGTGGAGAATTTATGCTGACCTCCTTTCAGCTGCACAACCATGGCAGTAAGGGTGGGACTGATGGCATGCAGCTCCCTGCTGTAAATCCATACCATCAAGTTAACCAAAGGATCTTTACATTTCCTCTGACAAGATCAGCTTCTCCCTCTCTGTAGTACCACTTAATCACCTACTCAAGGTTTACTTTTTTTATGTGACAATCAAGATGTTCGTTTTCTTCCCTAAACAATGGGTTGTAGGAAGTGCTTATCTCCAGGACAGGAGAAGGGTGTAGCTATACTGGGCTATTTTCAGCTTCATCTCGGGGCCCTTACTATGAAAGATATATAACTAACTGGTTTCTTTCCTACTATAAATGTCTATAAATACTTGTTTGCTTTTTGAAAGCTGAAAAAAGCCTTGACAGCAACTCGAATCCCACAGGGAGTGTTTGCATTACTATTCATACCATACTGAACACAGGTAAGAATCTGTAATGTCAGAAGTTGTCGTTTTCTAGACTGTCACTGTAAGACGTGCCTGGAAATGGAAACTGCTGGCAAACTCAAATCCAGGGCCAACAAAGGGAGCGTTTTTTTCCCCTTCAGGTTATGGAGTCTGACTTTTTTCCTTGTGTCTAAACTGACAAAAGAATAGTGCCCAAAAGAATGCAGTAAGAACAGAAAAGAGGTGAAAATACCTCATCATCTCATACATATCACATGATGATATGGCTCTTTTTTAATAGTAGGGGAAAGAAAGAGTTTTCCTTTTTGCCATTACTGAATGTTGCTGTCCTCATCTTTCTTTGTCTCTTTGTAAATATTCAGCAATAGAAAATTCTGTCCTGCAAACCCAGAATCTGATGTTTTCAGTAAAGGCCTCTATTTTAGAGCTTTAAGTTTATGCATCACAAGGGTATTTTGAAATTCAGTTTTAAAGTTTGATGCACCCTAACAGGTCGTAGAAAATGAAAGGTATTAAGATATTATCCTTAAGCTGCTCGGTTGGCAAGCAGTGCTCATCTACATTCACCTTACAAGACAGAAGATACCCAGACAGGCAAATGCTGAAAACTGAAGTAGGGTGGGAAATAAATCTCTTACAGACAGTGCTTCTACCACCAACATTTATTTCTGTTAAAGCAGATTATAAATCATCAGTACAAATATATATAACTTACATTTGCTTGTAAGGCCAAAGTTTGAAAGTAAAGTTAAAATGAGATGGTTTTCACAAGTCACCAGAGGCAGAACCTGGACCAGCTGCAGCCTTAACCACAAGGTTTCACACATCAGTGGGAAAAAATAAAACCAAAGTTAAAAACCTCTAAGAACTATTGACCGACAAACATAAAATGGTTTCCCAGGCAGCCCCAGGATATAGATATGATGACATTAAGTTGTCACAGTAGTGTTAGAACCAATAGATTAAGACAAAGAACCTGCAGCAATATATGAAAGGAAAAAAATCCATACTATATAGAATATGTAGACTGATTCCAATAAAAAACAGTAAATTCTCCCCATGGTTTTCAAACCATGACAATACAATACTGTTCTTTAATTTTCTTTATTTAAAACTACGATATAATGACTTATTGGTTGTGATTGTTGTTGCAATATGCTACTTACAATGAACAGATACAAGAACAAGCTAGAGCCCCTTTTTCCACCCCCCCAATATTACTTACTATAAGAATCAGCGATAAATCAATCTTATGTACAATTTCTTACATCCAACCCCCTTGTTTTTTAACCTTTGGCAAGATTACTTACAACTCATACAGCTTTTAATATCCAACTATTTAAAATATTCTAAATGCATAAAAATAAAGATTTTGGCTTTACTTTATTCTTTACATATAATATTCACTTTGTTACTCAAAATGGAAGCTCGTCTTTTTCCACAAACCTAGCTTTTGCTAAGGTGACAACATCCCACCCATATCCACCCCCCACCCTACCCAAGTCTTCCCTGAGGGGGAACATCCAGGGCTTGCAGGGCATCAGGAGGACACAGGTACAAACATCTGCCTTCCTTTCCGTGAGATGATTGATGTTTCTGCAGAACAGGCTTTGGGACTGGGTGCCTTTCTTTGCTCCATTTGACTTCCAGCTTTCCAAGAGAGGAGGGAGTGCAGACTGGGTTGGCTCCAGGATTCCTTTTAAGAACTGCACATTAAATCCTCTCCATGCGTTTCCATCCTCCCCGTAACCGCTCCCTCTTTCTAACCCATTTTATTTTCAGGGACCTTTGGGATTATCAAAGCAAACCGATCACAAACAGTCCCCTCAGCTCCCTTTATCCCTCTATCCTAATGTACAATTATCCACCCCCCTCGGGACCGCTTAAAGTTCGATCTCGAATGTCTTCTGTAGGTCACTGGAGAAGGGGTTGGTGGGGGAGGGGTTGGTGCGCTGCTTTGCCTTGCCCTCCAGAGCTGCCCACTGTGCCTCAAAGGGGTCGACCTGCGGGGCGGGCGCGGGGGGCTGCGAATGCTTGTCCTCGGCAGCCCATTTGCCCCCCTCCACGCCGTTGAAGGCGGCGGAGCCGTTGTGCTGCGCGGGCGGGTGGAAGAAGGGGCTGGCAGTGGCGCTGCTGCCGTCGTGCTGAGGGACCGGCTGCTGCTTCACCAGGCTGGGGGACTGATGCGGGTGGGCCGCTGGAGTGTGGCTGGCAGTACCAAAGACGTTGGCCACCATCTGGGAAGGTGTGATCCCGACCACAGGGACACTTGGGGCTGCATAGGTCATCCCATTTGCTACAGCATAAGGCTGAGCTGGAATAAATGCTGGCTGCATGGGCGGTACCACGCCCACCGGCACGGGCTGAGGCGCAATGAAGGTGCTGACTGGGAAGGCTGGTGCTGACTGGGAGGCTGGAGCTGCTGGAGGAGGCTGGAGCAGTGGCTGCGGGGCTGGGGCTGAGGTTGGCTGCTGTTGGGCTCTGACAGTCTTTGAGACTTCTTCCAACCAGCGGTCTGCCTCTGAGGGAGTACGTCTGTGATTTCCTTGGAAGAGACTTGGTGAGGCTGCACCTGAGGAGGTGTTGCTCCATTCAGTGCCTGGGAAGGGAAAGCAGGGGCAAGTCACTATTTCCACTCCTCATCCTTTTATTGGTTAGAAAGCCTGGAGGGTTTACAGAGGAACACACGGGCCTCCTCCTGCAATGACTGAAAGATGCTCCCACCACTGGAAGCATCTTTATGCATCCACTGTACTGTTCTGTTCTAGGAAGACATTCGTCAATACGAGGTAGGTAAGAGCTTCTTCACTAAAGTGCAGATTTATGGGTTTTTTTTCTTCACAGCAGACATCTAAGACTTTAGGGTATGCAGGAAAGCTGTTGCCTGCGCTCAAAACTTGGTGGCAATGATCTAGTCTATAATCACTAATCCCCCTAACTGGGGAGTATCAGTTCCTGAATGCACAGCTCAGGACTGATGGACTTGGAGCACAAAGGTCTAAGAAACTGTTTTAAAGGCAAAGCCTGGTACTCTTACAAGGCCAAGCAAAACCCACTATTTCACTAGCGAAGTTTCTCTCATGGAGTGGCACTTACACCACAAAATGAAGTAACTCAACCTGCAGCCTTCTAGCATGTGTCCCTATACAAGTGACAGCCATTTTCACCTTACACAGTGCAGACAAGGCCTGGAGGGACACACTAAACTTACTAAACAGAAGAAATTAACCTCTAAAACCTTTAAGCAACCAACTTAAGTGCGTTAGTGAAAATAATGCACAAAGATTATTTTGAGTACACATAGATTCTTTCTCTGTTATACACACAAGCTCGCATACAACTTCATTACTTCCTTTTTAAGCACTGATTTTATAAAATGCTGCCAAAATAAGAATCAGTCCAGGTTATAGACCTAAAACCAGCAAGTTCATCGCTTCCCTCCATCCACTTGTGCAAAACGCTACTACTTCCGGCTTTTGTTCCTGTTCCTTCCACTTGCCATTAAGTGGCACTGACAATTGTCTCAGGGGCTCAATTATGCTTTTGATCCAAGTTCTTATAGCAATGCACTGGATCTATTTCCAGTCTTACCAGCAACCACAGCTGCAGCTCCAGTATTAGCAGCAGGAGCATGAGCCCAAGGATTGGTTTCACGAACTGGAATAGCTGTGGACACTACAGCAGCTTGGGATGGTTTAGCAGCAAGCACACAGAAGGCAGAGGCAGTGCCATTAACTAAAATGGGAGCAGACAACATCAGTGCAATTAATTCATGCAAGGCATGCACATGACCGGAGCATTAGTGGGCCAGGTCACACCTATCAACATACAACACTTTTAGACACTTCCACATGACAGGAGTTTGTGTAATTAGCCAAACTGAACTGACAGTCAATAAAGGTAGTAAAATTTCATTTCACCAAGCCAATAGTTGTTAAGAGAATCATGGGATGGTGGATTTTCATATGCTTTAGGAGGCCTTGAGTTCTGATGACTGATTGAAGTTAAATTTGTTGTTTCCATAAGGAAGAGATATGGCTCACCAGTAGTTATTGGTACTGTAAATTTTATATTCGAAAGAACACTTTGTAGATACAAAGTAACAATAACTACATTTAACGTGGAAGTTTCTTTTTTCGCACAGCTTCTATAAAGACATAGCAGTGAAATGAATGCTATGAGTTCTAGAGCTGGCATTTCTCCACACCTTATCTAAGAATTTGTGTAAAAAACAGCGATTGTGGTGGCACAAAAATACCTTCTGAGATTTGGTTCCTATGACACACTCCTAAGGAGTGTGAATGATAATTCAGGAGGCAGAATGATAAAACGGCCATTACCTCAAAGCCAGTCCCTTTTCTAGGTAACTATTGTGTGGTAGATGTATGAACTTATTGTTAAAAACAAAACCACAGAAAAATTAAACAGACAAGATGAATAAAGCAGGATGCATTCACCCAAAATACTGGTAACAGGACTTGCACAAGAAATTAAGAACATGTGTTACTGGAAAGCAACGTTATATGCATTCAAGCCTCATCCAGCACCCAAAGAAATCACAAACCTTGAAAGGCAGGAGACTGTGGTGCAACTACTGTCACTGGTTTTGTCATGGGGGCCGAAGAGAAAGGATCTTCTGATGGTGTGCTGAAAGCACTGGTGATCTGAGAGCACAGGGCACTAATGCTGTCTGTTTCCCCTTCTACCTCTGGGACTAAAATGTAAACAGAATTCATTAAATTGAAAGTTTAAAGGATACAGAAACAATTTACAACTACCAATGTGAAATGGAATTATAGTTAGCTCCCTTATGTCCTACATGTTCTTATGTTCTTGCTACTGATTTGCATGACTTTTTCTTTTTTTTTTTTTTTTTACATTAGTGTTGAAGATCTGGCCTGAAATAGAACACCACATTAATGTATTTTGTGATTAAGTCAAAAGGGCAAGGAGATCGCTGTTTCAGATTTAAAGGATGCTCGTATCAGAAAATAATAAGGGTTTTCTACAGTTTAATAAGAGATCCAAATCTTTCATTATTAAAGTGCTAAACTTCTCAATGGTTTGACTCTAAGATTTGGCATTCTGTGAAATGAAAATATTTATGATAGATTTAAGTGTTCCAACAACATACTTGTACAGTAACTAGATGAACTTTAAATGTACTGACAGCAATGCACAGCAGCAAGTTCAGTCTAGAGTTAAGTGTTGATTGCTCCAGTTCAGTGGTAGCTGAAATCCCCAGTTCCTGTGCTAGAATCATAAAAGCAAAAGCTGAATGCTCAGATAAAATGGATGCTCAGTTTTAAATGAAGCATCAGTGTCATATGGATAATGTAACATCTGGAGTAAAGCTGCCAGCTTACCAGATGTTCTCATTATTACTAATGGCAGTGTTTTCCAAAAGTACTGATCATCAGTCCGTCACTGCACAGAACTGACATGAACAGGCATAATCAAGCACAAAATAGTGTAAGAAACATAAAACGTCTGCACACAACATGCACCAGATCTAAAATCCAGGGGGAGGCATGCCCAAAAATTGATTCTTCGAGGGATATTCCAATGCAGTGCATGCAGTGGGACAGTAAGCAGCACTGGCAGTGGCATATATGGGAACATGCATCAGAAATGTTCTGAATCATGAAAAATTGAGATTGTGGTGGGCTCAGTGACTATCACTACTGAGCAGTGCACTCTTACTGCAAAACTGACTGGCTCAGTGCTGGTCATAAAGCACAGGTCACTAAAAAAGGATTATGAAAGAAGTCAGAGTATTTTTGTTGGGTTTGCCTTTGCCACAGTAATTTTTACTTCAAAGCTTAGAAGCCTAAAACCAGCTCTGTTGCTGGTACAACAGTGAGAGTACAGCTGGCCTGAAGGATAACACCTAGCTAAGGGAACTCAAGGACACCATGCAAGGTAATGAGCACCCCAGGAGTTTATGTTGGGATGACTCCTAGAAAACCCCACTACCATCATGTGAAAACTCTACCATGTAATACTGATACAGCCAGCTGTACCACCTAAACAGGTAGGTTCTCTTAATGCAACATGAAAAGTAATTCATTGCTCTCAAAAAGAATTCAGACAGGCAGAAGGACAGACTGCAGAAGAGCATCACATGATCCCCAGACAAGTGGTTAAGGCCTTGAAGGGATTTGTGTCTCAGGATGCCTTGACAGTAAGTGGAAGAACTGGTTCAGTGACTCAGAGGGAAGAGCCAAAACCTACTAATTCACCAACACCCATTCCTGGAACACTTCAAGCTGTGCTCCAGTACTTCAGATAGCAATTAGAACTGTCTTCTGCATGAGAACACCACATTTGAAATCCTTGCCTATTCCCAAAGCAGAAATGTTCTGACGTGGTGATGTTTGTTCATGACAAATTATCAACATGAGGCAGGACGAAGGATTTACTAGAAAGTAAGGAGTTACTTGAAGCCACAGAGAAAGAAAGGAGGAAGAGACAATTTAAGGCAATGTTTCACTGGAACCATTAGGTTTTACCTGAGTTTTTCATGGGGAAATCAGTCTTCCTTTGCACCGTTGAAGGCAGCTCATTTATTCGCAAAGACAACTGGCGTTTAAAAGGAGACATCTTTTGGCTGAGGGCGGGGAAGCCCCTGAAAGACCCTTGCCTGGCAAGCTGTTCTATAGGGGCGTGCCGCCGTGGGATAGCGTGGGGGTTGCTCATTTCTTTATCCAGAGAGGCAGCAACTTCGGCAGTAGGAGAGGTTGGTGAGCCAGAAGAGGGGGCAGTATTGTTTGGTGCAGCACCTGGTGCTACTGTTTTCACTTCTGTTTCAACTGCTGGAGGAAACAGGGTGAGGTTAGAAGAGTAAAGCAAAGTACCATTCAGCTGCCTACCTGTACTTCTATTTGTTTTGAAAAGAGAAACTGCAGGAATTTGCATACCTAGTACTCTTGCAAATGAGTTTCTCATAGCACAGCAGAAACACATTTTCCGTATACCTTCATTGTCTTCACCACATCACCTGACATACCCAAGCCCCACAGCTTTCTAAGGCAAGCCACTTCCTAAAAAGGATGGCCTTATGTATGTATTCCTTCTAGCTGTTCCTGAGATCCCAGCTCTAAAAATACCTGTAATTCATGTATGGTTAAGACTGAAAAAGGTACTGTGCTCTTGAGACCTTTACTTTGCCTCACATAGAACCACAGACAAAATATTACTACCAACTGTATTAAGTGTCTTAGGGCAGCACAGCTTAGCAGCAGCAGGGAACAGAACACAGCTCCAGGACCCTCTTTTAAAAGCCACTTTCCCAGCCCTGCAGAATCAGCAGCTGCAGCCAAACACACTGCACAAGCTTTAGCAGGCCAAAGGTAGCAGCAGCACTTAACAGGTTAGGCTGCAGCTCCCAGCTCCTCCAGAAAATACATTACAGGTAGAGGGAAATGTGCTGCAAGGCAGATCCAGCCTCTGAGCTGACAGGCCTTGCTAACACCAGACACATTTGCAAGGAGTTCCTGTGTCACTTCTGTACAGAATTTAGCTGCAATGTTACTACCCAATCATGAGTTAGTTGTAGTGGAAACTCCTCTGACTTAAAGTCAGCTCCTTCATTTTGCAGGGCTTTGCGTAGCACCACAATGCTCCTGTTGGACAGACCGAGTGGCAGAAATGTAGGATTAAGATTTGTTTAAATCATGACATTTATGATTAGAATTGCAATGGGGAGATTTTTTCCACCTCTAGGAAAACTCCTTCTCACTCATAAATGAATTGGCTTTGGGGACAACAAACACAGCTCATCAACACAGAAGGACAAAAAGAAATCTCACTATCCTGGCAAAACTCTCATTTTACCTATATGTTTTCCAAATATTTTAGAAAAAGCAATGACTTTTCTTTTTGACACATCAGCAGAATAACTAAAAAGAGAAGTAAAGAGAGGAGTCAGACTAGAGATTTCTGAGGAGCTGGAATGGTAGGAGGAACTAATTACATTGTCTTGTAAGCTTCAGTACCCATGAGTTGCAGCTGCTCATTCAAGTGAAACTTTTCTAATCAGTCTTTCTTGGAAAGGATTTCACACACCTTCATTGAGTCAAGACTTTGACTTATGCCCTCAAGTAACAAAGGCCTTGTGTTTAAGCTTCATTTAGCACATTCTAAAACTAACGTATGGAAACAAGCAGATGGATGATGAAAACGAAGATTAAAGTTTTGTAATCAAGAAGTAGCATAAAACTTGCTGTGGAATCCTCTGAAACAAAAGTCTGACTTCACTGTGAAGCAGGTTATAAACAGTATTTATAATACTTTTTTCATGTTAGCTGTAGAACTCCATGCTTTGTAATAAAACTTCAGTAAGAAGTTCTACTTTCACTTAATTTCAGAACATGTTATCCACTCTCAAATCAGTCACTAATTTTGAATGTAATTAATAGTCAGTCAAGCACCTGTGTGTTTTATGGGGAGGGAGTGGTTATTCTGGATTTTTTTCTTGAAAGCACTCTGTGACTGATCTGTTCTCTCACGGAATATAGCTCTATATATACACTCTATAACCTTAAAATCAAAATTACAAATATCAAAATACAAATCAAAATACAATTACAAATATCAAAAAATACATTATTTTCTAAGAAAAATGCATATAATTTTCAGTCCATTTACCACAAGCATTAGACTACATAAATTACTGTGTCTGGCAAGCTTGTTGTATTTTTTAAACAATTTTCTAATAAGGCCCTTTAGAATGGTACTTATGTTGTTCTCTGCCACAAAGCAGCCCAACAAAACAAAGCAGAAGCAGATTTCACATACGAAGCCACCTGCACCTTTCTAGAAAATGCGGGAAAATGCTGAGTGAATTTGGGTGCATTTTCCATCTTTTGAACTGACAAGGGTCTGGGAATGTGATTTGAACATAGTAAGGTTCAAGAGAGGGAATGCTTGTAAGGACCTTAAGCTTCAATCCTCGCAGAGGCCTCTGCGCTCGCTGCAGATGATTGCTTAAATTGCATCCCGTACCTTTAGCATCCGGCATCTGTCTCATAATTTCCTCTCTCTCTGCTTGTTCAGTAGCTGTAGTGACCCTGAATGACCCCTCTCTAGTGAATGTGGTTCTGCTGGCATCAAAGGTGGCAGTGACTCCACACTCCTTCTCTCGCTTCTGCTTTCGCTCCAGGCATGCTGCAAATGCACAGCCCACGGCGTGACTCAACCTTTCCCCCTGTACAAGACAACATTGCATCACACAGTGACTGAACAGAAACATACATGTACTTCAAGCATCACAAACTGATAACCTGCCTTTACAAGACAAATCTAATTAAGGCATTAAAGAAAACTGTTTTAATTGCATTTCAGCCTTAAACCTGGTACATAAAAACTCCCAGCTACTAATGCAGAAGCCATGTTCAAGAAGGCCACCCAGGAATGAATGAGATTGTTGGATGATCTGTTTAGTTCAACTGCTACCAAGATGCCAGTGTGATAACGTGCCTGCACCGATCCCTTGCCTCTAGATATATCTGTGCACAAAAAAAAAACTCTCAGGAAGCCATTTTAAGGTATAAGTCCTAAAGCACACGTAAGTGCTATTCCTGAAGAAAGTTTACAGAAGGCTCAGGGAGACACTGTCCTTGTGTGCCCCTGTGAAAGTTAAAGTACAGTGGTGACTACTCACACCTCTTAATGAGGAGTGCCTAATGAAAAGCACTTCCATTATTCACCAGGTCAAAAGAATCCACTATCCAATAGCTGTAAAAATGACATTCAAGTCGGAGGAAGTTCAGCAACCCAGCTGATACAGCTGCTACAGTTGAATCAGAGGCACTATTGCTACCAGTAGCTCAAAGCATCTATCAATCAGTAACTGAATTGACCTGTTATTCACAAATGAAAACAGAATTGTTCCAGCTCTAATGTAAGTTTTACTGGGAATTTCTGACTTCATTGTTTAAAGAAAAATGATAAATTATCAAGCACCATTGCTCTGAAGACGCAGCTCTGGGGAGTTCACACAGTGAATTTGCATGGGGTTTCAAGCACTTTGTATAATATAGCCAGGATTCAACGAATAGCAGAAAGAAAAGGTCAGATCAGGGAATTAAATAACCTACCTAAGCCTACACAGCAAGAAACTGATTTCAAACCTACTGAAAACATTTTTGTTACTCAGAAGCAAATAGAATGCTAATTTAATTCAGTTTAGCTCCAACTCTTAACATTCAGATAAATTTTCATTCAAGATAACACTCAAATACAAGATGCTGCATTCATAACCAGTCTGTATTTACTCACTATGATTTTATCCTGGAAAAACTGTCATTGCTGGTTCAGTTTTTGGCTGTAAACATTTTCAGATGAGAAATTTTTCTGTCTATTCTTAGAAGAGTAGTTCCCTTTTGCTGCAGATTATCTGAGGCTGATTGCACTGATTGCACACAGGCTGAGCAGCATTTCTCTCCATAAGACAGCACCACAGAGGGATGGCAAATATTTCAGATACAGGGAATTAGAATTAAAATAATTTACAAGAACTAACTAATATCTCAGCTGGAGTCAAAACATACTGCACTATTCCAGGTACTCACATTTTCTCCCCTTCACTTCTATCTAAGAGCTGGGAGAGCTGGCCACACAGCATATTCAACTCACCGTGTCCTTCACAGCCATAAAGCAGTGGCAGATCCAGCGTCTCGTTGTGCCATCGCGGCAGATGTATGAGAATGCCCGGTCAAAGTTCCTGTCTGGTGCGCAGAAAGAAACCTTCTCTATTGTCTGATCAACTATAAGATCCTAGAAGGAAAAAGTCCCCCCCCCACAGTAAAAGAAACGTGAGGAAATACAGCTAAACACTTGAACAAGTCATTGTTAGGAGTAACTGCACAAAAATGAGTTATACTAAATAGGGGATAACCTGATGTGACTGTAATTATCTGTCATCATTCAGAATCTGTTCTCAGCACAAAACAAAAAGAAGAGATAACATTCTCCACCACCCACCTTCGGGAGAGGTGTGCCAAGGCATCACTTAAGAATTTAGGGATCCAGTGAATTCCTATGACCTCTCCTCTAGACTATGGAGGCACACGTTTTTTTTTTTTACAGCAGCTCCATAGTCTTGCAACCAGAAAGTTTTCACTGTGGTTAAAACAAAACACTGAAACTTAGGGGAGAGGTCTGCAAGTGTGAAAAGGTCTTGCAGCTGCTACACAAAGAGCAAAAGTCATCTCCCAGTCAGCTAAGCAGGGATGCAAGAGAAAAGCACCGGCAGCACCAAACGCTCCCTATTTAATCCTAGAGACAGGAGAAATGTTTCGAAAAAGGAGCTAGTGCAGTTTAAGATTATGACATCCTCATTAAAAATTAGTTTCTTAGTATTTTTTTCCAAATTATTTCATTTGGTTGGTGGCTAGTACTTGGCACCTCTGCTGATGTATTCAACCACCAGGAGGCAATAGTTTATTTTCTTTTTAAATCCTATACTTTTAATTACCTTCAGAGTCTGCAAAATTTATTAAAATTCAAACTGGAAATATTACATATATGCAGCAACATTTCCGAAAATAATACATGTGTTATTACTTTTACATGAGGCAATCAGTAGACTGAATTCATTCACATCAGTATGTTTGTACTAGAAAGTGAATGATTGAGAGATAGAAACTTTAGCTCTGATGAGCCACACCAGTACAGCAGCCCTGAAGACGTCTAACCACAAGCAGATATTTGACAGGCAGTTGCACTCCAGAGGGATATGAATTACCTCTGCCTGTCAGTTTTGGCTTGGAGAAATAATCTTTTAGGCTGACAAAAGCAAGTGTCAATTGATATGAACATGAAACAAAGTATTTCAGACTGACAAGAGTTAAAACTGTTCTCATAGCTATGCCATCTTTTAAAATTCTAGTGCACTTGTGGTGGTAAGCCTAAAGCTCTTATTTCTAATTGCCTACATCTACGTTAAGCCAAGAATCATTTGCTCTTACTTGGACACATGTGCCTTGGGGGTGGTACACCATGTTCTAATTCATAATAAAAAACTGCAATTTCACAATAAAAAATACTGTGAAACAATCGAGAACCATGCCACTAATATAAATATTTGATATTAAAGACTATTACATTTGATATATACAGTTACTATTTAGTTTGAGTCTGAAGCTACAATCTCCTTGTTTAATTTACTCTCTTCATTGCATTTTTGGAAGCTCTTGAACATTCAGATCCATTCTAGGATTGGATCACTGGATCACTGAAAATGATATTGATTAATATATATATGTGAGTTTGCCTATGCATTACTATTGCAACCTTTTACAGTGGTGCAGAACAAAGTCCAAACACTCTTCAAGTTCACTGCCAACAGAATTTATCAGGAAAATAAATGCTTGTTGCAGGAAATGCAACAAAAAATATTCCAGGCTTGTGCTACACTTGCCACATTTTACAAAATGTGTCTTGAGAGTAATGTGGACTTAACTTGGAAAGAAATTAGCAGGTGTACATACGTTTACAAAACAAGAAATTATTAAACTAAACTACACACTTCAGATCTCCTTTCAAATACCAACATGAGCAGTAACAAATATTTAAGGATATAACATTTAAAGATATAACACATACATTATTATACAGAGATTTAAAGCTTTTGTCCAGGGAAGTCTAACCTTTGTTTTCTCATCTACAACTCTGAGTCCATCCGCTGAAACCCAAAGGACTGCTTTGACGGCTTTCTTCCCAGACTTTCAAGAAAAGAAAAAAAAAAAGAAAACAAACAAACAAACAAAACCAAACAAAAAAAAAACAAGAAAAAAAAAGAAAAACAAAACAGTTTTATGCCAACAGCCAAATGCCTCCCGCTTCCCCTCTCCAAGAACTATAACATTAAGTGTAGATGAAGTCCATGGTCAGTAGGGTGCCCAAAGCTCAATCCAAGTTGCAAAACATTAAGAGAACCAAGCCAAAGCCAGTATTTCAGAAACAGCACGTCGTGGGGATGGGGAGAGGGCACAGGACAGGTGAGGCAGAAATAAGGTGTACATCCACTGACAGGAAAGAACTCAAGACTGACCAAGTGGGTGAAGAATTCCACTAGAGCCAGAAGACACTCATTCATAAGGAGTTACACCACAGGTAGCTTCTTCAGCACAAGTTTAAATATAGGAAAATTCTTACCTGATATTTCCACCAGCCCTACCCTATGCCCCAATAGTCCTATGGCAGAATCATGGCATCACCTTAAACCAGTGTTAAAAGAACCCCAAAATCATCAGCTACTGTGTAGCTTATTAAGCTCATAAGCTTAATGCTAAGATTAATCACCCGAATATGTTTCACTAATTGATTAAGAACTAAATGTCTTATCTTGGGAGAGAGGTATAAAAATAGGATTTCTTAGCCCTTTGGTGTGTATCTGAAAAAGCAGTGGTGTGTGGCAGGCGGATGCAGTGGAGAACAGTCTGGCTTTTATCCAAAACCTAACTGTGGGAACATTCAGCTGCTGCAAACTGAGGCTAAGTAAAAGTGGGGAACACAGGAAGGCCTCGGGAGCCATTTAAACTACAGATTCTTTCCAGGCTGTTTACTTTTCAAGGGAAAGTTACAGAAAACAGTATAAACACAATAGTCTTCTCAAGCTAATTCACTGAAAATAGGTCAACATAATTTTTCTGGTTGTTACAGAGAACTGCTACTAGAAAACTGATACCTTTTCTTTTAGCATGTCACTTTTATTCACTATCTCCCTACTTCAGCCAGTTATTAAAACACTCTCTTCATGTGTTTTGAAGCACTGGCTTTACGTAGTTTGTGGCTGCTAATGGCACCCACCAGAAACCACTGCAGGGAGTGTAGAAAGCAACAACAGGGGAAAAAAATATAAAGGGATTTCAGCTAGTGGCTTCAAACTAGAATTGCAACTATTTTATAGTCTTTTAATAGTTTATTGCAGATGCATATACTTAATATTCTTACAGCAAGTAATGGAACAAGAATACATTCTGGCATAAGCTACTGCATGCTCCAAGTCTGCAACACTGATTTTAACACTAAGAATGAAATATCTTGGAGTAAAAAGTCTCCAATTACATCATATTGGTTTCACTCACAGAGAAAGCAGCAAGTGTGAAGAAAAAGGTGTTGGCAGAACTTCTGTTTGTTTTTTGGGGAGGAACTATCTGTCCTGATTTCGGAAGCAGCAATGACATCCTGAGCATTTTCAAAAAGCTTGGTGAGAACAGAGAATGGGACTGACTTGCACAGAAGAGCATTTAAAGAAAAAAAAGAAAAAGAGAGAAAGAAAATAAGCACAGCATGAAAGCAAGCTACAGAGAAGTGCTTGTAGAAGCAAGTTTCTAAATGACCATCCAGCCTATAGGATACCCCAGAGAATTTTTAATTTAGATTCTGGAATGCCTAACAGAAAGACTGCAATTCACAACAGAAGATACACTTAAATTTACCATCATATGTGTTAGAAAATTTTGCAGCATAAAGTCACCTCTAATATTTTGTTTTAAAAGGCAGTATCAGTACCCACAAAATATAGTCTGTATTTTCAATGGTCAGCTAGTTTCCACAGCCTGAAAGTCTCTATTAATTCCAAAACAAATCGTCTGTCTCCTTGAAGTGTTTTAAAAAGAGTATTGGTTGTTTATAAGCCATAACTCTTAAAAATCTTTATTTCATGCAAATACAAACAATGAAGAGAAGATAATGCCTGCAGGTAACTGTTTGGTTTAGACTGCCATCATTAGATTAAGAGATACACATCCTTCCCCAGCAAACAGTAAAAACCTTGTCCCTACAGAAACTGTGAACAGTTCCTGAAGTTTGCATTACCAGGTTTAACTGAGCTGGGTACTTCATAAAGCAATGCTGATCTTCAGCAGAGCTACTCCTCACTTGATATTTTACCAAACGAGGATTTAGAAATAGCTAACACATTAATTTCATGTTTCTCAGAATACAACAAAACGGCTGAAGAGCTTCCTAAGCCTTCTTTTCCCACTGAAACATTAGGTTCCACATGCACGATAACCAAAGATGGGTTTGCTACACTAAGAGAAAAAGAAAACTCACTTTAAATCGCCCAGTTCCTCCTTCTATATTTATGGTGGATGCAGTGCTTTGAAAGAGCTTATCCTTACAGTCTATACCCCAAACCCACTGCTACTACTACTGGACAATGAGTGATTTTTACATTTACTGAATTCTCAGCTTATCTGTGCCTAGCAGTGATGTATAAAGGAACAAACTCTCCAATTCAGTTTCTATTGGATACACAAATCAAAGTACTACTCCATTATGGGCAGGATATTGCCAAGTAAACTGTGATTACAGAGTGGACAGGAACATTTGCACTATTGGCACATACTGGACAAAGATCAGACCAGCTGCAAGATACTGCACAGGAAGTGAACTCCAACTCAGGACTGCAGCTTGTGTAACAAATGCTGGGAGGTACATGCAACTCCACACAGAAATATTTAAAGCAAGTGGCCAATATCCACTGGAACAGGATGCTCTGAAATGTTGCTACCAAGGGACTCATCTAGATAGCCAGATCAGTAGCTTGTCTTCATATTCTAGAGCTTTTAGATGACAGCACTGCCTGAGGAGAGCCACATGTGGCATCGACTCCCGGGAGCCTGATTTGTCCATGCTGAGTCAGCACCGATAGAAACCTCACTGCTCAGCACTTCTTGGGAAGTCAGTTATCTGCTCCAGCATGAGATTCATTACTTGGACTCATTGCAGAGTCCTCAGATGCCTCCAGGAGGGCAGGTGGGCACTTACACACAACAAGGCTGGAGGACAAAGCAGGTCCATGGCAGGTCAGGCATGACAGAAACCTCACTGACAAACTGGCAGTGCCCTGGAGATGGGTATCCACCAAACAGAAAGCAGCTGCTCTGGTAGCCTGCCATATTGTAAGGTGTAAAACGAAGTATTAAGGATGCGAGAACAGGAGTTCTCCAGTAATGCATTTTTAAAATAATTTTGTTTCTAGTTTTTTTGCCTATTATATTTTATTCTGTCCTAGGACTTGGACACGGCTCTAAGATGTACCTGCAGCCTGAGGTATATATAAAAAAAATTTTTCATTTCAGACTCTGTATAAAACTTTGTGTGATGAGAAATACACACACCCCATGGAAGCAAAACATGACAAAGATCACCAAATCTGTACTACTACTTATTGCAACAGAAAAGCTTAAGTTTTAAAAGGTGCTGCCTAAAAAGGCAGCTTATTTGATAACCACAAAAGCCTAACCTGGAGCTGTCAACAGACATCTCATTTTTATTTAAAGTTGGAAAAAAGCATTTTCAATACTAATAACTTGAAATCTCCAGACACAAATCCATCATATTTACCTTTTACAAGGAGAAAAATAAGGCCAGGGAAAGCAGCAAAGATGTCTAGACTGACTTTCTGAAAGCTGCTGATGCGTTTTAAATAGCTCTGCAGTTTGGAATATTATATTAATCCCAATGCGAGGCATCTGGGGAGAAATTATAGATGAGACAGCCAAAAGATATTAGAGTTATTAGTATTTCTCAATTATTAATAAGAGAACAGCTGTCCCTTTTTCTGCAGATTTCCCTAGATGTGGGCTCCTGTTGTAGGCCAAAGCTGTAATAAAGGTACTGCCACATTGGTACTGTGGGGATATCTAAACACTATGGATTTAAGTGGTTTCAGTGCTAATTAACGAAATTCACAGGCTGAAGTAGAAGTAGGTCCTTCTTTGTCAAAATACTGTAATACAAGAGAAAGGAAATAGAAAATGCTGTTCTGAAGTACCAGTACTTCATTAAATATCAAGCAAGATGTAATAGGGAAGATGGCATATTTGATAATTTAGAAAGTCAAAGAAAGGTTTTTACCTAAGTAATGCCTTTCCTTTTACATCTTTGCTTTCTTATGTACCCTAATGCAAGTTAGAAATGACAAGTAGAGAGAAAACTAACATATCTAATCAGGTTGAGGTGGGAGGCTGTTTTTCCAATTTAGCACTTTGGGTCTTGGTCTTTCTAGATTCCAAGTCCAAGATTGATTTTTACACAGAATTGTTCTCATTAATCTAAGAGACCTGCCATCTTCTGTACTTTAGCTCCCCACCATCACTACTACACTTTGGATGTGTGCTTTCCCAGATCATAGGAAGAAACTAGAATTAGAAAAACAGATGTCCTTATGTGACATGCATCACTGAGTGAATGGTGAAAAAGGATCAGCTGCAAAACCCTTACTTACTCCCCAAATAAAGCCAAAACCAATCTATAACCAGAGAATAATCTGCTTCAAAAGACTTCAGCGTGTATGAAAGTTACAAACCTGTTAGTTTCTGTTTAGGCAATGTTTCATTTTGTAACAAGATACCTCAAAGCCATTATCTTATAATAATTCCATATGAAAGCTGGATTAAAATATTTTGCAGGAATTTTAAGCACAGAGGTAGGAAACAGATGAGAAGTAAAAGAGAGAGTAGTCTTTCTGCCTTGCAGAAATGTAGGCAGCAGGAATAAAACCACCCAGCCACCAGTGCAGCACATTCTTAATAAGGACAAAGAGTTGCTTCCCTTCTTATCTACGATATCATCCTTGCAAAAACATGAGCAACAACAGAAATTGGAGATTGATCTGAAATTAGGAAAACATAGTAGGCAAAGGCCTGATCTCATCTTCATATACCTCTGAATTGGAACTGTGCTCAAAAAAGGAAGGTTTAAGAGATGGCACGCTGCTTTCTCCCAGTGCTAACATTTGGGGATCAACTCATGCTGCCAGGCAGCTGAGCATGAAGTGCTTAGCACAACACAGAACTCAACTGTTCTGTAGGTGTTTGTAAGTGATGTAGTTTGGCACAAGTTTAAGGGTTAAAAAAAGAATTATTTTTTTTCCCCAGGAACACCAAATCACTTCAGAATACTGGATTTCTGATACAGTCCAGAAGTTTCTGTTTCAGGTTACTTTTGAAACCACATTCTTAGATCAAAATATATCCAAGTCTGTTTTAGAAGCAAATATTCTGAAACGGATTAAGGAACTCTCAACACCCTGATTTTACGGCAGTGCTATACCAGGGATGTAACTCCTTATAGTGCAAGCACAAACAAGGCATTAAACTTACTTTTCCAAAGAAGCCTTTGAAGAACTTCCTTTCCTGGAGGAACAGGGGGGACAAGTCGAGCGCTATTACTGTAGGTAGCTAAAATGTCCCAGGGTTTTCAAACCAACAAGCACACACAAGAATAGGGTTTGGAGGGAAAGGAAGGGGTTTTAGAGTTATCCATGAGAAGGTGCGACAGGCAAATGTGAAAATACTCCTATGAAAATGCAGATCAAAGGGCACACACACAATTCTAACAAGCTACTGCCCTGAAATTGGTGGAAAGAAGAACACCTCAGCCCCAATTTCATGCAAAGTGGTTACTTTATTTTCACTCTCCCTTGTTTAGTCCCTTTTGGTTAGGTTATAAACCAAACTTGGCAGCAGACATGGTGGTTAAACAAGTAAAATACTGTACAGGCTCTTGTGAAATGCAAAGTTCTAACTCCAGAACTGCAGTCTGGTTTACTCTGTATTGATCACTCTTCCCCAAAGCTCATGTTCTGTATGTTGGAGAAGCATGTATGGCTGATATAAAGCAGGGGTAAGTACTGCAGCATTCTATTCCATTTCTTTGTTGCTCTGGCTTACGTGCTACTCTTATGCTTCACATCTTACATGGTCTTCTCTGGAGAGCAAGGGATTTCATGGTAACTAACCTTGTGGTAAAACTCTAATACAGATGAGACCCCTTTCACTTTCTCTAAAGCCTTACAAGGCTTTATGCAATATTTCTACAAATACTAGTTATTAATTCTACAACTCTGAATTGATATGTTGAACAGCCTTTAAAATCAACTCAGGCAGGCAGAGGCAGTTAGGCAAGTGCAAAGATATCAAAGGCTGAACTACAATTTCCCAAGTTTCTTCAGGAAAGCAATTACACCGATTGCCCAATCCACATTAAGAAAAAGCCAGCACACAATTTTAAGCATATTTGCATGCAGTTTAGTTTACTAGCTTTATTTTGTTACCAGACTGTGGAAAGTAAACTACATGAGAGAACACTTCACCAGGCCTGCTGCTCTGTGAGCACAGCCACATGCTGCTCTGCGTGTGGGGGAAGCCAACGTGGAGCACAGAGCTGTTCCTGCCATCTTTCCAAATTACTTCACTTTTAAGAAAGCTCTGGCGTAGCAGTAATGAGGAGGAGGTGGAGAATTGCAGAAGAGACAGGGAGTGTCTCTGTGACAGCCCCTGACCCCACATTTACACTGTGCAATTCCAACCTGTTCATCACTGATAGTACTGTATTAAAAGTATTGCTACAATCATCCTAAGGCAGTGTCTGAAAAAGTGAGTGATAAACAAGGTTATATTTAAATCAAAGCTAGGGTTCTGATGCAAGGCAACAAAAGCCAGGAAACATCAAGTTAAGGAGGGAGTATCTATCCCAACTTTGCATTTCCTGGCCCTGCTGGTGTGTCCCTCTCTTCCCAATGATCTTCCATAGAGAGTTTTACCAAGTACCTGCAACATATTTACATCAACTCAGACACTGTATAAAGAACATCTCCAAGCTCAGTCAGCTGAAAAACTTAAGCAGTTTTGGAGGCAGGAACAGTTATGTATTTGGACAGGATATGCTGAACACTAGGAGGGGAACTAATGGATTAATCACAATGTAGTGTACATAATGAGAAGGGGTTGGATGCTGCTGCCAAGTTGAGCAATGACTATTGCATTACAATAAATAATAGCTTTTTAAAGACAGCAAAGGCTAAAGAGAGTCACCGGAAGCTACCTCATTTTTAGGTGATGGTTAATTTTATTCTCAGAAAAATGCTTGTTAAACAAGATTATTTTTTTAAATAAACTGGACAAGGTTAATGGAAAAGGCATCATGCAAAATGGGTTTTAAACAACACTATGTTAATGTAGTTTAGAGACAACTAATGTATTTTTTAAAAATATTAAGTTATGTCTCTTTACCTGCTAAAACAAGAACATATATTAAAACAAATGCATAATTTAAAACAAAAAGTGGCAAGTTAGAAACCAATACTACAAGCTAAAGCTGATTTAAAATCAAAATATGACATGAGAGAATACACTTTTGTCTGTACATGATATTACCACAACTGAGTCACTTAACAAGGCCCTTAAAATTACTTTCCACTTGGCACTAAATATTTTAAATTCAGTGAAACAGCTGTGAAGAAATCATTAGACCCTCATGTCCATCTACAAGAATCTTATCAGATATTAAATGTATGCAAAGCTAGCAATATAATTCCACTAAGGGAACGGTGTAAGCTACGTTGGTAATATTCCATTAAGGAAAAATGTAAGTTTTGTTGATAATATAAGTCCACATTAATAACAGACTAATAGTTGAATATGAGGGTTTTTGATCTGTTAATAAGACTGTGATGCCATTTCTTCAGACAGAAAATTACAGTACTGTTGGTGTGCAATTTCAGAGCTATAAAGCTGTAACAACAGAGTACAGTGTGGATGAGGGATTCTTGAGCTAAAAGTGGCTTCTTGTACTCAGTTGTCAATTAAGCAATGTCTAAATAAAATGCTCAAAATCATTTGTTAGCAAGTTCTACAAGATGCAGCGCTCAAAAACAATTATACCCATTAAAGGAGCAGGTAATAAAAAATCCCTGAAAGGTTATTTCACACAATAAAAAGACAGAGATATTTGTTTGCATCTTTTCTTTCAAAAAGCAAAGCAGTAATTAAAGTAGCCCTAAAGTCAAGATTAACATTTTTTCATATTCTTCTTAGCAAATCCCACATAATCTTTCAAAACCCAGCAGTCAGTCCTATAAAAGAATACTCTTCAGTTCCCCAAAAGAATTGCCAACTGTTGTATAGCAAGAATTAAGAGACAAAAATATATCTATCAGAATAAGAAAAGACAGACAAAACTTAATTTTTGGAAGCTACAGGATACAAATATTTCAACAATTCTAATTTTTATTGACTGGATTTATAAAACCTACACCTTACCTGCAGAGAATAAAAGTTTAAAACAGCCCACATACACTTCAATGTAATTTAACCACATTAAAAGTGAAGTCCAATATCCCTTAAGCTTGTCTTTCCCAGTTTGAGCACAGCAACTCAAACTTGCAATTCTTTCAAAACCAAGAGAAAGCCCATCAAAATAACTAAGTAATGTGAAAGCAAGGGACTACCAGAAGAACAA
This sequence comes from Cinclus cinclus, assembly GCF_963662255.1. Classification (NCBI taxonomy): domain Eukaryota; kingdom Metazoa; phylum Chordata; class Aves; order Passeriformes; family Cinclidae; genus Cinclus; species Cinclus cinclus. Next base: position 27,219,942 of record NC_085051.1, on the reverse strand, counting down.
ACTGGTTTCTTATCACACTCCTCACAGGCTGAAATATCATCCAGTGTTTGGCTTCTGCTAAATTAAGAGCGTCTTGTACAGAATAGAGCTTTTGGTAATGGTGATGTCCTGAAGAAATGCCCCTGGTTTAAAACGCACATGCTGGGGGCGAGGGGCAGGGCTTGAACTGCAGTGAGCAGCTCCAAATGGACCTTGGATCTGATAGAGTCTAGCAACTAAAGCACACAAAGTCATTGCAGTAATCTGAATCTTCTTCATGGGGCACAAAGAGAATTTCACCTGTATTTCTCAACTTCCAACACTGACAAAGGAGACAAATAGCAATTTTAAGAGATGCACACTTGTATCTGGTGTACACATAGACATCACACAGCAGAAAAAAAATCAAAATTATCTGAAGAAAAATGTTAATTTAAGAGAATGGGTAAATTCATGCCATCCACAATTTGGAATAATGACATAACATGGATTAGGGAATTTTAACTATTTACTTTCAGAAAATGCTGACTAACTGTAAAAGTTAGATAGCCAAGTCTGAGGTTTGAATCAATAATTCATGTGATCAAGAATCACAGTCCTAGAAATCCAGATTCCAGAAGAAACTGGGTGCTATGCTTTTACTATGTCTCATTAATTATAAGCTTAGCTACACCTAGCTAGCTCATGAACTTGTAAGATTTTTATGAACTAGAGAACAGCTACTTCACAGCATAGCTCCCCAGGGAAGAGAATGAAAGAAGTTGCACAAAGTAAATACTGCAGTGCTATTTGGTGTGCTAACAGAAAGTATTCTGAGAGAATAAAAATCAGAAAGAGACAAAAACGGATGCAATTGATTATGTGGTCAGCACTTGCACTTTGAGGTACGTGAAGTAAATCCACAGGACAAAGAAACTCATTTATATTTTGTGTGGCCCTTTTTAATAAAAATCAATCACTAATCACTGTGGACTGAATGGGAACAGATGGGATGTGGCTTTAACAGTTTACTATACATTAGCTGAGAAAGAAAAGAATGAAAAGACTTGATTTTAATCAGAGCACTAAACCAATTCACAAACTTTACACAACAGAAGGCAGAAAAGATAACCTATAATCCTTTGCTGCGTGCTAGGAAGAAAGGGAAAACTGATTTAGATGGAAACCATTTGAGTTCTCAGACTTGGTGAGGAAAGAAAAGGGATGTCCAGTGGCACACATTTTAAATCAGTAAAAGTGCAGGAGAAGGGTTTGATGGACTTGATGGATTTTGCTGAGCTGAAAGGATACAAGGGTTTCTTCCACTGAATGCATACTGAAGAATGTAGTATCAGAGAAGTGATGACAAGGACTGCAGTTCTCTATTAAAAATTCAAGTTTTTCATGTCCTTTCTCCTGCTCTTTTCAATGATGTTAAAGCCTCAGTTCCTTGATAGACTGATCACTGCCTTTCTGGAGTTTGCTATTTCCACAGGATTTTGTGGTATTATTACTGCAGGAAAGAGATGACAAGACCTCTTCAAATGAGCCACAGAAATACAAAGAGCTTTGAACGAGTGCCATTTTCAAGAGCAAACGTTCACAGAAGCCAAACTAAGAGCAGCCCACTTCATCACATATCAGAATTAGGCAGCCTTCAGGCCACTTTGAGCAGATGCAAGCCAGATTATTTCATGCATGACTACAATGTTGCAGTGCATTAGAAAAAAGCATCCTAAAACAAGTAATATTTTGTATAATAATGGTGAATTAAGTCACTATTAAAGTGGCAGGCAAAAGGGAAAGAGAGAGAGGGGGAAAAGAAAAGAGAGAGAGAGGGAGAAGCTGTTAAAAAACAATGGCTGAAGTCCCATGTGGGTACCAACTTAGCCTGAAAGGTCACAGAGAATTTTTACACATTTGTTTTGCAAATAGTTTCTGCAAGTAGAAAGAACAGTTGTAACTCTCCCTCTCATCATCAGATTAGCACGTCCCCCCAAGAGCAGAAGTGCTCTCAAACTGGCCAACTGTTCTCCTAGCATGGGTCAAAAGTTCAGTCTTTAGCTGGAGCCCTGCTCCAAACAGACCTTTCCCAGCAACGCTCACAGCCCCAAAGCCAACGTTTTAATTCAACAAATATACATACAGATTTTAGCCTCTTCACAGCATCTTCACAGATATGCATTCCTCTGGACTCGTCCACTTCAACATGTCCCAAGTACTGCAGGAAAGAGTAGTATGGAGAGAAAAGGTTAATAGCAGCTCCTTAAACTCCCGGGGTTTTGATGAATCCAAGCTCTGAATTCATCTCAGCGCAGCTGTGACAGACATTACCAGCACTTTGCCAGCCTTCTTTTAAACCTGAATTTGGAGGTTTGACTGTGTATATCTAAAGGGGCACCAGCATCAGCAGAAAAGTGCAATACAACTAGAAATTTAGAGAGGAAAGACAGACTTTCCTTACTCTGGGGAAAATATGTAATTGAAAAGTATTGAAAACTGCTTTCCTGCTTATTCATCATGAGCTTTAGTCATGTTTTTTTCACTAGCATAGCACGAAAACCTTACATCAATATATAGATGATGGTGAATACATTATTTTTTAATAATGATAAATATATTTAGTATTGAAAACCAAATTACACTACACAGTAAGACGACCAAATATTTTTGAATGGTAACGTCCAAATATGAGAAATTTGCCCACCCCCTTTTTTTAAATTGCAAGCCAAAATTGTTTATCTTCACTACAACAACAGACTGTTATGTAGACACTGAGGCATTCATCATTCTTACAAAGAGGGGTTTTAAAAAAAACCAACACCCACCTGTTTTCCATATATTCATCATACCAAGTGCTACTTAAAAAAGCCCCAGCTACACAACAGTGAATAGAAACCTCAAGCTTCAAAGCTTTTAAATTTACAACCCAGAATAAAATTAGCCTATAGAGAAACCAGTTGCAAGAAATACATCAAGAGTGTAGTGTTCAGGTTACCATGGATAGTTTTGCACTCAAGAGCTTTAGCTTTAACTTCTCCAATCTCCCTGCCTTTTCCAATCATAGCGGGTTTTTTATAGTGAAGTGTTCTCTCACAAAGATTCATATCCTTATTCAAAGTACTTAACTCTTGAAGAAAACCAGAGAAACTCTCAAAACCTTTCTGAAATTTTGTAACAAGAGCTACAGGTGAAAGAAACTTTCCACCATTTACTTGCCATGGTAAGAGTTGTATGCAATTCAGCACTTAGATTCTAGGCTAGCTAGAGAGTAAGTGGTTTTAAAATATCAGAAATATTCAGAATCAATGCATGTGTCACTTAATGCAGTATATTAAAACACAAGTTAAATAACCTATTAAGAAGTTGCACTCTATAACAGACTATTCTGTAGTGAGTTATTTGAAATCTCCTAGATTTTCTTTCATTAATTAGGTTACTAGACTTGGACAAAAAAACCCATTTCACTCACAGCACCATTCTGAAGCACCCTCAGATTAAGAGATTCAACTACATGGAAAAAATCAAGATTGTTTCAAAGATTTAAAAGAAATTGAGAAGCTGAGGTTTTTTTCATGCAAGACAAGATGCACCAGAAGAGGAGGCTCTATATATCATTGCACTGCTGAAAGACTCACAATATCCTAAGTGACAGAGAGCTTTAGCACTAAATCTGAGTATGTGGCATTTTTTTAAACTGAGTTAAATGTGGATAGAACAATTCTGGAAGAATTTCATTTAAATCAGCCCTCACAGCTGGAGAACAGCTTAAAAAATAAACTGCACTGAAATTAGAAGGTAAATAAAAGAGATCTGACTCTTCAGAGCTTTTTCAAAATAAGCTTTGTGAGGCTGAAGCCTTATAATTGAATGCTGGAGCTGCCAAAACAGCAACTGTACTCCCCCAGTTGAGCTTGCTGAACACTTGCGCAAGATCTTGTTCTTTTCTCCAGAACACGAAGTAGAACATTTTAATCCCAAAAATACACAAACAGTAACAACTAAAGATGCAATTACTATGTGTCTGGAAGTACATATGTACATCATCAGCTACTTGGTTGTGCCATGACTTCTCTGGGAGAAGTTCCAGAGATGCAGAAATTCTGTTGTACATTTGTCATGAGAAAGTTTTGGGTTTAGTAACGTCTCTTTAAGAAGAGAGTGATATAGACAAGAACAAGCCTGAGGTTTATACTGGACAGAAAATAAAAATAAGTGGAAGAAATTAACCATCTACTTTGCATGACCATTTGTATCATCCATACAGAAGGCAACTTTCGTATTTCCTGACCTATATGCACATCTCATTTACTTCAGTGTAGCCAGAAGGTTTCCAAATGAAGATTCAAACCATTCAGCCCCTGTACTTGGCAACCTGCCTTCTGCTTGGAAAAGGGAGAAACAGAGCAGGGTAAATATTGCCTCATGTCACACTGCAAAACAGACAACCATTCTCCCCTGTGTTGCCAAACCTCCATTCAAGTCCCATGTTCCAACTTCCAGCAATCAGTCATGCCACTGCTGCTGGAGACAGCAAGTTTAGCTGCAGTTTTCAATACTGCTTCCACTCCTGTGAATGGAGACATTATTACACATATCAAGAGCATCTATCCATACCAAAGGGGTACAACCCACAGACCTCATTGAGCATCAATCAATTCTGAATTATAAAATAAATTACACTGTCATACAATACTTCTTTATGATACAGAGGACAAAAAGTACTTTGTTTGCATTTACATGTTACACTTCTAGCCCTTCATGAGAAAAAGAAAAAAAAAAAACAACCCAAAACCAAAAAAACTTGTTCTTGCCATTGCAGAAGCCTGTTTTGCAGAAGCCAAAAGCTCATCATTAGCACTGGTGTTGAACATTTTACAGCCAATTTCAAAATTCTTCTTGCTTTAGTTTTTAATTTTTCTGGGATGGAGCAGTGGTGTGTTAATTGCTTATACATGCCAATATACCTTTCCTTCTTGTAAAAATAAATTTAAATTCTGTAACCAGAATGCTGTGGTCCTCTTCTTTTCACAGCCAAATGCCCGTTAAGCAGCAGGTCCCCTTCCAAGTCTTCAAGCTTCTTTCATCAGTCTGAGAGCAGATACACACAGCTCCTGTATTTAACCAGTGCTACAATATTTATCTGGCTTTTAATGGATAGTAATCAAGTCAAAAACATTTCCTCAAGAAGACTGACAAAAAACCCTGTCAAAACTGAAACGTCTTCTTTATATTCTAGACCAAAGTTCTAAATTGTAAATCTATCTCAATTTAGCCCTTCATTTGAAATACTGGCTCAACTTCCTAGTGCAGCAGCATTTTATAAGTGACATTTCAAAATTTAATAAAGGACATGGAGCTACTAGTTAGAGTGTGAAATGAAAGTTAAACACTAGAATTCAGGACATCAGAAAAATGAACTAATGGTAAACTCTGTTGTTACACTACCAGAAAGTTACATGGAAACCACTTTAAAGCAGATACACAAATCCCACACTTCTGTACACAACCTTTCAGGATATTTGCAAGGAATCTCCCTTTCAAACTAAAGGAGAAGAAACATACTGTTGAAGTGCCTGGGCAGTGACTGTCCTCTGTAAGTAAATTCTCATGCAAATCCAAGACAGTACATTATCACAAGCACACTCAAGGCCTGGGACATATAAGTACTGGGCATGCAGAACCCAACCTGAACTGCCTAAGCCATACTGTGGTGGATGATGACTTTGAGAACAGTAAGGAAAGGAGCACCCTTGACATATTTGCAAAGAGCATTTCTTGTCACAGGGATTGTTGCAGCTAGCATTCCTGGAGAAAGTAAGTACTTTTCCATCAGGAAAATGCACATAGCAGGAATGCAGTATTAATATTGAATGCACTCCTACTTAATTTCCATAGCAACCTGTGAATGATAGTCATGACATCAGCAATTCTTGGACATAAGTTGTTCTGTAAGAGATTTAATCGTTATACCAGAAATTAACCACCAGTGCTTTTACAGAAAGCTAAAAATCCATGTGGGCAGAATCCACATACAGAGTAACATAACATAAAAGCTCTAATCTAAATAAAACACTTTCAGGGGCTGTTGGAGAAAAGACCTTAATGCAAACATTGTTATATAGAAGCATTGCTTATGTTAACATTTTTAGCAAAAAAGAACATGAGGTTATGGCACAGCAAATTAAACAGAAACCAAAAAACCTTCTCTCTTCATCAGAGATTTTTATGCTCTCTTTCAATGAAGATGATTGATGTTTGGTATCAATCTCAAACCAAACATAAAGTAATCGACGTGGGAACTGCCAAACAGCAATGCATCCTTAGAATTTGGAAAGTGCTTGAAAAACTTTATTCTTTTTCAACATTTTAAACTTTTTCCAGCTTCATCTAAAGCCAACCACTCAAATTACCACATCAAGTGTTTCTAGTGAACTTTTCCTACTGTCTTCTCCCAAATACATGCTATTGAAATTGTTCCTACTAAAACATCAAGGGCTGGTATATCAGGTCAGAAATAAAACACCATCTGTGTCCTACTACAAGCAATACTGCCCTGATCTTCTTTGTTTTCATTTCTCTCACGAATACTTGGCTGACTCAGTTTTCAAAATTTCCAAGTTCAACAATAACAGCTGGCAGAAAGAAGATCCTTCACCAGTGCTCCTTCAACCTGACAACTCACTCAAGCAGTTCTGTTTGTTCAAGTCTGGTAATATGCTTTTACAGTCTCAGTCTGAAACAGACTCAGCTACACAAATAACTGAAGTTCCCTCTGTATCAGCAGATGTTCACAAGCACTGTTTTATTTGCAGTAACAGATTAAGCTCTTTGGATTACATTTGAAACTAGGTGGATACAGGAAACAAGCTTACTTGAAGTCTTGGCCAAGGTATCCCAGGCTGGGAAACGAGCTGCCATACAGAGAAGCACACCAGCATTTCTTGGTATTTTTCCTCGAGGCAACAACGTTCCTCCTTCTTCCTCTCTGTAAGTTTTGGGGTATTATTCGCAAGACTGACTACTTGACATCTGCATGTGCAGATATGCTTCTAGAATTGGCATTGCTCAAGAATTAAAGCCTGAGTGCCAAAGTTTCAGGGTGAAATGCTGTCTTGCAAGTAGACATAAGCTTAAATCCAGAAATCCTGGATACGTCTTAAAGCTGAGCTACTTTTCCACTGACTTCTAAGATTTACATTCCAATGTTCAATATTTTATTTCTCCCCTTTCACATTCACGCTCCTACTTTCTAAATGTATTTGTTTGAAAAAGATGTTTGCTCAGACAAAGCTGTAGAAGCACAGACAACAGAAACTCTATGATTAAGCATCAACGAAGTCTAATTTTGCTAAGTCAAAGCTATAGGTTACTCAGGATGCTACTCATGTCACCAGAAATCAAAATGTCTCCCCACCTTGTTAAATTCCCCAAAACAGGTACTATTGGTACTATAGCAGCCTATGACTGCTAAATGTCTCTGAATAATAAGTATCAAAAAAATCTAAAGCAGCATCTATACCAGTAGTTCTCCCTATTCTTCACATCACATCCACCTAAGAGCCACACTGTGCATTTCACGTCCTGGTTCTCACATAACCTTTATCATTGTCAACAGAAAAAAACAATGTAAGTCAGGAATATTGAACATGCAATAAAGAAGCTCAATACAGGATGCACAAATGCTATGTTCTTCATTTTCTTACAAATCCCTAAAATGAGGCAGAGAGGGAACTCAGAAGGTTATGTAGGACAGGACTTGCTTTAGGGCAGGATCTACTTCCACATCTACATCAGAGAAGTCAGCCTTGAAGTACTATGATATTTCTGTAACTGGAGATCAATAGGCTAGACCTTCTACCCTGCAGTTTATATGTCTCACTGTAGAAAGGGATGTTATTTTGTTGAGCTGTTACTGCTAATGCATATCCTAAATTTCCCTTGATGTAGCTAAACACACTATTTTTCCTAGTTCCTTCACAGCTTCATGTATATACTGTTAGAATTTGGTTCACAACTGTATGCTCTGACGTGGAATTCCTATTTTTCCAGGAATTCAGGACTATTTAATAAATTTAATACTTTCTTTTTTAAAAAAGAAAATACAAAGGAAAATCAAGTGTTGATAGCACAAAGTTTTATACACACTGAACTGCATGGATGCACACTGTACCTTTTTTCAATTCCTGCAAAAAATTCGATTTCCATGTACAACACCGGGGATCTCCTAATTTAAAAAAACAGAATTAAAAAGTATAACCCAATGAGAATTTTTTGACTTCCAGCAGCTAAATTACATTTAAAATAAGTATTTCTGCAAGTCAATCCAAACCATTTTAATTGTTATATGTTTAAAACTACCTGAAGTTTATAAAACTATTTAGGAATTTCACCTTTGTCAAAGGCAGAAGGTTTTTAAAACTCAGCAAGAAGCTTCATTTAAAACTTCCTGTTTGCAAGGTTATTCAAACAAAACTAGGGGTTGGACACTAGAGTGAAAAGTTTAAAGATTAGGGATTGCCTTACATTCCTTTTAGCCATGACAAAAATGCATAGGAATATATTGGAGATAAGCTTCATACCTTCCATTATAATTAGCTGACTTCCAGCCTTTTTCCTGTGATGTTAAATGCTGCAAGATTTTTTAAATGTGCCATTGCTTGCTGAGGGTTAGTATTCAACAGGAATGATTACTGTTCATTGCTAACATCAGTTCATGCCTTCAGAGGCAGAGACTTCTAGTGTTTAATGTGTAAGGCTGCACAGCATTTCAGAAATCAGCAGATTTGTCACATTAACTTCCTAAAAATACTTAACATAGTTTCCAAAGACTATTCAAGTACCTCAGGCTTTCACAGTGAAAAATATCACATGCTTAACTTAAAGGCACTTCAGCATCATGCTGGTAAATTCTTAGAGCTATTATTTCACACTAGAAGTGCAGTTAAGATATAAAATAAAAGCCACAGTCACCTGTGCTGGTCCCAGTCTTTCTGGCCTGGAGAAACAGAATGCAAGCTGTATTTATAAACTTATTAAATATAAGAAGTTATTTTTTATATAAGATTCATAAATTTGACATTAAGCAATAAAGTTCAGTGTGCAAATTCCAAAACCAAACAGGACACCTGGGCAGCCACAAGTGGTGTGAGAGCACAAAACAAAGTCACTGTAATGGCCTAGCTCCTACTGATGGTGGTTTCAGCAGTGCCATGTACAGCTCAACAGCCTAAACACAGGGACCCCAGGGATGAGAACTGACATTCACAGGTCCCAGGGAGGATACTCTACAGGGCTTGTGCCAGTTGTTTCCTTTCCTTCTGTTTCTTCTTGAACACAAAGCAATACAGCATCTTCCAAACATCTACCATCAAAGGAAGGGTTAGATAGGAAACAGTTCAAGAGTACTTGTTCTGAAAAGTCAGTTCTTTTATATACGAAAGTACAGCTGCATCCATGTCAACACTAACACAGAAACCAAATTCCCAACCACAGGAAAGGCTAACTCAAATGATACCAGGTACTCACTCAGCAGCAAACCCTGGATGCCAGAGGTAGAAATGCAGTTTGTTACTCTTCCAGACCAGCTTTTTCACCAACAACCATAGTCTTTCAGGTCAAATAAAAAATGCAAGTAAACTTGCAGGTGATATCCAACAGTAGTCTTAGATGGCTTAAGGTCAGAAGAGACTGACTACCAAGAACATGGAAGTGACAGAATAAAACTAATTAAATTATTCAAGATATACACAAACTGTTGCATCTTCTAGAACACCAGGTAGTAACCAGCTGTTAATATTCTGTTCAACACATCCTTTTGGTCAGAACCACCAAGAACTTGCAAATGTTTTGTTTGTTTAGTTCTCTTAGGTAGAAGGAAATGACCTAATTTTTCTGATATAAATTTCACAGGCCAGTTACTCCAAGGAGTATTTGTATGAATGAAAACCACTTACCCAGAGGGATACTCAAAAAGGCTTTTCACACAAAAGAAGCCCTAGTGTCAAATATTTTAGTTATTATACCACAGAACAGCTGCATGTTTTCAGTGAGGTAGTGTCTGGAGCAAGAAAGCAGGTTTAAAAATGTGTATGTCAACGAACTTCATTTGTTGCAATTCCAATCTATAAAATTGTGTATAAATAAATTACAGCACTGACAAGCACAGCTGTAATGTCTATTAGAATATTCAACTTCTAAATAGTTTCAAATACAATCTCTTAGTTTTTCTCTCAGAGGAAGGATTCACTACCGAAATACAGTATTTACCTTTCAGTTTGTTAGGACAGTGGAAAAGAATTTGACCCTGAAAACAGACTTCTGCACAGACTGCAATAGATGCACCAGTGCCATTTTTAATAATGGGGCAACTCTTGTTGAACACCTACAAAAGCTGCAAGGTATTATGCATCCATACCACCAAAGTTAGGAAAGCAACATCATTTAAGTTCCCAATAGAATAGCAAAAGTCTGCAAGTCACTTTTCTAAACACAAGTTTAACATCCTTTCCATACCTCTGCTGACAGACAGGTCCTGTCTCTCCTTGGCTCTTCTTTCAATCTAACTAACTTTAGCAGACTCAAAGCAGTCGACACAGAAGAGCATTATAGGAAAGTCAGTAGCCATTGCACAGCCCTATCTTTGACTGTCAGGTTACCACTTCAGGTATGGTTAGATTTCCAACACACAGAAGAACTATCTGTAATTACATCTACACACACTAAGATGATTGAGAAAATATGATCAATACCTGGCTACATGCAACACAGCCTCACCAAGTAGCAGAAAAACACAGGCTGTTAACAAAAAGGAGTGCTATTGACTAAAAGGAACAGTATTCATTCATGATTATCACCACCTCCAAATTTATCAGCACAGCACTGGAAAGAACCAAGTGTAGATCAAATCTACTACCCTGAATTTTAATGCAACATAAAGGAGCATAACAGGAATTTTGGCTGTACTTTCCACAGAGCATCTTCTCTCCCAAAGGGAATACGATCCATAGATGTATCAGGTTTGCTCAAAATCCATCAGAACACTTAAGGACTTTAACAATAAGGATCAGCTGTGGACATAGCACAGGAAGAGCTTCAAGAAACATGCCAACATAGAAAACCTTTCAATAACATTAAATCTGTTTGCAGTACAGCATCCTCCAAGCACAATGAATGAGCAGCTATTGGAGCCCCTGTCCAACACTAACAGAGTGAAGCCTGAAGGCAAGATGAAATTCTATTTGCAATATGACTTGCAAAGTACTGCCACATGCTCTGCGATGTCTAAAAAAAGGATAAATTTGTGGTAGCACTCTACAAACACCCAAGCTCTGGGCAAAATATAAATGACCAAAGGCAAGAAGTTAAAAACCCAACAAATTTAAGAGATCTCTTTTTACAAGAGAAACAAAGAACAAACATTCCCTTACATGTTTGCACTAGTCTTCTCTATCTCAAAAAAAAAAAAAAAGAGAAGAATATTAGAGTCTTACCTATAGAAAATAGCAAGCATTAGAGAAAACAAAACCCACAACTTGACTGCTATCACATTAGTCTCATATATTTCACTTTCAAACAGAAAATCCTACAGGGAGCTACAGCAACATTTATTAAGAATTCTCAGGTCTTCACTGAGTACAGATGAAGTCTTCACCACCCCTGTAAAATCCAGATTCTGGTCTTGCTACTCAGTTATACTTTGAGCTCCAAAGAATTACAGATGATGATGTTTAGACAGCAGGCAAGGAAGATCATAATAAGTAAGAACAGGCTAATCCTGTTTCCCCCTCCTCAAGTGTGGTTGAGCAGTTACACTATAGAAAATGGACCACTGTGGAATTCCCAGTGCAAAACTTAAAGAAAATTCAGCTATATTGACCATCTTTCAGATTTGAATGCATTCCTATTCATTAAACATTCTTCCCAAAATATCTCACTTTGTCCTTCTTCACTGAGGAACATCAGGAAGAAGAAGTCACTCCATTAGATATTTAAGGACATAGGAGACTGCATACTTTTCCTGGAATGTACAAATTCCCAAAAAATACCCAAGACAGGCGTAACAGGATACTCTCCTTCAATAGCACAAAGTTCTATTCTTTCTGTGAGCAAAATAGAGTACCACCCACTAAAGCGACGACTCTACATCTGGTTTATCTTGTTCCCTCACAATGGCATACTTCCTGTCTCTATCTATTAAACACCAGTTAACACCCACTCTGCATCTCAATCCTTATAAAAATTTCCCCTTTGTCCATATCAAGGCACACTATTTCAGACAATAAATTCTAGTCAACTAAGATAAAATGCCTCTTAATATCAAATTGTTCCGAATTTAAGTTTTCACCTAGTTGCAAGCTCTTTTGATATTAATAGTTTACCATTCTGACCAAATCAAGAAATGTCCCTTACACTACTTTAAAAGCATTTTTTTTCCATATAACAAATTAAAATAATTCAGTGAATTACAATTAAAAGCAGACTAAAGAGTGCACATAAGTCCCATTATGATGACAAGATGCAAAGATTCATCCATTTCTATGCTTTTTCAGCACAGAACAGGCCAAAACCTTTTTTGACTTTGGGTACTTGTGCCCAGAATAGATGAATGCTTCATTTAAATACAGGAAGCACTTGTCATTAGAAGTGCAAGTCCTGACTGAGAGTTTAAAAAAAAAGTCTTTTGACAGTGTAAAATGGTTCACACCCTTTGTGTTCAGTAAAGGATTGAAAAAGTTTGACTAAAACTAAATGCCTAGAAATTGAGCACTCTGCTTTTCAACCTGTGTAATGCCTGAATTATGAAAAAGTCACTATCCTTCAACTTACAACTCTGTTCTCTCCTAGACAGTGTTAAACCTTAATATAAGTTTGAGGTTTCACAGAGCAATTACTTTCAAAGCTTTGGCAAAACACCATCTCTGTTTAGTACTGAATTACAGTTCCTTCCTCTTAGCAGAAAAATAACTCAAGACAAAAATAAGCAAGCAGCCATGAACTAGAAATGTTTTATACACTTGAGTATATGAAAAAGCACACAAACAACTCCAGTAGGGTAAAGCAGGGCATTAACCTTGAGTGAAAGTTATCTAATAGTTACCACACACCTACACCAATCCACAACCTCACAAAAATATGCAACAGTCCGTTTAAAGAATTCCACCTAGCAACATCACATGTTTAACTATGAGACAGAATTACTTTAAACATAATACAGTGAAAAACTAATGAAAGGTTCTTAGGTGTCAGAACCGTAGACTGTGTTCCTTGAACACAGATATTTAACCCATTAGCTTTCCTCAAGCATCATCTGCTTCCAACCTATTGTAGATCTACTATTAGTGTACCTTAAGGAACAAAGGAGAGCATATGCAAAAAGCCACCCTAAATTTTATATTTATTTTTACTCTGGTATTTATTAAGTATTAATATTAAATATTATTCTAAAATATTAAATTATTGTTTCTTAAATAAAAAGGAAGGAGAATTGGACACAAAAAAAACCTATTCATAATACTCTGATAATCTGGAATGAGTTACCAGAATTTTAAGGGGTAATTTCAGTTTCATATGCACTAACAGCCTGTAATATACACACACAAGACTGTAGCACAGAGACATTCTCAAAGTTAGCAAGTGCTTCTAACCTCATGCACGAGTTGAAATCCCAGGTGTTACTTGAAAATATTTTCAGTTATCGAGAGGGAGGAAGGATTGCTCTCCAGCACAGCCCACCACTTACCTTACAATTCAAATTGTAACCACTACACTTCTAACAGAGAGAACTGAGTACTTTTCCATGCAATCCACGAGATCTAGCTATTTCAGATCTTCCAGAAAAACGAAGACAAACATTGTATTACATCTCTACCTAGCTACATGATTTATTCCAAATAGATACTAATATAGGATATCTCAGACTGATTTTTCCAAGGCATTTGTTACGTGAGCCATCTGGTTTTAAGAAAAAAAGCCACATCTTCTGCAATGAGAGCTGACTGTAAAATAGGTCAGTGTGTAATGAAGCATGTCTCTCTGGCTGATGCTTGCCAAAGTAACCCAAATAATAATTCATGGCTAGAGTACCTCATGGATATCCAAAAGAAAGGCAGAAACTCTTACCTTAACAGGAAAGCTACACTTGCCAGTACGAACGCCTTCTTCATCAGTCTGCCACTGATGAGGCCTGCTGGCCTCTGGGACATAGACATCTTTCTTTCTCCTAAAGCTTTGCCGTAATTTGTTCATTTCTCAGATTTTCACGTCCTAGAAGAAATAAAAAAGAACACTGCAAATAGGTACCAAACACACATTTAGCCACTTTGGGTCAACCGCTATCATGACAAATGACGCTGTGGAAAACCTGAACTTTTGCAAAGATGAATGGATGGGGTCTGTGACAGGAAAATATTCTGGACACAGATTCAGAGAAAGATGGATATTTACTTCAAAACAGAAACCACAAATCCTCATTACTTATTTAACATCTTTCCACAGCAGCTGAAGCATTAGACCCAGAAATAACTATTACTGGGAGCATACGGTTACCTAAAATAGCTGACAGAGAAGCTCTGAAGAGTGATGCACATGAAATCCTGCCTCCCCAAATTTAAACACCTACCTAAAGCAACCAAGCAGGACAACAACAGCAAAAGCTTCCAAGGCACTCAGGCAAGGCAAAGATTCATAGCTCTACAACTGCTCCTAAAATCAGGTGCTTGTGCTGTTCATTAAGTACAAGAGATAGGTTCACACTTTTACTGAGGGGAACAGTCCAGCCCTTGCTTAGTCTACTGGTAGAATTCTTATGGTTAGATGAGAAATGCAATTCTTCAAAAGGGGAAGACAGTGCTGCAAATACACTTCTGAAGTCCAGAATTCAAAACTTTCTATGTACTATGCCTTTATTTAACAATTTCGATATACAGTCCAATCTACGCTTTAGACTTTCTCAGCTTTACAAGATTCAAACTACAATTAGCCAAGAAGCTATCAGAGAAATTATTACTAATAAAAAGACCTGATATTCACCTAAAAAAATTAAATCATATAGGATATAAAGTGGGGAATATTAAAGACCTACTGAAAAGTTTCTTGAGATTTGGTTGTCTTTCCTGAAAAATAAGCCTTCTCACAATCATGACATCTCATTCTGATTGAAAAAAAAAAAAAGATGCAGTAGAATGCAAGGAAACAAAATCTAATTTGTTTACGTATGCTTATTTCCCATTAGATTGAATAAACTACAGAATATAGATATTTACAGGTATCAGTAGCTGGCCTTTAAATGAAAGCTGCTTTAAAAGCAGTTTTAAAAGCAATTTAATAGCAGGAACACCATTTTAAACCTTGACAAGAACTAGTATCTTCCAGTCAAAACTATATGACATAGGTGAGAAAAATCAGCACATTCCTGTTTGTGGTATCTGACATTTAAGAACTTTCAAGTCAAAATGCAACTATTTCAAAGCTGAACAATAGTCAGAAATTAAAAGCATTATAGAAAATCACTGCCCACCACTAATTACAAATGCTACATTGTTTTGTATCTCATGGTGCACTTTAGCCATTGCCAATAACAAAAAGGTGTGGATTTTGTTTCTGACTCCCTAAAACTTTTTTCAGCAACTGTTACTTTCTCCCTCAAGCAGCAGAAAATAGAACAAATCAGTTCCCACTGTATCTTAGTGGCATAATACTGGCTAATTCTTCTTGAACATTCCACCTTTCCATCGTCTATTAAAAGAAAGACTGTAAGATAAGTAATTATTCAAAGATGTACCTATGGATAAAGATTACACCACTGTATCACTAGGACTGGGCAATTTAAGTGTGCTGACGTTAATTGTTTAAGTGCAAATAAGCATGATAATCACAGACACAAATTCAGTGGCATTTGAATTCCATTATTCCTGGATCCTGCAGCATTCTGGAGCATTCTTTCAGCATACGAGATAATTCCTGAAGTATTTCTACATTAGAAAACATCCACACTAAACACACTTTTATAGCAAACACTCTGCTCAAAGTTGCTTGATGAGCACTTGAAAGCAACAAGGTGAGACACTCCAAGCAAAATCCAAATAAAAATTAAGTGATGGGTTGGGATGTATGCCAAAGGCTACAGGCAACTGTCCCTAGCAGCTACCTAGAACAGCCAGGAGGTCTAACAAGCAGTGCAAGTGCAGGCATGGGAACTTGCTGAAGGATTCTTTATAGTTAGATAATTGTGATTGAGAAGTGTTAACTTCATTCCTTCATAGCTACAAAATGCTTGTAATAACAAGGAACATAAAATATTTTCTTGAATTTACTTGAGTGGATTTAGAGATTAAAACATGTGCAAAAAAAAAACATGTGCATTTCTTACCACTCAATAAGCTGAAGCAGCTCTGCTCTGCTTTCAGCTGGGACAGTTAATTTTCTTCCCAGTAGCTGGTACAGTGCAGTGTTTTGGATTTAGGCTGAGAAAAATGTTGATAACACATTAGTTTAGTTGCTGCTAAGGAGTGTTTACACTAAGTCAAGGTCTTTTCTGCTTCTCACCCCACCCTACCACTGACTTGGCTGCAGGGCACAAAAAGTTGAGAGGACACAGCTGGGAGAGCTGAGCCCAACTGACCAGAGGCATGTCCCACAGCATATGGCACCATGCTCAGCATGTAAAACTAGGGAGGGAGAGAGGAAGGGCATTCAGAGTGACAGTGTTTGTCCTCCCAAGTAACAGCTGTGTGTGATAGAGCCCTGCTCTCCTGGGGATGCCAAAACACCTGCCTGCCCATGGGAAGCATTACATTAATTTCATGCTTTGCTTGCCTGTGTGACTTTTGTTTTACCTATGTTTATTCTCAACCCATGAAGTTTGCACTTTTGCTTTTCTGATTTTCTTGCCCATCCCACCAGGAAGAGTGAGCAAGTGGCTGGATGGGGTTTCGTTGTCATCTGGGGTTAGATCATAACACTCTTCTATAAACATTGTTTATTTTACAAGCTATAAGCCACTTTAAAAATCTCTGAATGTGTAAAGGCAATTCTCGATGTTTTAAGAGGAGCTGCAAAGCTTCTATTTTCCATCAAGGCTTAGAGAGGCATTACAGCAATATTAGTTATGTATTTTGTTTCACAAACTGCAGACGGAGGACTCTGTGCATCAGTCTGAAGGAATCAGAATTTCAAGGGAGGCCATTCAATCACCTTGGGCATGTGAAACATACTGCAGCAAATCTCTACATGGCACCTCAGCTCATAAGGACAGACACCCACTCTTGTCCCTGCTGCAGACTGGCAGTGCCAGAGCACGATGAGCAAAGCCAGGTGCTCCAGCTGCTTCAGTGAAAAGTGCAGAGATCTGGTCAGCACATGGCTTACAGCCCAGCTGCCCAACCTTGCACTCCAGTGAGGGACAAATGGACACAGATACTCCACTCTGCCAAAAGAGGCAACAGACTCTTAAGCAGATACAATTAGATGCAGTAAGGCTCATGTGTCAGTTTTGAAGACCTCAAGGTAACTCTGAATCTCAAAAACTTCAGTGAATAGCAAAGCAAGGACTGAGGACAGCACACAACCACTGTACCACTTGTGAAAAACCGCACTCTAATTGCCTTATCATAACATTTGTTTATGCGAGCATCCCGCTGCACTTCTCCTCCCGGGCATTACTGGTGCCCATGAGACTGACGCCTTATCAGACATTTATACTGACCAGGAATCTCAATCCCCAGGGGAAGATAAGAATAAGAGTTCCTCAACTACAAATTTTGTATGAGAAACTGAAATGGCATTTTGCCCAAAGTATTTCCTTTCCACCAAAAACCAAACCCATTTTCCTACATGTTCTAATTTTGAGGTCATGTTGGCAACAAACAGTTTAAAAATAGCTTATTCTATCTGATAGAAATGCTGAAAAACAGCAGAATTAATTTCTTGTCAGGCAACCAGCAAGCTCTCTCCAATGGCCGCACTTGGGTATTTCTGAAATATCAGACTTATGAGTAGGTTGCAAAACAGTATGTCCTATAAATACCTAATTTGTTGGTAACATGCATGTCAGCACAACATAACTAGAGCTGTCACCTGATGGGAAAGTGTTAAATAGAACAAATTCACACAGGCTGCATATTTGAGGGTTCAGGAGAGAAGCACATGAATTGCTCCAATTAAGTGCTGAAATTTTTAATAATTTTGTCTGGAACTCAATCTCTAAAGTGAGCATTTTCTACTTTAATTCTTTGCAGGGCACTATACATTTCCATGCAAGGCCTTTGTGCTTGCCAACACAACAGACAGCAGCCTAGGCTGCAATAAGCTATCCGGGTATTTTCTACTAAACCAACAGCATCATTGTTACCATAAAAAATTTGATACTATGTTTTGAGATTATGTAAGGTGAAAGTTATCAAACTCCATTTTTTTTTTTCATTTAGCAGCTTATTTTTGTCACGTAATTAGAAGCATTTTAAAATCACCCAAGAGACAAACTAAAACACTAAACCTCTATTTCCTTTTCACTTTTACAAATCCAGCTTGGACCCAGAGAAAGAGGACTTTGAAGATAAACCTAGTGAAAAGTCAAGACAGGGAACTCAAAATCTAATTAAAATCACAAAACACAACACTACATCAGAGACAAACTGCCAACAAAAGCTGAAAGCCCTGAGCCTTCTGGAGAAATAAGGAAACAGAGCCACATTGGGTCCCAGTACATTTCAAGGTTATTTTACTGCAGACAGCTATGTATCTGAATGGTCATTCCCACTGGAGAAAAAAACAAATAAGCAAAACAAACCCCAACAGAACAAAACAAAACAAAACCACCCACACAACATGAAATTCTCCACCACTTTTGTAATTCAGGAGATTACAACATGAGACTAGACATTAGACTGTTTCCCAAAGCACCTACCTACAAATGGTATCAAAATGACAAATGAGTTTTTGAATTTATGTTGCCATTTATTTTTATGCAAATGTATGTATTTTGGAAACACACAGCTCCAAAAGCAATTTAAGGAGAGCTGGAGCATCATTATTCTTCTGACCAACAGAAAAACTACCATTTACACCTCTATCAGTCCACTGACAGCTCAGGGGCAGATTTGTCAGAAACAACAGAGACAGAAACAACACTGTCATGGATAAAAGTGCATGTTGAAGCACTCTTGGCTTCACTGCCTTGTGCATCAGCAGGTTATGGCTGCAGAACAAATTACTGCAGGATAAACCAGCATGTTAATTCATGTCTTATTAGCTACTCTGCTGTACAACTGTGTTCACTTTTACCCTTCAGTGAGCACAAGCCAGCAATTTACCCTTCAGTGAGAGATGGGTAAGCTTTCATATTAACTGAAGTTAGGTCAGGATGAAGTTGCTGATGATGCAAATTTGGAGCTTAGCTTTGCAAGAGTTTACCCACGTAAACATATCTTTAGATAAGCAATTCATTTACACTGTGGATAGCTGTTTCTTGCAGAGCAGTTGCTACTACTGAGCAATCCGATCCAAACTACAAAATCTGCAAGGCAGAAGGACAATATGGGTACCTGAACTGCACGCATAAATTCAACTGGTTAGATTTTAAACTAGGGTATACTACATATTTCACACCAAGGAACTACTTACAGTTCCAACATTCACAACAAAGAAACAGCACAAACATTTTTTATCTTTCTTATGAACTCTAGCCTTCACAAAGGTTATTTAATCTGCATTCAATTATCTGTTATCTTTTCTGTTAGCAATGAAAAAGGATAAAAACACGTATTTAGTCTTCAGATCATTTTTTAAAACCATTCAGCAGGTTTGGGATTACTATCCCATTTTCTTTCAGAATTTAATACTGTTTCCTATTTACCAACTGAGAAAAAAAGGAAATCACAGGTCAAATAAGGGCAAAGTACTCTCTGCAGCCTGCAACAAATGCAGAGTACCTGGGGGCAGGAGGGAACACATCCCCACCCACTCCAGGTGCCATCCTCCTGACTTGTAGTACA
Organism: Cinclus cinclus; assembly: GCF_963662255.1. Lineage (NCBI taxonomy): Eukaryota > Metazoa > Chordata > Aves > Passeriformes > Cinclidae > Cinclus > Cinclus cinclus. Next base: position 27,199,993 of record NC_085051.1, on the reverse strand, counting down.
AAGTCCTCCTACAAGCACGAACCACCAGGAGTAGTACTGACACATGAACACAATTCCTAGATGCACTTCAAACAGCTGGGAAATACAGTTTTAAGAACAATGTACTATAGGGATCATTCTAAAACTTACAACCCTCCATATCAAACAAATTCAGTTAACTTAATACTATCAGGTTAAGTAATTTAAAAGAAAAAAAAAGGTCTCATTCATACCTGTATTGCCTGCTGGCCACAAACAGGTGAGAGCTAAGCAGCTGCAGAACCATCTGCTCCCTTATGTGCTCTTCCCCAGTGAAATACACCTAATACTGCTGAAGGGCCAAGCCAAAAAGAGTCTGAAACCCAGAGCAAAAACCTCACAACCTCACCCATCTCTAATATGTTTTTCTCACATTTCTTGACACCAAAGCTTTCTGAATCAGGATGCATTCTTCCTCCCAAAGCCACCTGATATTTCAGACCCAAGAGGAAATTCAAATAATCTCGTTGGAAAAAATGTGTTTACCTAACCTATTTACTAGGCAAACACTCCAGAGACATTCTTCCACATGGCTGTGAAGATCTGTATCCTTAGAAAGCTCAGTGGCTCCAAGTTCTTGTGCAAGTGCAATCTGGTCACACCTGTCCACACACTAATGTTTAACAGCTATCTTTTGAGCATTATGAAAATCTGAATCATACTATGAAATCCACAATGGTCTGCACCAGGAAATGCAAACAGCCCACACTTCCATATTCCAGAAGTGTACTTCACATTGCTTGTTCCAATAAAATACAGTTCACCACTGCCACTCGAACATTATTGTAAATCTTGGCTATAACCAGGACACAAGGATATCAGTGAGGAAATATGCTTGTTTCAAGTCATTCTCATGGGATGAGGTCTGGGTTTGGCAGGTTTACCTGCAGTACAAACACAAATAGAAGTGGTTCCAAACATTTCGATCTCTTTTGCTCTCTATTGTACAATTTCAGCCCCTAAATTTAAGATGACAGTGCAAGAACATTTCATTTATAAAAAAAGAGGCAAGCTAGAAAAGCGAGTTGATTGCTGCCAAGGTAAATAGTCTGTCCCTGTCTATTATGAAGCTGCCAGGATGGAGTTTTACTTCTCTGAAAAATCCCTATTAAGCATTGCTGCTAAGCAAACGCTCTCCCCTCCTCTCCCACTTACACAGTACAAAAACATGTAATGTCCTATCTCTCCAAGCCTACTGTAAAGGTTAGCCAAAACTTGCTGCAATTGCCCTGCAACAGCTTTTCTGCAATTATTCACCAACACAAGCACACAGAGTACCCTTATCTTCTAAGGAAGAAAAGGTCACACCATGTGTCAGATTCTGAATGCAGAACTTTGAGCCTTTTTGTAAGTTTAGATCCCATAAAATCTAATTAAATCCAGCACTGTCACACTGAAGCAAATGAAGGCATGTAACCGTATGAGCATGCTCACTAAAACGTTAACAGCCCTGTTTCGCAATACAGGCTGACTAACCACATTATTCACCACACGGCTTTCCAACCCATTCACCCTTTCATTACCCAATTAACATCTAATAATACAATACTACAAGTAAGCATTCTATCAAAATATGCATAAAGGTGAAGCATTTCTTCATTTGTTCAGCCAGCAAACACATTTTGCTGTGTTATTACTATTATTTAGCGTTCCAATTAAGGGGATTTTCCTCGCTGAAGATAAATTATTGGATACATAAAAGTCTACTGAAGCAAGCATACCAGCTGTAGAAAACTCACCTTTCAGCAGTGAAAGTAATATTTAGATCATACTTTGAAAATACAGCAGAAATGGCAACCTTAAACTCCTTATGTAAGACCAAAGAGATCAGAGCTATGACAATAATGTGTCTGACAGCATTCTTTGAAATCATGATGCATTGTTATGTGATGTGAAGTACAAGACATCCTCAAATCCATCAGATTTCTGGCTGTCTTATACCTGAACTAAGGTATCATGTCAGCACTCCTTAACTCTTCCAGAGCATTTGACAATTCTATCTGCACCACAGATGAGGGTAGAAGAAGGGGAAAAAACAGTGCTATGACAGCAACATTTTACTGGCAAAAGCCAGACTTAAACAAAAATTGCAAGCAGCTTATGAAATACCAGGAAATGAAATAATGAACTGTACTCCAACACACTGCTAACAATTATGTGGCTAAAACATTCAGCTACCAGAGGCCCTGTCCTAAAGCATAGGATTTTGTTAAATACACTTTTCAAACATAAATACCCCCAGACTGCAGCAATTAAACACAGAAGTCAGTATTCCACAATGTTATGTAAAAGAAGTATCGCCAAAGTAAACATTCAGACTCTTAAACTGTCACCAAAAAAAAACCAAGTTTGATCATTGCAAGGCAGCAGTTATTCCTAAAGATATGCAATGCCCCTTCTAGTAAGATAAATCATTTGCCTCTCACAAACCTGTGAAATTCAGCAAATAAAAGAAAGCAAGCCTAATTTTCTCTATCAATAACTATTCTAAAGCAAATGTCCCAATTCATCAGACACCACAGCAACTGCAAACTCTGACTATGGTCCTAAACAATATGCTAAGAGGTTTAAGAGCAGAGATATGAGGCAGTAATCCCCTTGTTTTGCAGGCTCACTCTAAAAATACCCTGCAGAATGTCAGTCACCGGTAGAAAGCAGGTCTCCTAAACACTTGATTTGATACAAAATGAGTTGAATTATATTATCTATAATAACTGAAAATAAGTAGAAGTTTAGTAAAGAAACATTAGTTATGTGCCTTGTGGAAAGCAGTTCAAGTAACTGCTTTGTAGCTCATCTGCACACATGTGAATAATTTTAACTTAGCAAGCCATGTCATTTCCAAGTGAATCATTTACATTCAGGGCAGCTAAATATCAGACAACTCAACAGTTTTCAAACACCAACATCTTGATTTAAAAGGTATCTTTACTAATACATGCTATTAGATTTAATTAGATATTAAAGAAAGTACAAAAAAGGTTGAAACAGCCAAAAAATACATCCTTTCATCACCTAATTTCAAAAACCGCAGCTTGAAGTTATGTATGTCAAACCCCACAAAAATAAATGCATTTCCAAAATTTTAAAAATATTATTTTACAAGGAAAGTAAGTGTTTTTACTGGTAGATTAGTCACAAATCTTAGATTTTCACACTGGACTTACTGCCATAGGACCCATGAGTATTTTATAAGCAAATAATCAGCGTAGACTAAACAAGACCAAACATCTGCTGCTTAGCATCAGACAGGGTCGAATATAAATCAGTCAATCATACCTTTGTGCTGTTGACCTGATCACTCCCTACTTACTGGGAGTCCAGAAGCATATGAACACTGTGTTTTTGGTTCCAGCTCTCAGGTGAGAACAGACAAAACGAGCTACAGATCCAGAGCACACGTTTCAGGAACTGACTGCCTTCTAAACCAGATCACTAGGAGGATATATTTTAGCAAGATTTTTAAAGATATACTTGTATTCATGGTGAAGCTTTACCCTCCGTTCGTATACAATGTTTCCACCTGCATTTTGGACAACTGATCCTGCAACACTGCTCTACACCAGCCCACAGCATGGTCCAGCCCAACAGCCTGCCTGGCCCACATTCTGGAAACATTAGGAACAATAAACTGTACATTTGTATCGGCTTTATGAGAAGCCTTCAGTGGGAATAAATAGTAGTGCTGCTCAGTCTGCCAGCAAGTAGGATACAGGTACAGAGAAACTAGGTAAATCCACATGAGTAGTAGCATGCTGAGACACAAAACAGGGAGGTAAAGAAGGCTCTCTACCACAACCAGCAATGCTTCATTCATTCAGGTATGCTCTCAAAAGAAAATAGTTCAGCAACTGTTTTCAGGTGATGCAAATTGTTCCAGAGTAGACTAAACTGATTTTAGAAATACAAGATCATTTCACAAGAAATTATTCTGTAGTAACAGCAGAGAAAAGCACATGGAAGAAGGGTAAAAAAGCCACCGTAATTATAAATAGCAATCAATATTGATTTAGTTCTTATTATGATCTAGGAAAGGTCGTAATTCATGTTTACGCCTCTAAAAATTGAAGTGTCAAATAAGCAAACAGTAGTAAGAATTATTATGAAAGGAGCAGAGCAAAGCCAGCAAGACGTGGCAGCGTAAGACCAGACTGCACTCAGCTTCAAAACCATATAGTTCTTGTAGTTAATATACCCTCCCTGAACAGAAACTGGAAGTGCAGGAAAGAAGCACGGATAAGGAGGACAGCAAGGACTACGTAACACCTTCAGCTCAAGGACAGATTAGACACATCAAAGGTCTTCACCTCAGAAAACCAATTTTCTAGTGGGAAAAGCTACAGAAATTGCAGTATCATAATGTTAGAAATCAAAAGGGAATGATGATTTTCCAATTCTTATGTTGCAGTAACTGCGAAAAATCAAGAGTTCTCCAGCGGTCCAGTTTTCAATAAAAGAGTATTTCTCTTCATGATACAAAATCAAGCGGGACAATTCACATCTCTGGGAAAGTTTAAAAACTAAAAATAGAAAGTAATTAAAAAAAAAAAATCCCCAAGCCACCCACATTAACTACTTGATCGAAACTTCCAAAAGTTACTGTAACCTATAGCGGAGGCGGGGCAGCCATCCATTCAGGGAATCACCCAGTCCAATGTGACCCGCTGGGAAGTCTTACTTCACGTCTTAATCTTTTCTTCCCAGATCCAACACTGACTGTATCAGAGAGAATTACTGTGCTGTGGAGCCTTTGTTGTGAAGCAGCACAGCTCCCAAGCTGGTGTCCCCTCAGGGCCAGTCCAGCTGGCCACACCTCCGTGTCGCAGCTGTCACAGCATCACAGCAGAGCTGCCCACACCCAGCTGCCGCAGCAGCACCAAGAGCTGCCTCACTACAGCCTCAAGATCTCCCTTTCCCAAACACACAGAAGCAGACACAGAAGCAGAAGTTTCCACAGCTCAAGACATTTAAATGAAATTAATCTGTATATTCCAGACAGCTCACAAAATTTGAATTATTATGGCAACAAACCATGGGCGGACCAGTCAATCTCAATTACGAAATGAAAATTAGCTTAAGCTGCCACGAAGTGTGTCACTCACAGGATGACAGATGACTCCTTGTTACACCATTATTGCACTGGGCTCAAGCACTCCACTCAGTCACTGCCTGGCAGCTGTTACATGGCAGCTCAAGACACTTCAATCGCTCCCATCCTCCACAGCTAACTATAATTAAGGCCCTCTTATCCGTGGGTTTTCTTCAGCTTGTTCACGCTAAATCAACCACACTTCTAACTGCAGCCAATGCAAAGAAGGAGGAGGGCAAGTGACACAAAAGGCATCTTTAATATTAATTTAAACTCAAAGTGAAATTGTGAAGCTTTGTATCTAGCTTTTGTGAAAATGTGGCAGGTTTTAATAATAAAAATGAGCCCAGAGGAAAGATACAGCATTTTTTTCTGGCTGTCAGAATATCAGAAAATTGTTTGATCATCCCTCATTAAGCCTAACAGAAGTAGTTCACTTTCACGTAAAAGATAGGCAGAATGTTTTTAGGCACTCATTCTGGTGTCCATCCAGCATTGCAATTGTGGTTGACTTCTAAGTACATAAATTTTTCTTTACATGAATCTTATCTATTATAGTAGGAACTAATGTATACATTTGTACACCTGCCCAGCACAAATTTTGAGTTGTTCCGTAACACTTCTCTCATAATGACTCTTTACAAAACACTAGAAGAACTAACAGAATTATTTCCCAAATCCATTTACTTTACACAAATGTAATCAAATCAGAAGCTAGCTTAATAAAGTCCAATACAAGCCATAAACTCTTTTAAGCACACAGAATACAATGCTTATTGAACTCCCTCACCAGCTAAATACCTTTAAAATATTTTGCATCCTCTCCAGAGTCTAATACGAGCCACGTGTTTCATCACCCACAGAACACACAAAACATTTAAGGAATCTGTCACCACACTCCCTGTGAGAGGTGTCTAAACAGAGAATTCCAACACAATTCCATCTTTCTGGAACCATTTTGTATATAGACAACTAGAATTCCTTATGATGACACAGCACATAAAATCTCACTGTGTGCCTAGTATTTCCCATGTCTGCTTACTGCAAACCCACAAGATCCAAGCATAACATCAATGATTTTGAAAATTATATACAGCAACATAACTAAAGAAATACCTTTTATAAGCATTTACCTCCATAAAATCCTGATTTATGTAATTTGGGGGGAAAAAAAATTCCCCAAACCCAAGTGTAGTACAATCAGTTACCAGAATAATGTTCATATGATAGCAAGAATACGTTCACTTGGTGGCTTACTTTCCCCCCCCCCCACTCAGATTCTGCTGTAGTACTTTTCTTAAAAATCCTTCTCTTGAAGCTATGACCACGACACCGTGGATATTCCAAAAAACAAAAACAAATCCAACCAATCAAAAAACACAACAACAAACAAACAAAAAAAAAAAGATGGAGGTGAAATAAACGAGAGATGAAAAAGTGATAAAGTCAGTCTGGGAACTTGCATCTTTTCTCCCTGTACCTCACAAGACAATGTTTTTTTAGACAATCTCAAGTGTTTCTTTTAAAGAACAACCTCACAATCTGGAATTATTACGCCATTATACCAACCTGCCACAACTCCAGTCAAGGCTGAATTTTTTTATATTCATGGCAACAGACATGAAGCTTCTCAGACCTACATAAAACCTTTCATCTTACTGATTTCAGTGTCTGCCTATTTTCATTTGGGGTAAGAGGGGAGAGGAGGGAAGGGCTGATCTCTATGGAATTAAGTGATAAAAGGATACACTGATCAGTCTGCATTTAAGGTTTGAGGTTTTTCAGACACACTCTAAGTAAAGTTTTTCATATCTGCTCTTATAAACAGATGCAAACTTCCCTTCCCCACTCCTTCCTAACACTTGGCATTTAAAGCCTTTTGCTTGTAATAGAAATGCTGGTTTTTATGGAGGCTGTAGATAGGAATCCAACTGCTATTGCTACAAAATCACAGAGACAGTGCTTTTTTAAACACCAATAATAATCTCTCAGACATTTCCTTCCACAGAAGTTACCAGATTTCATGATGGCCATTAAAATTAGTAACACATTATTTTTGACCAGTAATAATATATTAGGAATCCACAACTACATGCTCAGTGAGAATTATAACATAAAGCTTCAGACATCAATAAATGCCGGGGCTCTTCTCCAGATTGTTTTTTTCTTTTTTTTTTTACTCCCATTAAACTCATTGAAGAGAAAAGAAAGTTCAGTTATACAAATTTACTTTAAGTATACCTAACAATGAAACTATATTTATCTAAATAAATAACTCTGTATACATCCAAAGAGATGGTTTCTACCCTTTTCACCTAAAATCAAATTAATAATTACAAAATTCCTTCATGATAATGAAGATTTTTTTTAATCAAAGCTTTAATTAAGAAATGGAAGCAGTATGTTCATTTCTCTAACAATCTAGTCAAAATTACTGGTATTCCAAGACCACAGCAGGATTTTAATTTCAGCCTGTAAGTAATATTTAAACAATAAACCACCTCATCTAATGTAACACTGGGGGAGTGGGGGAAGGTATATATGTGAATTTCATGTCACTACTTGAAACAGACTGCTCCAAACTTGTAAAACTGCTTTACCTAATAAAGGAACTGCAAGAACTCACATCAGCATTTTAACTTCTAGTCAAAATTAAGACCATGGTAATTCAGAAGGTCAAGTCTTAGAATATAATGGACTAGAGTATAATGGATTCAGACTTACTGCACCACCTCCCTGCTGACAAAATATTGGGATCTTAATTCAACGGTTTTCTGTTACCTTTCTCTGCCCTGTATAAATTCTGTTAGCATACACATTTTATCTCTTTCAAGACTGGCACAGAATTTATGCTACAAAAAAACATGCATTAAAAGCCAAAAATGAGCCTTTGTATGTATGCTTTCTTCACAAGCTATAGTCACATCTCAAAATTATTATTAAGAAAAGGCCAGAACACAAACAGTTTAAAATAACCTTCACATAATAATTAATATAATAACCTCCACTGAAATTGTCCACAGAATCTGGAAATTAAGATCAAAATTGTTCCCATGCTCTTAGTGTAGTAAGACACATAACAGTGAGAGGAAGTTAAACCAACCACTTTAAAAGTTAACCAATCACACATTAAAATACAAAGTTAAGATATGCATCTCAAAATGCCGGTGCTGTCTTTCAGGGTCCCAGTTTATCTATACAAGGAGCTAAGATTATCACCCTCTTCCATGAAATATTCACAAAACTGTCTCACCATTCCTCATTACAGTTCTCCCACCTGATTCTAAACTACTGCATTTATTTTAACCCCTATCTGTAAATAAATGGTCAATTTAAGATTACAAGCATTAAAAGATCATGAAAAGGTGTTTCTATTTTGAAAGCTTCAAATGAAGATATAATTACAAGTAACATATGCTGAATTAAGTCAGAAACATCTCAAGCCATCAGTAAGATATTTTGTCAGCTAGGGCTGATAAGAACTACAGAAATATTGCATACTGTACTGCAACTGAGCACCCATTAACTCTCTTTAAAATAAGCTGCCAGCTGAGACATGGACAAAAAGTCAAAGATGTTCATTATTCAAACAAACTGAGCTTTGACTGTCTTGTCACACTGTTCAAACCCAGGAAAGAAGTTCAACATTAACGTCACCCTGAACTAGAGAGGTACACAGTTTTGTTACTGGTATAGAAATTGCCTTTCTCACCCCCACCATGATCTTAAGCAAAGTAAGATTCTGTCTATCACATGTGGGATCACACTTCCGTCTCGTTCAGAAGGTGAAATGAATTCCACAGCTGAGTGGCAGGTCATGTTCCCCCAGAGGGAGATCAGGCTGCCCACAGGTCAGCAGAGGACTACAGGCTGGGCTGCCAGCAACAGTGGCAATTCAGCAGCTCTAGTGGTGCCAAACAGTCCTCACCAACACACCAGTCTGACTGAATGGCCTCAGCTGGGCTACAACTGTGAAACCCATAGATGTCTCTCATCTTTCCAAATCAAGTGTTGTTCACCACAGTAAAACAGCTACAATGATCTGCTGCAACACACAGAGTTTGGTGGCAGAAAGAGAGTCCCAGAAAGTGCACTGCCCATAAGTAACACACACTTGAAAACCACAGCTGCAGTGGCCTCTTGAACCATATGCTACCTGTCATCTTCCCAACTTTAAACTGCTTGGCAAAAGAACAAGTAAAGTCAAACAGGAAATAATGAGGAAAAATGTCTTCATTCTCAAGTCCATCAGAGCAATCAATGAAGCTTCAAGCTCAGCAAAGACAGAAATATCACCTGACGACCCTGAAATCCTGCACCCAAAAGCCTTTCCACATCTGCAGCACAGTGCACTTCTACAAGTCACTCCTCAAAAACCAGACACAGTATAGAGCAAGTGGCAGAAAGTAACCGAGGCATCACTCACACAAATTTCCCCTGAATAATTCAGATTCCACCATTGCCATATTCTGCATTGCCTGCTGATGGATGCCCACAGTGGCAAGCAAAAAATTTCACTCCTGGTATCAGTGAGTTTGACATAAAAGCAGTATGAGCTCTACAGTTGGAGCAAGTAGGAAATCATGCTGCTGCTGCTGCCCAGGCTGACAGATGAAATCATGTGCCTTGTGTTGCCATCTTGGTCTGGAGAAACATCACCCTACTTCCACAAAAGACAGCTGCTTCCGGGGTGGCGACAGAGCTGGGCAACAGAAGGCAGGATGAAGAGGAAGGCAGGCTAAAAATGCTTGCAGTGGAACAGCTGGCACACAGCAGCAAGGCTGGCACGATAGGGACTGAGTGAGAAGGACTCTGGATATTGTGCTGCCAGATTCACGCAACCATAGAAGTCACAACTGTGTTATCTTCACCAGCAACTAGTCACAGAGTCCACTGATTTGAATAGCATCTCCATTATTCTGGCAGGTGACTGAAGCACAACTACTCCATACATATATCACCATTCTTAACAGTATGCCCTGCCTTCCCTTTCTAAGTCCAGAAAATTTTAAGGAAGTAAATCTTACAGAATGTGCAGTTTTCTCTTATACAACAGGCAGTATATAGGACATTGATAATATAGAAAACTCCATTTAGAATATCATTAAAATCAGGTGGGAGACAACACCACCTTCCTTCACAAGGAATCAATTATACATTCCTTAATTATAATTCCTCTACATTTCTTAAATTTCACCTTATTTACTGCATTCACAGGAATGGAAGTTACAAACAGGGAATGCAAAGACTGACTTGGTGGCATAGACCCTGAACTGAGCTAGAAAGTGAGGTTATTCTTCTCTAGGAAATCAGATCTTCTAGTAAGTTGGCATAATGTGCCACTGAGATGAGCATGGTTGGTTGGAGCGTGGTACTAATAATGCCAAGGCTGTGTGCTCACTTCCCATATGGGCGATTCACTTAAGAGCTGGTCTTGATGGATCCTTGTGGGCTCCTTTCAACTCAGAGTATCTTGTGATAATCCCTTCTTCCTGGCAAATTCTGGAAGAGTCAAAGTCGACCACAACCCCTAAAGCATCACCTTATACCCTTTGAGATTACCAAAGGCACACATTTCACTTGGCCAGAAAACATCAGTGCATATGGCAGAACTTAGAAAGTCCACTCAAATTGCACCATTCTTCCAGCAGCTTTAGCAACCTTCACCCCTGGTTAACTGATGACAGCTGGTGTCTTGCAAACACACATCAACAAAACTAGCAAATCACAGGTTGTCTACAGCAGAATGGCTAAGGTCTGCCTACTCACATTATCAAGCACTTGCTCGTACCTCACATTACTTCTCAAAGGTCAGATTTCATTCCAAAGGCTGATTGTTCATCAGGTAGGTGCACTGCAATTATCTGTATTACAGAGCCACCCTTCTACTCTACTTATGGTTTGCACAGCATCTCCCAAGCTCCAACTCCACCTCCTGAGATCATCTACACAACAGCATCTTACCTGCAGCTCTTAGAAGCTGCACACCAAGCAAACAGCATGTATAAAGGCAGTGACCTCCTCCAGTGGTATTACTTTCTGGAAAAGGAAAGAGCTCTTGGACAAGAACTGCAAAACTCCTCTCTCTACAAGAGATTTTTTTTCAACATCGTAGAAGTCTAACCACTGTAGGTTAGAGATGCTGAAAGCTTTTATATAAAGCCTTCCTACAAGCATAAAGGCACAGCTTTGCCAGCACAAAGACTTGAGAAGTTGGATTTCTACAACACAGAACTTTTATAATGTAGGAGCAGAAAAAGCCAAGTAGCTATTAGGTATGTTTCTCTGACCAATTTAGTCTCATGACAGTAAAATTACACAAGTGTCTACAGGCATTTGGAATCACATGCCTCAAAAAGTGCAGTTGCAAGCCACAAACCACTTATTCTCAAATTTCACACTAACCAGATTTAAAAGTAACACCAAAGTGATATTTTGCAGTGGTCAGGCAAAATTAATGAACTCACAAGTTATCACCCAAAGCGATAAATGATCAATGTAGTAATATGTTCTTCAGTTATTTACACTCAGTATTTAACATATTCTTCAACAAAATCTATAAATCTGCAAATGTAATAGCTATTTTCAAGGGCAGCCTACTTAAGTCTCTCCTTTTTAATTAAGGATAAATTAAGTATTTAATAAGTTCAGATTTCTTACATTTTTAAAAAATTACTCTACTGAGGAAGGGGCAAAAATCATGTTCTCCTTTTGCACCTCTCTATTGTGAAACACACCCACTGAAGTTGACCATTAGCACTGTTTACACAGGGATTATATAGAAACATATTCATAACGTACACAGTGTCTGACTACACAAACCGACAGAACTTCCTCAGCCCTCCCAAGTCTCACGTCTGAGTAATGACAACACCATTAAGTGACAACAGTTTCCAGGACACTCATATTCACATTGCCTATTGGAAGTTCCTTATCATCAGAAAAGGTTGAAGTCCATCATCATGTCTGACAGCTACAGTGCGTTTTTCCATGTTCAGCTTCCTTCCTGTACTTGGTCCTTCTGTTTTAAACTTTAACTCAAGGCTGAGTCCTTTACTGGTCCAGCAACTTGAATTTTAGAAGTTTGTTAAGAATAAACATTACAGTCATTCTTACTGGAAGCAGACTTACTGGTGGTACAAGATGAAACCTCCTGAACCCTGAAACTACAGCAGAAAGAACAGGATGAAATTCAGCATGCCTGCCCTGGATTCTACACCCCAAAGCTGGCAAGCAATCACAGCTACATGAATTTTTATTCCCGATATTTTGAAATATCAAGTTAGTGATCCACACAGGCCTTTTTTATTCCTCATATTACTTCTCTCTCCCTGATTTCACACAAAAAAGAAGAGCTAAGGATGAAGGTGACAGAATAACTTCAGAGTCTGGAATTAAATGCTTTTCATAGCCTCTGACGTGAACTTCTGAAATGCAACAGGCTGCTGTAAAGAAGCCAAGATAACTGAGGTTATCTTGGATTGTCCTACAACCACACCCAGGAATGCAATGCATGCCAAATCTCCACAGTTGGTCACAGACATGGGCGCAGGAGGAATTGCAATGTGCACTGAGTCAGTTTCTCACCGCTGGAATAATGCATTTAGGCAGGCTTGCTATAAATATCCAGTGCTGGAGATACATGAGGAGATTGCAGCCATATGTGGGAGACACAAATACTGATTACACACCAAGCAAAGTTCCAGCAACACAAAATTAAGGAATAAGAGGAAATTCAGGGTATGGCCTACTTGAAGGCATACAGCCTACAAGTTCTGCTTACAGAAACAGCAATCAAGAAATAAGGCTGGGAAAGAAATCGCAAGTTTGGGCTACAAAAAATTCCCCTTGCATATTATACACCAATGCATACAATCCTGCTAGTGAATATATTTATAAATATGTTTTCTACATAAAACAAGTAAAATTTTTGTGAAAAAAACAGATCAAAATAGATTAACTAGTAAGGCAAAAATCCCAAAAGATGTGACCGACCACCTAAGCTAACTTCACAGAATACATCTAAAGTTTGCCCAAGCTTAAGACCATATTCATAGTTGAACATACACGTGATCTGCTCCAGTTTTAGCAGTTAAATTGTATTATTCCCTTTTTGTTTGTTTGGGGAAGGAGAGGGTGTTCTACTGAGAACATTTTTACTTTCAAAATAATCTCTATAGGTAAGTGTCTTTTCTACTAAAAAGGATTTTTAAAATTTTGTTACTCCTACATTCTTCTTCTAGAAGCCACTGCAGACTTACAAAACCATGAATATCTGAATAGAATTTTTTAAATTGTGTTACATTTCAAAAGAGTGAAGATATCTAAAGCAAACTAGTTTTTTTTTTTCCTAAAGGGGTAGAAGGGTATGGGTGGTACAGAACAGGACTATTTGATATACTTATTTCCCCGACACTTGAAAGAAGGTTAGAAAGCATTCCTAAAATATTTGATAGTCTTGAGATTCACAGTAGGAGACTGTATTTCCTGCTGGATTATGTTATGTTATGTATTATGTTACACACAAAAACAACTATGTCAGTAAAATTAAAACAGCCACAACATGTGAAGCTCTAAGCAGAGCCTCCATTGTGCTTGAAGGGAGACTCCAGAAGGGACCAAGGGAATTGCAACACAGTAGTAAGAGGGATGACTGAACACCTCTGTAAAACCTAAGTATCCCAGGCTGATGACCACCATGTGAAGTAAATCTATGCTCACTCCAGTACAAAATCAGAACCTTGACCTCTGACTCTGATTCTCCTCTACATAATTATTTTGGGAATGGGAAAAAAAAGAAAGAATGTGCTTTTCGTAGATACAGTTACCCAAAGATTATGGGAGCAGGCCATGTGTGTCAGTATTACTGAATAAGCATTATGTCCCAGGTCTCAGAAGAAAAAAATTAAGGCAACAACAACTAAAACATTAATAAAAATAAATCACCTCATCATTGGCACAGCTATGGCTAAATGACATCTAGCTTTTACAGTGACTAATTATTGACTAGCATCACAGAAGAAATGGATTTTGAGTAGAAGTCTGAATATTAATAGCATCAGCTTAATGAGTATAACGTTTAAAATCAAATCAAAGGCAAGACTCAAGTCTTCAAACTAGAGAAACATTTAAATTTATCTACTAAATACACTGTAAGAACACACAGTGTTTATTTACATTTGCATTATATTGCATTTCAAAGGTTCAAACTTTCAACATATCAGTAACTAGTAACCTTTTCTGACTATTTTAAGTGGTTAAAGATTCTCCCTATGCAAACAATTAGAGGGACTTTTTAACAATCCCACTGAAGCCAAAGGTCTGAGTTCCAAGAACATGAAAAGCACTTCTATACAATGTTCTCAGTTATATTAAGATATACATTTTAAAATGGAATCAACCTCCTTTGGATGCCCCACAATTTATTTATAATCTTTCACAGAATCTCTCAAATTCTAAAGCTCACAAAAATCTATAGACAAAAAGATGCGGTATTTAGTTTTTAAGAAATGATGGGGAAATTCACAATCTCAATTCAGGGAATACAGAGATTACACAACCAGTCAAAGAAAGGAGAACTGACAGAGTACATTGTTGTACCTAATTCAAACAAGTGCTAACAAATAACTCCTTCAACAATTTGAATCCAGTTCACCTAGGATTTGAAAACTACAGAACATTAACTTTTACCTATAGAATTAAGTTCTTGGTTTCCATAGCACTTTTCTTACCATTTGAAAAAAAAAAAAAAATCTGCTGTTTTAGGACTCCACAGATTACTACCCATACACACTTGTTCAGTTACATTACAGACAAATCCAGACCATACAGTTCCCCAAAATTCAGAACATGAAAAGGTAAAGTTCTGCAAGAGAGAGAAGGTAAGGCAAGAATGCAGCTGTGACACAGGCTTCACTGGACAGGCTGCCCTGAGACACTCCCTGCAAATTCTCTTCACCACTCACGCCCCCTCACATTAGGCATCCAGATATGACATGCAACAGGAAGTGCCTGGACAGCCTTCATTGTGGGTCAGGTACACTGAAACACTTTGGGAAACCTAAACCAACTGCACATGGCCTCAAAGGCTACAGCTGGGGTACCTAACTTGGCTCTGGGAAGCACAGCAGCGTACACGAATCAAAGCCACCTTCAGCTGCCTTGTTTTGCACACATTCTGCTAGTGCCTGCATCAGTTCTGAGACTCCAAAGCAAACATTTTCTAACAGACTACTACAGTCATAATACCTTAGGACAGCTCAACAGAAGCAACAGCTATATCATGCTATAGAAGCTAGCACAGCTTACTGTGACTGTCACTTATTACAGTCCACCAGAGCAGCAACTGACACATCCACATAAAATTAAAAATATAATCTACTGAATCCCCTTTTTTTTTTCATCCTTGCAGTTAATGTGCTCATAAGTCCATCCTTCTGTGACAGAGAACAAAAACCAGTGAGTTTCAGGTGGCAACAACAGTCCTCCACTTGGGTACCACAACTTCAGTGAAACCTTCAACAACACCCTTCCTTTTCTGCAAAACCTGAGCAATTGCATCACTGGGCCACTGGAGATGCCTCATTTCCTCTGCATCTTCAAAGCTTACACAAGGTCTTGCCAGCTCCAGCTGTGCTCATCGATACTGTAAGAAAGCTTGTAAAAAACAACTGAGAAGGAACAGGGTAAGGTCCAGAGTGAAACATTTGGGTATATACAGCATGTAATATGTTTAGTTCTATAAAGTGAATTTAGTGTTATTCGTGAATCCTGCTTTCACTCATTCAAGTTTGTCTTTATGACTGACAGAGCTACTTTACTCTTCAGGGCACATCTATAAAAATAACTGTGCAGACAGGATCCCAAGGTGTACTAATAAGACAGTTACAAGCCTAGACAGCAGGAAATTTCAGCCTATTCCAAAGAAGTTTAAAAGTTAATGGAAGCATAGAGACCTATAGTTACACAGCTAAGTCCCAATATATGTTTTTTACAAGATTAGAGCTGGAAAAGCTCACCTGTCCTGAGAAGCAAAGAAGCTAAAATGCAGAACAAAGATAGAGGCAGCCAGGAAGACATTCCCAGAGTTTCCCCCCTTCAGTCTTGAATTACAGAAGTCACTGCTGGCTTTTAGCCCTCTTGAACTCCTACAATATATTCAGTCAACATAGTCTACCTCGTTGGGAAAGACTAGAGCAAATTTCCAGAATAAGTTTCTCTGGAAAGGGGGCCTACAAATACTCAGAAATACTTTTTTTTTAATGTCAGAAAATATACCCCCACAACCAATTAACCATTATACGTGGTATGTATAACCCTGGTTGTTTGGTAGTAGTGTAGTTACCTTCTGCATTTTTGTCCATTTTTCTTAAACAAACTTACTTATTTCTATCATGCCAAGTACAAAGTAATGCATGTACACAGAACTAAAAGCAGAGAAACATCACTTTCGTTAAGAAAATAGAAAGGAACTTGATCAACCTGAAAAGATGCAGTGTGAATCCCAATCTGAAATACACTGCAAGATTTACACAGATGGCAACTGTGGTGGCCAAGGGCAGGGAGGGAGAGAAGTACTAAGTATTCTTTTATGTGAGAACCTGAAATTCTTGCAGGTACTAAATTTTAGTCAACTGGTACACAACACTGCCTGACCACTTCCCAAAACATGGGGCAGCAGAGGTGGCGGCTTCAAGATGACATATTTGTAGCACACAGAACCCACATACAGCCATTCATTCTATAAATAAACACTGAAACAAGATGCTATTATGAACACAATGTCTTTGGTGATGTACCACATTCAGCTGGACACTGAAATATCTTTTAGATAATTGAACTCGATATAATCTGGAGTTGGTATTTCCTGGCCAGTGATGACTAACTCCTCTAGACCATCATTAAGCATCAGGAAATACCCACCCCCAACATCAATCACTATCTAAACATACAAAGTACCATGTTTTGAACATCTTCACTCACTGATAAATATCCTATAGGCAAAAGTGAGGAGAAGAAAAACCCTTTCCATCAGTCCTCAAGTAACCAAAATACAAAAATCAAGTCCTAATATTAATAACAAAATGTGAGCTAGGGCCAGACTTCCAGCTTGCTTGAACAGTTTCACAAGATAACACTAAGCTCTTCCACAGTTATCTCGCTCCCTTCATTCATACATTAAAATGCTACCAGAATTAAACTGATCCAAACCACTGCTATGGGATGGTGGGTTAGAGAAGAGCTTGGACTAGTACAGTGTGGACTTTGTAGAGCGAGGACACTGGTCTTGCACAGCTCTGCTCTGCCCTTCCCTCTCAGCTTCCCAGGTGCACTGTCCTGCTGCCCTGACAGATTCCAGTTCTCAGCAACCCACTCATAGAAAAGAAACAGACCAAAGAGCCTCTGTGCAAACTCCAGCCTAAAGGAGAAGCCATGCCTTTTCATCTCCATTTTCTGTCCCATTAAAAACAGCAGAGGAAAGAAAGCACTTCTTAGCTAAAAACAAACAAAGAAAGAAAAAGAACCCGTGGTAAGTGAAAGGCAACATCACATTTATATTCAGGAAGGCTCAGGAGTGGACAATTGTCCTCTTCATTTCTGTAGAAACCAAAATTAAAGGCTCTCAGTAGGAAAGTCACAGCTCTAATCCCCTCTTCCCCATCTCCCTGAAGGTACTAATAGAAAGTTTTCATCACAGCAGTCAACACATCACTATGCTGTGAATATTAAATCTAACCCAAAGAGACTGCCATGATTTCCTCGCCTATCCTTTTTCCATGTTTTTTCCCCTTTAAAGGCAAAACATTTGCTTTATAACTGCCATGAGTGCACCAAGACTATTTCTAGTTTACTTAGAATTACAAAATAATTTCATCCCTGATGAAACTGCTAGTTGATATTAATTATGCTACTATTCTTCTATTAGAATTCTACATACTTAGTTTAAGTTGGCATGTGGTTCTCTGCAAGTCAAACACTTCCTAACTAAATCCTGAAATCCTATCAAATATCAATACTTTCAACTACACCTTAAAGCAAATCTACAGCTTGTGTATCAAGAATGATTTTGTTTCAACAATTATTCTGGTGAGTAGAGTCTGCCTGAATAAAGCAGCCTTTTTTTTTTTAATTTAAACATGAAAAATCAAACCTCTTATGAAAATTGATCTTCATTCCCCATCCTCCTCCCAGAAGAGCTAACCACTTATCAAACCACTACAGTAGATCTTCTGGCAGTTCTTTGAGCTATAATCAGAGATCAGACGTACATTCAGGTCTTTGAGGGGGAAAAAACACCACCACTACCACAACACAGAGCACACACACACACACACACACACAGAGTCCCCTTCATAATTTAATTTACAAAGTGGGCTCTTCTGCACTTACCTGAAAACATGTTGTATGTCAGCAGTAAAATAGAATTCAGCTTTTTAGGAGAACACTAAGGGCAGTTTTTTTGGACCAACACCCCCATAAGCAGAGTGCTGCACCTGGGAAAACACACTGAACTGCTGGTTCAGAATTCAGTTTGCAGGCCCATGACCAAATAAGCCCCATCAGCGTCAGCTGGCATGATACCTCTGGCACTCCTTGTGTCAAGCACTTCTCTAAATGTTCATCCATGCTACTGAAATTAAACTACTGACTTTTTTTTTTTCAAACTTACATAAGCTTACATAATAAGGAGCAATAGCACAAGTAATCCAGAAGTAGCACCCACTTAACACCAACTCACTGCACTGCAAGAACAGAAATGAGTTCCTACACAGAAAAAAGTTCACAAGAAAACTTCCAGCAGAAAACTCATTTAATACTACTAATAATTTTAAAATCCCTACCAACCCAGCCCTCTAATCCTACCATATAAAAGTGTCTAAAGTCTATATAGATGTGAAGAATGTTTATTAAGAGTCATGATTTGGGGGGAAAAAAATGAACAGAAAAACAAACCCAAACTTGACCAAAAAACTCCCTCAGCATTTATCTTACTATTTACACATGGAGTAAAACTATATCTACAAATCAAGGGCAGAGTTTTAAACTAATCAGTACAAAGGTCTTCAAGAAACGGAGTTTTCATAAATTATAACTTTGCACACAGTTCAGTTTACAATGTGGACTTTGTAAAGATTTGAGACTTTCCTAGTGACGTGCTTCTGAGTACACAACAATATGAGGAAGTGCTGTAGCTAATACCCCACTTCTCTGCAGACAGTCACATATCAAAGGTGCATCATTGTTTAAAATGGCTCCAGTTCCAAAGGGTGAAGATCTACTCCCTGTCCTGTCTTGACCTTAAGGAAGGGACACACTGTCCACCAAAACATCCTGTCAGGAAAGCAATGAGAAGCGTGCAAATTTGGAGATTAGGATAATAAATACACTTCTACTGGTTACTTACTTTGGCTTTCAAAAAAATTGTTGTCAAAGAACAGAGAGGCTTTTCTAACCAAGCCTTGTCCAAGCCAGAAATCCTGGTGAACATGTTCACTTGGCAGCTGCAGGGAACTAGGAACAATGTATTTGTGAAGCTCCCTGTGTGGTAGTCTTGTGTGAAGGTTTTCCTTGTTACATCCATTCTCTTTTGAAGTTACATGCTTCCTGACACTGGTTTAGCAGAACAAAACTGCTAATAATTATTTGCTATTTCTTACAGTATAGACATTTGGAATTTATGTGTACATAGTCCAAGTCTGTTCACTAAATAAAGTGTATGCACCTATTTAAGGCAAAAAAAAAAAAAAGGGGGGGGGGAGGATGTTTACTGCTTTGGTTTTTTTTTCTGTGTTTATTTTTTAAGATTGCATTCCAAAACATGTGAGGTGATGTCCATGACATGAGGAACAAAGTCAACAAGTATTTTTATCAGGTTAATTTTCAATATTTTGTAGGACTGGCACCAAGTCCATACAGAACCAGCTGTTTAGGTCAATAATAAACTGCAGGGCTCCTAAATAGACTGGTAATACTGTACCTATTTTTCCCATAAGTAAAATTACTGCTTTTTACTGGTCAAAAGGTCTTATTTTCTCAAGTACAAAATTAATAGGAAGACTGGCCCAAATCACTCAAATAACTATTTTAAATTGGTTTTACTGTGGTTTTATTATCAGACCTTTATATTTAGCTACCAGTTCTCCCAAGATGAACAGTGATCTCTGTTTTTTTCTTGCAGTTTATGCAAGTGGAAAGCATTGAGCAAATAAGCAACATTTTTTCAACCTTTTTATAGTAAAATGTCTACTGAAAACTACACAAAAGCTTAATTCAGGTTAGTGGTATAAATCCTAACAATGTTTACTGGAGTGAAACAGTTGGACAAGCCTGCTTTCATATTTAGTTCAATCACTAAGTGTCAGGAATTAGTTTGCATCTCTAGATACTTGCACTTGAAACTGAGATGTGGAGGAAAATAAGCCTGGCAGATGAGATCTCAAACACTTAGTATTTTTTCCAGCTCAAGCTTTTCATACCTTAGATAAAGTGCATTACCTCATTTATTAACATCAGGTTAACAGCTAAGAATTTTTGAGAGAGAGAATGCAATTTTATCAAACAGCAAAGGGAATTGAGCAAGCAACACACAGCAAAACAGAAAGCCAAGTCACAGAATCAAATTTGAGGTTGCATATATTAAAACCTAATTCAAACAGTGAAGCTCACTTTCATACCGTACTTTTTAACACAATGACAAAGCAAATCACACAATCCAGACTGAATAAACCAGATGTTATGATTTACAGGCTCTAGACTCATTCCTTCCAATTTATACACACCATTTTCTGTAAAGTAAAGTAAGATTGAGATCTCAATTTTTCAGGAACTAGAAGTATCGCTAAATCACAGATGCCATTTTAAATAATAAAGAAATATATTAGTACATGGAAAAGATTCATAAACTTATATTTTTAGAAAGCGTCACTACATTATGAGCTGCTACTTAGGCTTTGTACAAGCTTACAGGAAAAAATATCCCTCCTTCAAAGAGTTGATACAGAATTGTTTGGTTTACACTGTATTTTTCCTGTTCAGCTTCAATTGCACTGAGCAACCTTTAAGTGAAAAAGTTAGTTTTTGAGGTCCAATTTCAGACTGAGCAAAGTCTATCAAAAGATTTTCATGAAGTCCTGGATTGCTTACCTGCCTGTAATGCAATGGTTCTCATATTACACTGTGTCATAAATACCTCTATTTAACATGAGAAACCAACTACATTTAAATACTTCAAGATCTTCAAGAAACTACACTGCAATCATGCTACTGTACACATCAGGGACATAACTACCATCTCTTTAAGAAGGAAAATCAACTCCATTTAATTCCTGCTTGGATCTAGACATCTGGAATCAAGTATATACATGAGGAAGAACCACACAGCTGCAACTGTATAAATATTTTTCTTACCAATTCCCTGCCAAGAGCATCTCAAAATTATAAGATCAATTTCACAGACAAGAAATAAAACTAAGGTCACACAGGCAGAAAGGTTTTCAGAATTCGGGTGATCCTCTTTGGCATGAGAGGTAATCCAGGGCAAAGATACAGTCTCATCTTGGAACACATTTTCCAGATTTTGTTTTCTGTGAACTTCTGGGGTGGAGCTGGTGTCTCCTTAAACTGGCATAATGATTATCACTGATTTTATCATAAGAATTTCTGGCACCCACTTCAAATAACAATCCAGCAGACAACACACATTCCAGCTTGTGTTATTAGGATTAAAACAGGAACCCCTTTCTACTAACATATTCCTTCCAACAAGGGTTATCTAAGCAATTGCCAAACTGATCGCAGTTGATTACAGCGTGATGATGCATGGACACTTAGGTGTATTTGTCAGCTGAAAATACTGCAGCAAATGTAAGTCTTCAGAGGTTTGATTTATAAAAAACTTGAGAATGCCCTTTTGATATAACACAGTACCTTGGAACCCATAAAGCAACTGGAACAGTATTTCTAGATTCAGAACACTCAGAGAGATTGAGGGTTTTGGTTCACCTCCACCCAAACACTGCATTCTGCCTTCTCATACAAACTCGTGATACTTGTGTAACTTCATTATTGAAATTAATACATATGGTCTACCTGTCACTGATGCACTAAAAAAACCATTCTTTCCTCTGACACATCTGCTAAGCCAACATAAGTAAAAAGTTAACCACAGAAGCCTGCAAAGGTGGTGTGTGTATAGACAAGCATCTACATCAAGTGTCAGTGGCACCAATTCTTTGGCACTTAGTCTTCACATAAACATATTAATCAAAGTTTGGGGCTTGCTTTGGATTAGTACTTTGGTTAAACAACATTGACAAGTATCACCATTCCAAAGACTGGCCATATTTTAGAAACTTGTGATAGCTTTTCCACTCTTACACCACCACTCATGAAGCAAAAAAGCTACAGAAGGATGTCACAGTATCAGACCACAATAAAGACACACTGCAGCAGACCAGCTCAAACCTTAGATAACAGAAATTGATACACTGGGCTCTTTAGCAGGGAAGAGTGCAATTTGTAGCATACAATGATTCCAAGTTCTCCTCCTCAAGTTTGTGAACTATTATGTTTCTAAGATCACACTGAGCATTGAGCTACACAGAGCTGTTGCTTTTTGTTCCTTTCGAACAACTGTAGACACATTAGAGTTTCACTTTATTAGGTTTATGAAAACCTTCCAGAATTCACACACTCTCACTTATTGTGGTAGTTTGGCCATGACAATTGTTATGGGTCACCTTTGTCAAAAGTCCTTCTCATGGATTCCAATTTCTTGTATCAAATCCTTTATATGGCATCACACAAGATGCTTAACATACAAGCCAGCACTTCCATTACAGCTATTCTGGTCACCTGCAAACACGGACAACTTAAGTCTGCTCCTAATCTTCATCCTCAAAGGTTTTACCTCTTCACAAGCCATTTCTTTGCAACCATTAACTACAGCTAATGTATTTCAAAACATAAGAATTGAGAAAACAATCTTGAAAGAGACGTGCTTCAGCAAGCAGTAATGTGAAGTGACAATGTTAGTTCTGAAGACTAAAGGACAGCTGGACAAGATGTTGTACTTTCACGAAGAAATACCTTACAAATCACAAGCAACTTGTGGCAGCAGGGATGACTGTACAGCCTGTGGGTTTAGCAACACAGAGCTAGACAGCAGGAGCCCTGCACATTTTCAAGGGGCAAATCATTACATAAGCTGTGATCAAAACCACTTTCACATTCCTTGCCTCACAGAACTCTGACATCAAGTAACATTTAAATAATCGTCCGGAGCTGTGAAAACCTCACCAACACTTCAAGTATCCTTAAAATAAAAGTTTTAGTTTTGTTATCACAGCCTTCTCCAGGACTTTGATAGCTCTCTCCAAACAGTTTTTGCATATTTTAGTCTAATCACCACACATAAATGGCAGTATGCTGCTCAAGGCACGGCACCAGGAATCTGCCAGCAGCTGGCAACAGTGTGAGCAGTGAAGTACAAGGATGATGATGCTGGAATGCAGACACCTTTCTAGCAGATTTGCTTGCTGAACCTTTTTAAATGTAAGATTCCTGTCAGCCCATGTCTTTAGCTCGTCAAGGTCCCTCTGAAAGGCAGCACAAACATCTGTTGTGTTGTCCACTCCTCCCAGTTTTGCATCATCTGTGAACTTGCTGAGGGGTCACCATGTCCCTCACTCAGTTATTAATGAAAATAAACAGCCCAGTAACTACCATCAACCCCTAGGGCACACCGGAGCCCAGTATTTCAGCCAATTTGCAATCCCCTTCCCTCTCTACTTAGCTAGATAGCAAGGGTGTTAAGGGAGACAATGACAAAAGCACTGTTAAAGACAAACAGTACAAACTTCTCTCTTCTTCTTCACCAACCCAGTCACTTAGCCAGGGAGGGCTGCCAGGTTGGTCAAGCACAATTTCCTCTTCTTAAAGCTACAATAACAATAACTATTGCTAATCATCTTCGTGTCCTTCTTATGTTTGGAAATGGCTTCCCAGGAGAATTTGCTCCATCATCTTCCCAAGGGTCTAGGTGCAGTCTGCAAATATCCAGATTCTCCTGCCCTTCTTGGAGGCGAAAGCAACACTTGCATTCTCCCAGCCTTCAGTCTTTTTTACAGAAACAGTTCAGAGTGGTTTTGCTATGACATCAGCTGACTACTCGTAGATGCATTCTATCAGTTCCCATGGACTTTCTCACAGCGAACTTTTTAAAATGTTTACTTACTTGGTCCTTCACTACTGAGCCTAATCTTCATTGCTCCAGACTTTCCCGCTAGTATCTCAGGTCTGGAACTCCAGATGTCAAATCCTACCCATAAAGACCAAGGTAAAAAAGACATCTAGTACCTCAGCTTTTCCCATGTTTTCCTTCATCTCCCTCTGTCTGGTGATGTACTTGCAGAAATCTTTCCTGCTGCCCTTCAGGTCCCTAAACACCTACCTGAAAACTGAGGTCCAAAGCCAATCCCAGACACACCTGCATTTCATTCCTCATGCACACACAAGCAGGAGGTGCAGTGAAGTTCAGATTCAAAAAATGGAAAATAAGGCAAAAGGCACTAATTGAAAAACTTCATACTGGGCCTATTGTAACTTAACCATTATAATACAGTACACAAAAAAACAAGGCAACCATAACCAATTCCAAATTGCCTCTCTATTCTGTTTAACCTTACAAGTATCATGCTAATGATGGCTAAACTTGCTCCTGCAGTCAAAAATAGACCCTGGCTGACAGATGTGATATGCATTGGAATGAGCATGATTAGGCAGCAACACAGCTGTCTTCTCAACAGTAGCACAACCTCTGTGTTTATAACTGTGATGAAAGTGAATTGTTACTGTCAGGAAATCTAAACGATGCATCCCAGTGGTTATGTTTTCTGTGTTTTACATTTACAGCTCTTTCATCTTATGTATTAACTCATACCTCATGGCCTGCCCTGCATTTCTAGGGCAAGGCAACATCATACACATGTCAAGAGGTGAAATGTTATAACCAACAATTTAAACAACTCGCTGGTTCTGGACAGTATGCATTACAGATCTCTGATGGCACATGGTAAATGACTGAGCTACCAACAAGCACATACTAAAAAGCACATAAAACCAGCTTTATGCCACAGGATAGTGGATGCTTCACTCACATGCAAAATAAAAGCAGTCCTGAGAATTGGAACTTTAGGGCAATAGGCTGGTTTAAATAAAGTGTCCAAAAGCAAACATCTGCACTAAAAGCTGTAGAGAAGTAGACTAGGTGATATTAACAGTTTGACATCCGTCAAGACAAAAATTATACATTTGCTTATAAAAAACAATGTATTCCCAAATTTTGGTGTGTTTTAAAATAATAAATTATTTCAAACCTAACTAAAGCTAAGTTAGCAACTAAGAGGCATAAACAAAACCCAATTTTGTAAAAGTCCAGATATGCTTTAGAATATCCAGCTATAAACATTCCAGCCACTCTACCACTGTGCAATGAGGCAACTCTTAAAGGCACAAGGAGTCTGAACATCTGTAGAAACACCAACAAAGAAAAGCTGAGGAAACCAACAGTATGTCCTTAATCAGCTCCCTCTAAATTGATGGCTCCCTAACTCATTTAACAGGCTTTTTAAAAAGCCTTTGACCAAAATTTTAATTAAATTTATACCACAACAAGCACCCATTTTGTCTCAGTGCTCTAGGTAAAGCTCCAGTGCATTTACAAGTATAATCAGTGCAGCACAGCTCTCCCTCTTTCCCTTATAAATACAGCTATTTATGTTTGACCCCAACCCACACTAACACTCAAACACCCAGCATGCAGCTCTTTCATCTACTTCTTTCTCACAACCTGGTCAACAGTAGAATGGCAGATGAAGAAAGGTTGGGTATGATACCTTCAGAAAACAGTCAGAAAGGTTTTCTTTTTTTTCTGTCTGAGTGTGATAGTGAATACAAAGATCTGCCTGAGCAAGTGTTTCTACTACTGGAAATGCATCATACCTGCACAAAAAAATACCGTTTTCACAGAATCATAGAATTGTTTGGGTTGGAAGAGAGCTTTTAAAGTTCATTTAGTCCAATGTCCCCCTGCAGTGAGCAGGGATATCTTCAACTAAAGCAGGCTGTTCAATGCCCCACCCAACCTGACCTTGAACACTTCCAGGGATGGGGCATCTACCACGTCTCTGGGCAACCTGTTACAGTCTCACCACCCTCACTGTAAAACATTCCTTCTATATGTCTAATCTAAATAGGCTCCTTCAGCTTAAAGCCATTACCCCTTGTCCCGTTGCAATAGACTTTGCTAAAATGACTGTCTTTCTAATAGCCCCAGTTCTTTCAGCCTTTCCTTACAGGAGGGGTGCTCCAGCCCTCTAATTGTCTTCATGGCCCTCCTATGGATGCACTCCAAGAAGTCTGTGTCCTTCCTGTGCTGGGGACCCCAGAGCTGGATGCAGCACTGTGGGTGGGGTATCAACAGAGCAGAGGGTGTCATCAGCAAATTAGCTGAGCGTGCACCAGATCCCTTTAACTATGTCATTAATGAAGACATTAAATAGCACAGACACCTGAGGGGCACCATTTGTCACCAATATCCTTTGGGACACTGAGATGTTGGTTGTATCCAGAGAGCAGTAGTCAATGGCTCAGTGTCCGAGGGGACATCGGTGAGAGGTGGTTTAACCCATCAGATTTAAAACTCAAAGGAACAGGCACCAGAACAAATGAGTAAAGAAGAAAACTAAGATACCATGACAATTAGTGTTATTCATTTAAATTTTACTCATTTTCCGGTTAATACATCCATTCAAAAAACAAAATTATATCTCTTCTCAATACATTAAATGAAAATCCAGGTATTAACATGAGACCTCTAACATCTCAAGTGACCCTAAAGGCCAGGACACTCAAAGCCGTTTCAGTATCGACACAATTCTGACCAAGCGTTTGAAAGCCTGTCTTGAAACAGCACAATGGGTCACACCACTCAGCATTTCACACATCTAAAGAGGTATCTGAGCATGCCTGCACCTCTACAAGTTATTTCTGCACACATCAAAGAAAAAGTGTAATCAACTGACAAGCAGCAATTTCATTAAAAGACTTCAAAATAATTATTTTTGTCCAGAAACTGATGGCACTTGCTAATTAGCAGATACACAGGTCGGTTGGAGTCGCAGTATCTAGGTTTTTAGCAAAATATGCAGAAAAAAGCAGAAAAAAAGCTTCAGCATGCAAAAAATCTTACTAGTGATCCACAGGTCAGACACAGCTCATCAGAGAATTCCAGTTTAAAGTGGACCAAACAATGGCCCTTTACTACTTGGACTTCTAAAGAAATGGGATTTACTTTACAAAACTAAGAAACTTAGATTAACTATTATAAAATATCATTTCAATACTGTGGACCATTTAATAATATTACTTCCTTTTCATAAAGAGAATTTCTGTGTTTTTTATCAGATGCCACCCTATTCAATGGCCACTGCTAACAATCTTCAACCAAAACAAAATTTGTTGTACAAAATATATCTGTTTATGCTATGTGAGTCTGGGAGAGAAGAAAAAAAAATTAAGTGAAAAAACCATCAAGTACCTTTAGTATGGGAATCTTTCCTGCTACTGGTTTTTAATTCCAGTATGCTCAAAACTGAACAAAATGGCAATAGTTTCTTATTCTATTGTATAGATTTCCTTATATATAAGGAGAGGAAACATACCCTTGATAAGGAGTTTCTCTCCAGGGCTATATCAATCATAGTTCAGTCTTCAATACGAAAACCAGTAACAAGCTCATCAAACCCTTCCTGAGCACTAAGTGGTAAGACTAACAGTGAGCACTACTAGACCAAATTTCTCAAGGAATCTGGTTATGGACATTCAGCTTATGGAATTATTGATACGACTAGGACTATGCTATTAAATATTACAATTAAAGTCCCCACCAGGTCATCTGTCTGCGTTTAAGTGCACATAAGCATACGGTGACATCTGTACACATCTGCTGAGAAAACAACCAGTATTTAACTTTCATAAAGGAAAAACCAAAATAAAAGGCCTTCAGATGCTGAATAATGGAATTTTCTGCTAGCTTTCCCAAAGCTGGTTTCATAAAGGTTTCAGAATTTGAAATTTCAAGATCAATATAGGCAGCACAGAAAACTTAAAACAATCCTCCCAAAATACTAGCTTAGAAATGAAATGAAGAAACCGTGACCCAAATACACATATTTTACATTATGCTGGTTACCACTGAACGAGAAAAACTGGTTTGCCCACATGGACAAAAGTACAGTATTACTCACCCAACTTATGTTTCCCTAATTCAACTTTACTAAAATGAACATGCTCTTCAGTCTATTCTTGAGGAAAACTCTGACTTTACAAAGTGGTCCTACAGTTTCATTACGAATATGCAAAGGGCAGAAAGTGGCAACAGTGGTCAGGGTTAGGTCAGCATACAATGAGAAGATGTATGAGCTAAAAAAGCCATAATGACAGCGTATCACTAAGAATTAGTACTTAACACAGATGAAAGGTTTGTACCATAGCTTGTGTGATTTCAAAATTTCTGACCCCACCAACACTTTCGGGAACAAGAGCTGTCAAGATGCAACACTGCACCAGGCAAACAGAACCCCACCTTCTTAATCATGTCTGAACTTCCATGACAATCTCCAAGACAAGATATTTATTTAGATACTTCCCCATCACTTTTTGAAGTATTTGCTATCACCTGAAAAGCTTTGTCTGGAAACAACCAGATGTCTTCCAGTATCAAATTGCTAGCTGTTCTGGTTTTTCCAGAAATTTCATATAATAGTTATAATTTAATGATGGGCTGACCTTGGCCTTTTGGTGTCCACCATGACTCCCACTCCTCAACTGGACAGAGCAGAGAAAATACAATAAAGGCTCTTGGGTCAAGGTAAGGACAGGGTCATCAGTCACCAATTACTGTCATGGACAA